>NC_135806.1:39908539-40275678 GCF_964213995.1 Mustelus asterias
GGGAGGGTTCAGTTGTATGGAGAATTAGAATATCAAAGGTAAAGGAGAGGGTAGGAGTGCAGGTTAATGATGAGGACTTTCAACTAGTTAAAGGAGCCGAGGGCTCAGGAGAGATTAGTAAAGTTTCAAGACCACACAATAGAACAGAGAGTATAGAAGGGGCAGGAATCTAACCTCAGGCAGAGTAAAAAAGGTGACAAGTATGAGAAGGGAGGTGGTCAATGCAGGACTGAGGGTGTTGTACCTAAATGCGCGCAGTATACGGAACAAGGTAAATGAGCCTGTTTGAAATTGGCCGGTACGATGTTGTGGGCACTACAGAGACGTGACTGCAAGGGGATCAGGGCTGGAATCTAAATATCCAAGGATATGTGTCTTATCAGAAGGACAGGCAGATGGGCAAAGATAGGGTTGCATTGTTAGTAAGGAATGAAGTTAAATCGATATCAAGAAGTGATATAGGATCAGAAGGAATAGAATCTCTGTGGGTAGAGGAATTGAGGAATCGCAAAGGTAAAAAGACCCTGATGGGAGTTTTGTACAGGCCCTCTAGCAATAGTCAGAATGTGGGGCAGAAAATAAATCAGGAGATAGAAAAGGCATATAAAAAAGCCAATATTACAATAATCATGAGGGACTTCAATATGCAGGTGGACTGGGAAAATCAGGTAGGTAGTGGATCCCAAGAAAAGGAATTTGTGGAATGTCCAAGAGATGGTTTTTTGGAGCAACTTGTGACAGAGGGCTTCTCAATTCATCAAATGGACCGTACAGCGGTCTCGGGCAAGGCTAGGGAAGGTGGGGTCTGCTTCCTAATCAACATCCCATGGTGCGTAGACGTAGCAACACTGGCAACTTGCTGCTCCCCAGACCTAGAATACCTGACGCTAAAATGTAGCCCCTATTACATTCTGCGGGAGTTCACCTCTGTTATCCTGACGGCAGTTTACATCCCACCCCATGTGGACGTGAGGTTTGCGTTGGACAAAATATACACCACTACGAATAGCCTTGAGATGAAACATCCCGAGGCTTTGTTCATCGTGGCCGGGGACTTCAATCAAGCCAAGCTCAAGAGTGTACTACCAAGTTACCACCAACACGTCTCCTGTTCCACCAGAGGCCCAAAGATCCTAAACCACTGCTGCACAAATATCAAACATGCCTACTGCTCTATCGCCCGCCCACACTGTGGCAAATCAGACCACAAGGCTGTGCTCCTGCTCCCGGCTTACAAGCAAAAACTGAAGCGGGAGAATCCATCAAAGAGAGTCGTGCAATGTTGGTCTGAGAAATCAGATGATCTCCTATGGAGCTGCTTGGAGTCAGTGGACTGGTCAGTATTTAAAAACTCTGCGACCAGCCTGAACGAGTCACCACTACAGTAACTAACTTCATTAGTAAGTGTGTAGGAGACTGTGTGCCAAAGAAGCAAATCCGTGTGTTCCCCAACTGGAAACCATGGACGAACAGGGATATCCACTGCTTGCTGAAGTCCAGGTCTGAGGTGTTCAAGTCAGGCGACCCTGACCTATACAAGACCTTTTACATGAGAAAGTAACCTTTTACTGACCTTTTACTTGAGAAAGGATATACTGGAGGGGGTGCAGAGCAGATTCACTAGGTTGATTCCGGAGTTGAGAGGGTTGGCTTATGAGGAGAGACTGAGTAGACTGGGACTATTCTCATTGGGATTCAGAAGAATGAGGGGAGAACTTCTTGAAACATATAAGATTATGAAGGGAATAGATAAGCTAGAAGCAAGGAAGTTGTTTCCACTGGTGGGTGAAACTAGAACTAGGGGGCATAGCCTCAAAATAAGGGGAAGCAGATTTAGGACTGAGTTGAGGAGGAACTTCACACAAAGGGTTGTGAATCTGTGGAATTCCCTGCCCAGTGAAGCAGTTGAAGCTACCTCACTGAATGTTTTTAAGGCAAGGATAGATAAATTTTTGAACAGTAAAGGAATTAAGGGTTATGGTGAGTGGGCGGATAAGTGGAGCTGAGTCCACAAAAAGATCAACCATGATCTTATTGAATGGCGGAGCAGGCTCGAGGGGCCAGATGGCCTACTCCTGCTCCTAGTTCTTATGTTCTTATGTTCTTTTAAGAAAGCCAGATATGATCTAAGGAGATCCATCAAAGATGCAAAATGACAATATCGGACTAAGCTAGAATCCCACACCGGCCCTCGCCAACTATAGCAAAGTTTGCAAGACATAACAGGCAACAAGATGAGGGCATTTAAAATCACCGGCTCCAACGCACCTCTCCCTGATGAGCTCAATGCATTCTACGCCCGTTTTGAGCAAGAGGTCAGCGAGAGCATGCCCTCCACCCTGGAAGCCCTGGATGAACCTGTATCTGGGGTCACTAGCAGATGTCAGAGCAGCTTTCTTGAAGGTCAACCCATGGAAAGCAACTGGCCCGGATGGGGTACCCGGACGTGCACTCAGATCCTGCGCGGATCAGCTGGCGGGAGGATTCACAAACATCTTCAACCTCTCTTTACAACAATCTGAGGTCCTTAACTGTTTCAAGAAGACGACCATCATCCCGGTACCTAAGAAAAACCAAGCAGCGTGCCTTAATGACTATCAGCCGGTGGCTCTGACATCCATCATTATGAAGTACTTCGAAAGGTTAGTCATGGCACGAATCAATTCCATCCTCCTGGACTACCTGGATCCACTACAGTTTGCCTACCGCTGCAACAGGTCCACACCAGGCCCTGCACTCAACACTAGAACACCTAGATAACAAGGACACCTATGTCAAACTCCTATTTATTGACTACAGCTCAGCCTTCAACACTATTATTCCCACAAAACCCATCTCCAAACTCCGTGGTCTGGGCCTCAGCACCTCCCTCTGCGACTGGATCCTGAACTTCCTAACTCACAGACCACAATCAGTAAGGATAGGCAACAACACCTCCTCCACGATCATCCTCAACACCGGTGCCCCACAAGGCTGTGTTCTCAGTCCCCTACTACACTCCTTATACACCTATAACTGTGCGACCAAATTCCCCTCCAATTCAATTTTCAAGTTTGCTGACGACACCACCGTAGTGGGTCGGATCTCAAACAATGACGAGCCAGAGTACAGGAATGAGATAGAGAATCTGGTGAACTGGCGCGGCAACAATAATCTCTCCCTCAATGTCAACAAAATGAAGGAGATTGTCATCGACTTCAGGAAGCATAAAGGAGAACATGCCCCTGTTTGCATCAATGGGGACGAAGTAAAAAGGGTCGAGAGCTTCAAGTTTTTAAGTGTCCAGATCACCAACAACCTGTCCTGGTCTCCC
This sequence comes from Mustelus asterias, assembly GCF_964213995.1. Classification (NCBI taxonomy): domain Eukaryota; kingdom Metazoa; phylum Chordata; class Chondrichthyes; order Carcharhiniformes; family Triakidae; genus Mustelus; species Mustelus asterias. The sequence goes on from NC_135806.1 coordinate 39,911,853, forward strand.
CATGCTGACACTATAGTTAAGAAAGCCCACCAACACCTCTACTTTCTCAGAAGACTAAGGAAATTTGGCACGTCAACTACAACTCTCACCAACCTTTACAGATGCATCATAGAAAGCATTCTTTCTGGTTGTATCACAGCTTGGTGTGGCTCTTGCTCTGCCCAACACTGGAAGGAACTACAAAAGGTCGTGAATGTAGCCCAATCCATCACACAAACCAGCCTCCCATCCATTGACTCTGTCTACACTTCCCGCTGCCTCGGCAAAGCAGCCAGCATAATTAAGGACCCCACGCACCCTGGACATTCTCTCTCCCACCTTCTTCCTTTGGGAAAAAAATTCAAAAGTCTGAGGTCACATACCAACTGACTCAAGAACAGCTTCTTCCCTGTTGCTGGCAGACTTTTGAATAGACTTACCTTGCATTAAGTTCATCTTTCTCTACACCTTATGACTGTAACACTACATTTTGCACTCTCACGCTTCCTTCTCTATGAACGGTATGTTTTGTCTGTATAGCGCGCAAGAAACAACACTTTTCACTGTATGTTAATACATGTGACAATAATAAATCAAATCAAATCAAAGCCTACTAGGGTACATCAATTCTGGATTTGGTGATGTGTAATGAGGCAGACTTGATTAGGGAACTTAAGGTGAAGGAACCTTTAGGGAGCAGTGACCACAATATGAGAAGCTGGAATCAGATGTAACGGTATTACAATTAAATAAAGATAACTACAAAGACATGAGGGAGGAGCTGTCCAGATTTGATTGGAAAGGGAGCCTAGCAGGGAAGGCAGTGGAACAGAAATGGCAGGAGTTTTGGGTGGTTATTCGGGAGGCACAACAGAAATTCATCCCAAGGAGGAAACATGCTAAGGGAAGGGTGAGGCATCCATGGCTGACTAGGGAATTCAAGGACAGCATAAAAGCAAAAGAAAAGGCATACAAAGTGGCAAGGATTAGTGGGAAGCCAGAGTATTGGGAAGCCTTTGAAAGTGAGCAGAGGACAACTGAAAAAGCAATAATGGGGGAGAAGATGAAATATGAGTGTAAGCTAGCTGGTAATATAAAAGAAGATAGGAAGTTTTTTTTCAATATAGAAAAGAGAGAGGCAAAAATAGCCATTGAACCACTGGAAAATGAGGCTGGAGAAGTAATAATAGGAAACAAAGAAATGGCAGAGGAACTGAATAGTTACTTTGCATCAGTCTTCACGGTGGAAGACACCAGTGGGATGCCAGAGCTCCAGGAGAATCAAGGGTACAGGTGAGTGTTGTGGTCATCACTAAGGAGAAGATTCTAGGGAAACTGAAAGATCTGAAGGTGGATAAATCAGCTGGAATGGATGGACTACACCCCTATCTCAGCAGAGATAGCTGAAGAAATTGTGGTGGTGATCTTTCAGGAATCACTGGAGGCCGGGAGGGTTCCAGAGGACTGGAAAGTAGCTAATGTAACACTGCTGTTCAAGAAGGGAGGGAGGCAGCAGATGGGAAATTATAGGCCGGTTAGCCTGACTTCGGTCATTGGCAAGATTTTAGAGTCCATTATTAAAGATGAGATCACAGAGTACTTGGAAGTGCATGACAAAATAGGACTGAGTCAGCATGGCTTTGTCAAGGGGAGGTCATGTCTAACAAAATCTGTTAGAGGTCTTTGAAGAGGTAACAAGGAAATTAGATAAAGGAGAACCAGTGGACAAGATTTATTTAGATTTCCAAAAGGCCTTTGACAAGGTGCCGCATAGAAAACTGTTAAATAAGTTAAGAGCCCATGGTGTTAAGGGTAAGATCCTGGCATAGATAGAGGATTAGCTGACTGGCAGAAGGCAGAGAGTGGGGATAAAGGAGTCTTTTTCAGGATGGCAGCTAGTGACTAGTGGTGTGCCTCAGGGGTCAGTGCTGGGACAACAACTTTTCACAATATACATTAACGATTTGGAGGAAGGAACTGAAGGCACTGTTGCTAAGTTTGCAGATGATACAAAGTTATGTAGAGGTACAGGTAGTATTGATGAAGCAAGGGTGCTGCGGAAGGACTTGGACAGGTTAGGAGAGTGGACAAAGAAGTGGCAAATGGAATACAATGTAGAAAAGAGTGAGGTTATGCACTTTGGAAGGAGAAATGGGGGCATAGACTATTTTCTAAATGGGAAATGCTTAGGAAATCAGAAACACAAAGGGTCTTAGGAGTCATTGTTCAAAATTATCTTAAGGTTAACGTGCAGGTTCAGTCGGCGGTTAGGAAGGCAAATGCAATGTTAGCATTCATGTCGAGAGGGCTAGAATACAAGAGCAGGGATTCACTTCTGAGGCTGTATAAGGCTCTGGTCAGACCACATTTGGAGTATTATGAGCAGTTTTGGGCCCCATATCTAAGGAAGAATGTGCTGACCTTGGAAAGGGTCCAGAGGAGGTTCACAAGAATGATCCCTGGAATGAAGAGCTTGTCGTACGAGGAACGGTTGAGGATTCTGGGACTATACTCGTTGGAGTTTAGAAGGATGAGGGGGGGATCTTACTGAAACTTACAGGATATTGCGAGGCCTGGATAGAGTGGACATGGAGAGGGTGTTTCCATTAGTTGGAAAAACTAGAACCAGAGGGCACAACCCCAGGCTAAAGGGACTATCCTTTAAAACAGATGAGGAGGAATTTCTTCAGCCAGAAAGTGGTGAATCTGTGGAACTCTTTGCCGCAGAAGGCTGTGGAGGCCAGGTCATTGAGTGTCTTTAAGACAGAGATAGATAGGTTCTTGATTAATAAGGGGATCAGAGATTATGGGGAAAAGGCAGGAGAATGGGGATGAGAAAAATACCAGCCATGATTGAATGGAGCAGACCCTATGGGCCAAGTGGCCTAATTCTGCTCCTGTGTCTTATGGTCTTATGGTCTAAGCAGTGAGAGTTTGATATTGAGGTTTGCCTCTCATTTGTAATGCCCTGATTTCAGTTTGAAGAGTAGGAGGAAAGGGCAGGTACAAATCTGTGGCTCTGTGTTGCCAGAGGCATGTTTGCCTCTCTGTGATATCAATGAGAGGTTGAGGTTGATTCCCCCTCTCATCAGGTCTCAGTTGTCTCCCTGTGCCCTTGATCATTCTGTCTCTCTGCCAGACACTGTACCGTGACTGATTCCAGAATAACAGATGGTTTTTGCATTTCAGCGCTACCAAAAGTAAGATCAAGATTCAGAAATTTGAAAAATGTTGAACTAAAGTCTACAAGGACCTCAAAAGAATCGCAACTGAATGTTGGACTGACACGGGTTTTCCGGCCAATTTTCAGAATCATTCACTTTTCCACATAGGATGAATTGTTTGAATGTTATCAATTTCTGAATAAACTTGTTGTATTTCTGCATTCTGTTTGAAAATAAAAAGGTCTCCCAAACTGTAGGACTGAATTTTAACTCACAGAAGCTGGTGGGGTGGAGTTGAGTGGGAGGGTAAATCACAAGAAATATGGAAAATGAACTAAATCTGCTTGAAGCTGTCTAATTCCAGTTTTAACAGAGCTGGGACAAGGGGTGGGGACCTATCTACTTGTGGGAAGTGGATGGCCATTTAATTATTATATTGTACTTTGATTCTAAGAGTCATTCTAACTTAGCTACCGGTTCTTGGGAACTTTGACAGCTTAAAATCCTGGACCACAATGTCTTCACGTTCAACAACCAGTTCTTCATCTAGACACACGGAACAGCCATGGGGACCAAATTCGCACCTCAATATGCCAACATCTTCATGCACAGGTTCAAACAAGACTTCTTCACCGCACAGGACCTTCAACCGATGCTATACACTAGATACATCGATGATATTTTCTTCCTTTGGAGTCATGGTGAGCAGTCACTGAAACAACTATATGATGACATCAACAAGTTCCATCCCACCATCAGACTCACCATGGACTACTCTCCGGAATCAGTTGCATTCTTGGACACACGCATCTCCATTAAGGACGGTCACCTCAGCACCTCACTGTACCGCAAGCCCACGGATAACCTCATGATGCTCCACTTCTCCAGCTTCCACCCTAAACACGTTAAAGAAGCCATCCCCTACGGACAAGCCCTCCGAATACTCAGGATCTGCACAGATGAGGAGGATCGCAACAGACACCTCCAGACGCTGAAAGATGCCCTCAGAAGAACAGGATATGGCGCTCGACTCATCGATCAACAGTTCCGACGCGCCACAGCGAAAAACCGCACCGACCTCCTCAGAAGACAAACACGGGACACAGTGGACAGAGAACCCTTCGTCGTCCAGTACTTCCCCGGAGCGGAGAAGCTACGGCATCTCCTCCGGAGCCTTCAACATGTCATTGATGAAGACGAACATCTCGCCAAGGCCATCCCCACACCCCCACTTCTTGCCTTCAAACAACCACACAACCTCAAACAGACCATTGTCCGCAGCAAACTACCCAGCCTTCAGGAGAACAGTGACCACGACACCACACAACCCTGCCACAGCAACCTCTGCAAGACGTGCCGGATCATCGACACGGATGCCATCATCTCACGTGAGAACACCATCTACCAGGTACACGGTACCTACTCTTGCAACTCGGCCAACATTGTCAACCTGATACACTGCAGGAAAGGATGTCCCGAGGCATGGTACATTGGGGAAACCATGCAGACGCTACGACAACAGATGAATGAACACCGCTCGACAATCACCAGGCAAGACTGTTCTCTTCCTGTGGGGGAGCACTTCAGCAGTCACGGGCATTCAGCCTTGGATCTTCAGGTAAGCGTTCTCCAAGGCGGCCTTCACGACACACGACAGCGCAGAGTCGCTGAGCAGAAACTGATAGCCAAGTTCCGCACACATGAGGACGGCCTAAACCGGGATGTTGGATTTATGTCACATTATCAGTAACCCCCACAGCTTGCCTCCTGGGCTTGCAGAATCTCACTAGCTGTTCTGTCTGGAGACAACACACATTTCTTTAACCTGTGTTTAATGTTCCCTCCACCCACGTTGTCTGTACCTTTAAGACCTGGCTGGCTGTAGGATTCGCATTCTAATCAGTATTCTGCAACTTGATTTTGTCTGTTTGCACTGTTTGAGAGCACATTTCCACTCCATCTGACAAAGGAGCAGTGGTCTGAAAGCTTATGGTATTTGCTACCAAATAAACCTGTTGGACTTTAACCTGGTGTTGTGAGACTTCTTACCGAGCTTAAAAGAAGCACAGAGAGGTTGGAAAATGTCTTCACAGCATTGTTTGTGGGTCAAGATGTTGCTTATCTTTCTACTGATTTAGGGGGTGGCACGGTGGCACAGTGGTTAGCATTGCTGCCTCACTGCGCCAGGGACCTGGGTTCAATTCCAGCCTCGGGTCACTGTGTGGAGTTTGCACATCCTCCCCGTGTCTGTGTGGGTTTCCTCCTCAAAGATGTGCAGGTTAGGTTGATTGGCCATGATAAACTGTCTCTTCGTGTCAGGGGGATTAGCAGGGTAAATATGTGGGGTTACGCGGGTAAGGCCTGGGTGGATTGTGGTCAGTGCAGGCTCAACGGGCAGAATGGCCTCCTTCTGCACTGTCGGGATTCTATGATTCTATTCTATGAGAAGGACCAGGCTCAACTAGCTTTTCAGTAAATACCTCAAATCCACAGCAATCCATTTGCTTCCCTCCTCTCCCCAAACCATGACCATCACTGTTGCTCCTTGACACCCCAAGCCCCCATGATTGATTGTCCCCAAATCTCATTGGAATTTACCCTTTGATCCCAAACTTCCTCCCATGATCCAGAACCTCCTGTCCCCCACCATGCTGCCTCTCACTGTTTTTGTGGTCTTCCCACCCTGTCAATCACCCTGTCTATGGGTAAAGCCCCACAGAAAAGATTTGACGGAATCTTGCATTTATAAAACAATTGGGAAATCCGTCCTTCTGGGTTTCCAGACCTCACAATAGCACCACCCTAACCTGTACTGAACTCACCTCCAATCTAAAATCCAGGATTAATTCTCAGCTATCTATATTTAAAAGTATTTTTTAAACTAATAATCAAAAAATCATAGACCCTAACTGCACAGAAGGCGGTGATTTGTATATATCTGTGCTTTCACTTTACTAGTGCAATATATAACTAATCTCATTGCTTTGCACTGTCCCCATAACATTGTACATTCCTCTGCTTCAAATAAATTCCCCACTTTCCCCTTCAGTGGTCACTGTCTCAACTATTCCATGGCAAAGCATTCCATACTCTTTATGTAGAGATTCCCATGAAAGGAGCAGTGTGCTGTACCAGTTTTTAACTGCTATCATTTTGACATGCCCATGGTATAGTACTGAGATAACTCTTACAACGATTTCTACTTTCGGGATTGAATTTTCATCGTGATGGAAGGAATTTAGCCAAAATGATGCCAAATCCCTGATTCCACAAGTAGTTCCCCCCACTGAACCCAGCACCCTTGATATTTTGCCAGTGTGGGGTTGGGCGGCGGTGGGTGGGGGGGCGGGGGGGCGGGGGGGGGGGGTGGTGCGTGGGTGGCAGGGGAAAGGGTGGGTTGTAGTTTGCCCATCATAGTTACAGCGACAGCTGCTTTCAGTCAGATGTGTTTTCATTACCCAGGTTTCTGAAATATGACTTGTAGGCATATACACTCTTCATGAGAAGATCTAAAGTTAATAATAGATTTTTGGGGAGGTAGGATACACTTTGGTGAGGTTCGGAAGCCTTTGGGGCAGGTCCAGGGATTCCTTTTGGAGAGCTAAGTACCCTATGGAATGGTTAAAAATATACATGTATGTGCGTAAAATGTGGGTCAACTCATAAAATTTGTCAAGCTGTTATGGTGTTTAAATCTCCCTCCTTTAAATCTAAAAGAACCTGTAGTTTAAAAGAATCAGTGCTTGCTATTTAACTTTGTTTGTTGACATTAAACTGAAGGCTAACATTATAGGATTTGTGCTGCATGACTGATTTCACAATCTATCATTATCACAGAGGGGTGTCTGTCAGTTCACAGTTTGACTGAGAGCTCCAATTGGTTATAGTTTTTTGATATGGGGTTATGAATACAAGTGTTTATTATTATATGGGTTAAATACTTAAAACATTGCTTGTTTATTATAGGGGATTAATTAGTTGAGGGAACTTAAGCTAAGTGAATGGATTTTTAATCATGAATTCTTAAAAAAACAGTGACGTCATCAGTAGACGCTTAGAACTTTATTTGTTTAACCTCACTATGGCTTTTGAAGTCTACCCATAGGTAGACTGGGTAAGTTGGCAATGAAAGCTTAAGGGCAAAGGGTGGTGAGTGATGGCATGTGCTGGTATTAGTTGGCACTAAGTTGGCATAGAGCCTATAAAGGCTTATGGGGTGGGTAGAGGGATGTAGGTTGCATGGAAGTTATGGGGGCCAGAGGGGTGGGTAGAGGTTTATATGTTGGCATAGAGGGTTTGAGGGGCTATGGAGATGACATGAAATGGCATGGATGGGGCTTAGGGAGTGTGTGGGGTGTGAGGGGTGAGGGCTGTTTTTTGATTTATTCTTTCCTTTATTAGTATTAAAGCAGCAAGTCTGACCATTCACATTGCCATTCACGTGGTCTGATTCCTACTGTCTCCAAACATCTGGAGAACTTCTTACCTCTGTCAGGTTTGCAGAATCGGACATTTTCCCTACTCTGTGCACCCACATTGGGAGTGAAAATCTGGGGCTTTCTATCTTATTGCTGCCTTTCAGCTTAACAAAGTGGAAAATAAGAAATCATATCTGTCAATGTTCATTATGGTAAGACAGCTAGGAATCACTCCATTTACTCACATCAAAAATGATGGGTTAGAAGGGAAACAGGCGTGGAATCCTTCAGAAAATTAGTTGATTTAAAGGGCAGAGTGATTCCCTGTGCTGAATTTAAATTTTAGGATTTATTACTCCTGGGAGACAACTTCAGGTGGCGGAAACTTTGAGTGAGAGGCAGGACTTGTGTTACTGAGCCACGGTTGACATGTTGAAAGATTGGTAAGGAATCCATGCTTCAGTTAGCTGTTGTCTTAGCGTATACCTGTAGAGATACATCTGAAATGACCAATACACCCAGTATACACTGATGGATCTATATAAGATTAACCAGACCTTGGAATTGCCTCATCTTCTCCATTACACATTTACAGCAAACTGACTTTAATAAGGGAAGCAGTTTGGGTGTCATTTGATATCATGAGTAATATAAAAGAGAATTTTACTTTATGTTTATTATGGGTGCGACATTTGTGAGTTATGTTTGCCATGGCATTAGATCCTGAAAGAGCTGCAGACTGCGATTAAGGTATGAAAGCCCGGTAGGACCAGTGCCCCTTAGAATTGCTAATCGTGAAAATACTTCGCCACACGTTTAGTACTCCAATGGATTTCTGGCTTCTCAGTGAGACTTGGCTGAAAACCAGAGGTCCATTAGCCTATTAAAATTCCTGAGCTCCAGGGAAAACATTGCTTGGTGAACAACTCTGTTTCTCTGATCTATGCTGTCAATGTCACAATGTTTATTTCCACAAAATAAAAATGGTTCCAGTGCTTGCTGTTTCAGCTATTCATACATTAAAGGGTCTGAATTATCAACACTTTTATTGGCTGCAGTAAAAAAAGTTTTTTTAAGAGAGTGAAAAGTTATCAATGAATGGATCATAGAGTCATAGAAACCCTACAGTGCAGAAAGAGGCTATTGGGCCCTTCGAGTCTGCACTGACCACAATCCCACCCAGGCCCCACCCCCATATCCCTACATATTTACCCGCTAATCCCTCTAACCTACACATCTCAGGACACTAAGGTGCAATTTTAGCATGGCCAATCAACCTAACCCGCACATCTTTGGACTGTGGGAGGAAACCGGAACACCCAGAGGAAACCCACGCAGACACGAGGAGAATGTGCAAACTCCACACAGACAGTGACCCAAGCCGGGAATCGAACCCAGGTCCCTGGAGCTGTGAGGCAGCAATGCTAACCATTGTGCTACTGTGCCGCCCCTTTGTTTTAACATATTTTATTTATATACCCTACTGTCACCATAGTGTTCTTTGCTTCTATGCAGTGTATTGTGGGTGAATGGGTATGGATGTGCTTAGTATGGGGGAATGAGGGACCAAAATGATTGTTTGGTGGACATACATTGGCATGCGAAGTATGAGAGGTCATGGGATTGTTTGAAAGGCATCATTGGCATGGAGCATGAGGGTTCGTAGGGGTTGTTTGGGACATAAATTGATATGGGGGGTGGGGCGGGGAGGGGGGAGCTGGTTGGTGAGGAGAACATTTCAGAATGTAGACTTTGAGGTACCATGAATCACAACTCTTCGAAAAGCTGGTCCGATTCCATGAAGATCGCCTATCACTGTACTGAAGCCGACCATGTAGAAACAGGGTGTGGGCTAACGACCAGAACCAGTCCCCAACCTTTAAAGTCATGCTCCAAGAATGGACGAGATTGAGGGAGATGGACCCTGATTCTTTTTCTTCAGAGCTGAACCTAAACCTGGGCATTCCCAGCTATGGATTCAATAAAGGGAGTGGATTATTTACATTATTTACACTGATCGGAAGAAATGTGCAAGGCGAAATTTCAGTTTATCGTTTGAAGTTGCAATTATCTCTTGAAGTAATTCCAGTCATTTTGAATATACGTGATGATTTTCTGAGATGTCGTATATCTTCCCTTCATTCCTAATGTGCTGCAAAATGTGGCCTCACACTTGAGGAAGTATGTTCCACTACCAGTATGAGGGGTGGGGAGGGGAGAGGAGGGGGGAGAGGGTGGTGGTGGTGGGGGGGGGGGGGCATAAAGCCAGCTTCTGCTTCCACCACAATGATACCAACCGCTGTGATGGGGGGTGCTGGGGGTTAGTATTTGGCTCCCTGTCTGCCTGTGGGCCAATTGAGGCCTTTAACCAGGCAATTAATTCCCACTCTTAAGCGCCTTGTCCTGCTATTGCAATGCAGCAGTCATGTTGGGGTCATGTTAGGGTCTACTGCTGTCATGTTAAGCTCCTGGCAAATCGATCGACAGGTTGCAGCCTCGCACGACAAGCCCGGTGATAGTTGGCCTCTCAGATTGGTTTCCAAGACAACGGCAGAGAAAGTATTTGCATCCTGTGTGGAGCTGAGAGGGAGGCACTGAGGTGTACATGACTGTTTGGACACGCTCAGAAAAATGTTAAAAATAGCATCAGGGACACATGGGCCCTTGGTAAGATCTGTAAGCATCACATGGCCCTGTTAACTGGAGGCAATCACACTCCCCAATCCTTCCCTTACACCCCCACTCTCTATACCAGAGGCAGCCCTTGCTCCAGCCCAGCCCCAAGTCCAGCTGGATTTGTGTAAACGTTAGGCAGCTGTACATTTCACATTGCTCAGTGAGTCAGTGAACAGCCCTCCCTTTATATTTAAACCAGCTCCATTCTCTGAGACAAGTGTTAGTACAAGTGGGTGACTGCACAGTTACTGACCCAACGCTTCCACTGCACGAGAATGAAACTATCCTCAGCTTTTGCTCTACTCTCACCGTTCTTGTTCTCTACAGTGGGTAAGTTCCTCTTAAGACTTTCCTTCTCACGCTCATATTTATTCATTACCATTTTGTTTCTGAGTTCAATAAGAACTGGAGTCAACACGTTCAGTTGGTGCTTTATATCATCTGATCAGCAATTGATTAAGACTTGAAGTGTCAGTGAGGGATTAACTGTTCTGGTTGCTTTCGATCTCAGCTTCATCAACACGTGTTGTTTTTAAAATGTATCTGCGATGCTGCTACACTTGTTCACAGAACATTTCATTTCCCACTGTTGATTGGTGAAGAGTCTGACTCCCAGCTTTGAATGGTGACTGGCTCTAACTGAGCTGAGTGTTGTGAATGGTCTTCATCCTTCTGAACCACCCACTGTAGCCCACGCCAAGAAGGGGTGTCACCCCGGTATGTTTAGTAAAAAATTCTCAACAGCATAATGAAATGGATTCACACCCTCCCCATATTCATTGTGTATGCTCCAAATGAGGCCAGTTCCAACAAGCAGGCTTGCAGTAGTGTAAGTTCTTCTTAGCTGCACTGTTAATGAATTCTAATTTGGGATGTTCTCGGTAGATATTGAAGGAAGAGACTGATGACCCTTCCTTCAATTCCCTAAAATATATCAATGCCGAGAAATTTGGCCATGCTTTGTTTTTCAGGCCTCTTAACCTTCCCGGGTGGGAAGAGTATCGTCATTACAGGCCAGAAGTGCGCCTCCCACCATATTGGTGTAAAGGAGGTGTGGTTGCGTCAGGAATATGCGCCTTGATTCTGCTAATAATGGAACTTGTTATTTAAATTAGGGCCCTGTGTAATTTGTAAAGTCCGTGTTCAATATTTTTATTCTCCAACACATTGCTCACAACACTTTGAACTTAACGCAATGTGGCACTAATCAGCAGGACGGCCCTGATATGTGGCTGAATGCAGAAATACTCCAGAAACCCACGTTACAAGAATGTGGGCAGCTTAGCTGCCAGATAGAAATCACCCCCCCCCCCCTCACCGACCACTGTTAGTGACCAACCCCCCCACCCCCCTCCACCAACCACTGCTAGAGACCACCCCACCAATTCCCCCCTCCACCGATCACTGCTAATGATCATTCCCCCCTCCAATGACCACTGTTACCATTACCCCCCCAGATCCGGCCACTGCCAGCCACCACCCCCTGGCCACTGACCACTGCCAGCCACCACCTCTCTCATCACCCACCCCCCCTGCACTGACCACTGCTAGCCACACCGCCCGCACTCCCTCTCCAATGACCACTGCTAGCCACCCCCCTCCACTGACCACTGTTACCATCATCCCCCTGATCCAGCCACTGCCAGCCACCTGCCCTCCCTCCATCGACCACTGTCAGCCACCACCCCCCTCCACCCCTCACCCCAAATTGCCAATTGCCCCAATCCACACCCCAAGGCCCAGTCGCCCAGCCTTTCGCATTCAGATGCAGGGGCAACGGATCCGGCAGCAACTTGATCTTCATGAATGATTCTGTTTCCACTGAAATGTGGCCTGAAGATCAATATCAGGCTCTTCAGCATTCAAGCTCAGGGCCTGTAACCTGTGCATGGAATTCTCGAACAAACATCAGCATGAAAATGAGCTGAAAGCGGGTCACTGACCTTCAACACGAACAATGCTTAACCTGAGAGGGGAGTGCTCCTTCATTACAGAGCTAGCGTTCTCTGTGTGATTCCATGCTACAAGCTCTGTTCATCCTCTACAGATTTTCTACTGTTCAAAGGCAGAAACAGGATGGTGACTTTGAAGCCTTTGAAAGAAAAGCCTTGCTGTTCAATATTATTAATCGTTGATCTTGTTCTCTTATCTTTCCATTTACTTCACCTTCAGAGGATGTTAAACATCCATCTTTTCACCTTTTCCTAAATTGTGTTTCTTTTCCTGACTTTTCTTTTGCTCTGAGAACTTTGATGCATATTTACTCCATTATTTCCCTCCTTATCATTTCTCCCTCTTTTCTTTTCAAGCTTACTGATTTTCATGGGTTTATTTTTAAAGTTTTCTTCTGTAGTTTTTGATCTTGTTTCCTCCCCAATGATCAGCAATAGTCACCACTTGCACGGTCACCACAGACTGCACAGCACCAGAGTAAGGTCACAGTCCAAAGGTTGTGTAATTGGCATCATAAGTGTATCCCTGTTTTAGTGCACAGACAGCAGTGCTCAATTTATAATCACCTGTTTTGGTTGACAGGATCTCCATTTATTGCTGTCGTGTGAAATAGTGCATTTAAGTAATCATGCCTTGGTGATAGTTCTCTGTAATCTCTGAGTTATAACATGTGTCCAGAGGGGCAATTTTTTCACACAGAGGGTGGTGAGTGTCTGGAACAAGCTGCCAGATGTAGTACTAGAGGCAGGTACAATTTTACCTTTTAAAAAGCATTTAGACAGTTACATGGGCACGTTGGGTATCGAGGGATATGGGCCAAATGCGGGCAATTGGGATTAGCTTAGGGGTTTTAAAAAAAAAGGGCGGCATGGATAAGTTGGGCCAAAGGGGCTGCTTCCATGCTGTAAACCTCTATGACTCTATGACTCGATGTGTGTCTTGAAGTCTTGAAGTCCTATTCCAGAGACTTGTAGCTTCACCAGGTTGACACCTCATTTTTTAGGCATGCCTGGTGTTCCTTCTGGAATGCACTCCGTAGTCTCAATGGAGAGGACAGGAGTGCATTCCAGGAGGAACACCAGGCTTGCCTAAAAATGAGGTGTCAACCTGGTGAAGATACAACCCATGACTATTTGAGTGCCAAACAGCTTAAGTAGCAAGTGATAGAGATAATAAATTCCACAACCAACGGATCAGATCTAAGCTCTGCAGTCCTGCCACATCCAGTTGTGAATGATGGTGGACAATTAAACCAATCACAGGAGGAGGAGGCTCCACAAATATCCCTATCCTCAATAATGGAGGAGCCCAGCACATCAGTGCAAAAGATAAGGTTGAAGCATTTGCTATAATCTTCATGGAATCATAGAATCTCTACTGTGCAGGAGGAGGCCATTCGGCCCATTGAGTCTGCACTGACCACAATCCTACCCAGCCCCTACCCCCATAACCGCACATATTTATCCTGCTAGTCCCCCTGACACTAAGGGGCAATTTAGCATGGCCAATCAAACCAACCTACACATCTTCGGAGTGTGGGAGGAAACCGGGGCACCCAGAGGAAACCAACGCAGACATGGGGAGACCATAAGATATAGGAGCAGAATTAGGCCACTCGGCCCATCGAGTCTGCTCCATTCAATCATGGCTGATATTTTTCTCATCCCCATTCTCCTGCCTTTTCCCTGTAACCCCTGATCCCTTTATTAATCAAGAACCTATCTCTCTCTGTCTTAAAGACACTCAATAACCTGGCCTCCACAGCCTTTTGTGGCAAAGGGTTCCACAGATTTACCACTCTCTGGCTAAAGAAATTCCTCCTCATCTCTGTTTTAAAGGATCATCCCTTTAGCCTGAGGTTGTGCCCTCTGGTTCTAGTTTTTCCTACTAATGGAAACATCCTCTCCATGTTCATTCTATCCAGGCCTCGCAGTATCCTGTAAGTTTCAATAAGGTCACCCCTCATCCTTCTAAACTCCAATGAGTACAGACCCAGAATCCTCAACCGTTCCTCATACAACAAGCTCTTAATTCCAGGGATCATTCTTGTGAACCTCCTCTGGGCCCTTTCCAAGACCAGCACATCCTTCCTTAGATATGGGGCCCAAAACTGCTCACAATACTCCAAATGGGGTCTGACCAGAGCCTTATACAGCCTCAGAAGTATATCCCTGTTCTTGTATTCTAGCCCTCTCGACATGTATGCTAACATTGCATTTGCCTTCCTAACTGCCGACTGGAGCTGCACGTTAACCTTAAGAGAATCTTGAACAATGACTCCCAAGTCCTTTTGTGTTTCTGATTTCCTAAGCATTTCCCATTTAGAAAATAGTCTATGTCCCCATTCCTCCTTCCAAAGTGCATAACCTCACTTTTTTCCACATTGTATTCCATCTGCCACTTCTTTGCCCACTCTCCTAACCTGTCCAAGTCCTTCTGCAGATTCCCTGTTTCCTCAATACTACCTGTCCCTCTACATATCTTTGTATCATCTGCAAACTTAGCAACAGTGCCTTCGGTTCTTTCCTCCAAATCGTCAATGTATATTGTGAAAAGTTGTGGTCCCAGCACTGACCCCTGAGGCACACCACTAGTCACCAGCTACCATCCTGAAAAAAAACCTTTATCCCCACTCTCTTCTGCCAGTCAGCCAATCCTGTATCCATGCCAGGATCTTACCCTTAACACCATGGGATCTTAACCTATTTAACAGTCTCCCGTGCGGCATCTTGTCAAAGGCCTTTTGGAAATCTAAATAAATAACGTCCACTGGTTCTCCTTTATCTAACTTCCTTGTTACCTCCTCAAAGAACTCTAACAGATTTGTCAGACGTGACCTCCCCTTGACAAAGCCGTGCTGACTCAGTCCTATTTTATCATGCACTTCCAAGTACTCTGCAATCTCATCTTTAATAATGGACTCTAAAATCTTGCCAATGACCGAAGTAAGGCTAACCGGCCTATAATTTTCCGTCTGCTGCCTCTCTCCCTTCTTGAACAGCGGTTTTACATTAGCTACTTTCCAGTCCTCTGGTACCCTCCCTGCCTCCAGTGATTCCTGAAAGATCACCATCAATGTCTCCATAATTTCCTCAGCTATCTCTTTTAGAATCCTGAGGTGTAGCCCATCTGGTCCAGGTGATTTATCCACCTTCAGACCTTGAACGTGCAGACTCCACACAGACAGTGACCCAAGCCGGGATTTGGACCCGGGTTCCTGGCGCTGTGAGGCAGCAGTGCTAACCACTGTGCCACCATGCTGTCCCACTTCAGCTAGAAGTGTCGTGTGGATGACCCATCCTCGTCTCCTCCAGTGATCCCAATCATCACAGATGCCAGAATTCATCCAACTTGATTAACTCTGATATTATGGGCAGCACGGTGGCACAGTAGTTAGTACTGCTGTCTCACAGTGCCAGAGATCCAGATTCAATTCTGGCCTTAGATGGTAACTGTCTATGTGGAGTTTGCATTTTCTCCCCGTATCTGTGTGCGTTTCCTCCGGGTGCTCCGGTTTTCTCCCACAGCCCAAAGATGTGCAGGTTAGGTTGATTGACCATCTATATTGCTCTTTAACGTCAGTGGGATTAGCAGGAGAAGTACTTGGGGTTCTGGGAATAGGATCTGGGTGGGATTGTTGTCGGTGTGGACTTGATGGACCAAATGGCCTCCTTCTGCACTGTAGGGTGATTCAAGAAACGGCTGGAGGCACTGGATATTGCAAAATCTATGAGCCCTGACAATATTCCGGCAATAGTCCTGAAGACTCCAGAACTTGCCGCACTCCTAGCCAAGCTGTTCCAGTACAGCTACAACACTGGCGTCTACCCAGCAATGTGGGTATTGCCCAGGTATGTACTGTTCTCAAGAAACAGGACAAATCCAACCCGCCAATTACTGCCCAATCAGTCTACTCTTGATCATCAATAAAGTGATGGACGGGGTCATCAACAGTGCAATTGAGCGACACTTGCTCAGCAATAACCTACTCGCTGACGCCTAGTTTGGGTTCTGTCAGGGTCGCTCAGCTCCTGACCTCATTACAGCTTCGATTCAAACAAAAAGAGCTGAATTCCAGAGGTGAGGTGAGAGTGATAGCCCTTGACATCAAGGCAGCATTCGACCGAGTGTGGCATCAAGGAGCCCTAGCAAAACTGGAATCAATGGGTATCAGGGGCAAACTCTCTGCTGATTGGAGTCATACCTGGTACATAGGAAGATGGTTGTGGTTGTTGAGGGTCAATAATCTCAGTTCAAGGACATCTCTGCAGGAGTTCCTCATGATAGTGCCCCAGGCTCACCCAGCTCCAGCTTCTTCACCAATGACCTTTCTTCCATCATAAGATAGAAGTGGAGATGTTCGCTGATGATTACACAATATTCAGTACCATTTGTGACTCCTCAGATACTGAAGCAACCCATGTCCAAAGGCAACAAGATATAGAGGCCAATTTTAACCCAATGCTGGTGATGGGGGGGGTGGGCAGGGCGGAGATGCTGGTGATGAGGGGGTGGGGAGAGTGGAGATGCTGGCGATGACAGTTTTGAGGGGGGGGGGCAGTGGAGTGAGCCATGGTGGGAGGGTGAGTATGTTATTTCTTGGTCTGACGGGGGCATTTTGACCTCAGTGGAACTAGCTTTACCAGCATTGAGGCCCTGCTCCTCAAAATGATGGCGTGAAAACAGTTGCCTCCCTTCCGCACCACCCACCTCCCCCCCATCCCCCCACCCCCCATCCCCCCACCCCCCCATCCCCCCACCCCCACCATCACCACCCCCCCCCCCACACACACACCCCCACCCCCCCCACACACACCCCTTTTTGACGAAGTGTCATAAGACCTGGAGGAGAAAGCTGCCTATTTCTCTGGAGAGAAACACACTGGTTTTCAGTCAGATCCTGACACTTCGCCATTTTCTGGTAAGATTCCACCTATGGACAATATTCAAACTTGGGCTGACAAATCATAGAATCATAGAAACCCTACAGTACAGAAAGAGGCCATTCGGCCCATCGAGTCTGCACCGACCACAATCCCACCCAGGCCCTACCCCCATATCCCTACATATTTTACCCGCTAATCCCTCTAATCTGCGCATCCCAGGACACTAAGGGGCAATTTTAGCATGGCCAATCAACCTAACCCGCACATCTTTGGACAGTGGGAGGAAACCGGAGCACCCGGAGGAAACCCACACAGACACGAGGAGAATGTGCAAACTCCACACAGACAGTGACCCGAGCCGGGAATCGAACCCAGGTCCCTGGAGCTGTGAAGCAGCAGTGCTAACTACTGTGCCGCCCCATGTCACCTCAAACCACTGTGCTACCGTGCCGCCCTGGTAGCACGGTAGCATTTTCTAAATGGTAAGTAACATTCATGCCACGCAAGTGCCAGGCAATGACAATCTGCAACAATAGGGAATCTACTATCGCCCCTCGATATTTAATGGCATTACCATCATTGAATCTCCCACGCTTAATACTTGGGGTTGCGTTGACCAGAAACTGAATGGGACTAGCCATATAAATACTGTGGCTACCAGACCAGGTCAGAGGCTGGGAATCCTGTGGCGAGTAACTCATTTCCTGACCTCGCAAAGTCTATCCACCATCTACAAGGCACAAGTCAGGAGTGTGATGGAAAACTCTCCACTTGCCTGGATGGGTGCAGCTCTAACAACACTCAAGAAGCTTGACACCATCCACGACAAAGCAGCCTTGCTTGATTAGCACCACATCCACAAACATCCACTCCCTCCGCCAGGAATACATAATGGCAGCAGTGTGTACCATCTATAAGATACACTGCAGGAACTCACCAAAGCTCCCAAAGCAGCACCTTTCAAACCCACGACCACTACCATCTAGAATGACAAGAGAAGCAGATACCTGGGAACACCACCACCTGGAAGTTCCCCTCCAAGCTACTCACCAACAACTGTCCTGGTCCCTCCATGCGGATGCTATAGTTAAGAAAGCCCACCAATGCCTTTACTTTCTCAGGAGAGTGAGGAAATTTGGCATGTCCACTACAACTCTCACCAACTTCTACAGATGCAACATAGAAAACATTCTTTCTGGTTATATCACAGCTTGGTATGGCTCCTGCTCTGTCTAAGACCACAAGAAGTTACAAAGGGTCTTGAATTAAGCCCAGTCCATCACTCAAACCAGCCTCCCATCCACTGACTCTGTCTACACTTCCCACTGCCTCGGAAAAGCAGCCAGCATAATCAAGGATCCCACGCACCCCGGACATACTCTCTTCCACCTTCTTCCATCGGGGAAAAGATACAAAAGTCTGAAATCACGTACCAACTGACTCAAAAACAGCTTCTTCCCTGCTGCCATCAGACTTTTGAATGGACCTACCTGTAAGTTTTAGGGCAAATCCTCCATGATTAAAGAACCCAGGGAGAAGGAAAATGGCCGGCTGGCTGTCAGGAACTTTACAGCCACATGAATATGCAAGAGGCTGGGAATAACGAGAAGGTCGAGACAGGGATGATCTAATCAACAGGAAACAAATGAGAAACCATGGCCAGCAGACGAGGAGTAAATAGCCCAGCAGCAAGACAATGAGAACAGAGATCAGTCCATCCATGGACAACATTAAGATCCATCTCGCTGATGGGATGCCAATCAGGCTGATTCAGAAAACATTTAAAAGACATTAAAATATCGATTAAGGGCGGCCCCGACAGTTCCGGCCCTTTGTTCCAGTCGATCGAAACTACCAGTGATCAGAAACTGTTTTATGTGAGAGAATCACCGGTGAGGTTTCAAAAAGGGACAAGCAAGCTCTCACTCACTCTCTCCCTCTCTTGCTCCCGATGCGTGCTCTCTTAGCTCTTCGCCTCTTCCTCATGGCACTTGGCTCTTCAGCTCTCACACCACGTGTCCCCGCTCCTGCCCGCCAGCTGGACTCGCATCAAGACAAGTAAAACCGCTCTCAAAGTTGTAAGCACCTCCGCCGGCTGAAGTTCCCGATATAAGGTAGAGGACGAGGGTTGAAAGAGGGTGGTGTTTAGTGAAGTTAAGTGTGATAAGACTGTGTAAAAGTAAGAGTTTACGTTGTGCCGATAGTGTTTCCTCCCATAGAAAATAGTTTAAAGTATAAGCTCTGTTATTGTATGGTGTGGTGTTGGGAAGGTTGATTTGCTGTTTGAATAAATTATTGTAACTTTGAAACACGTTTGGAGTTCGTCTTGCTTTTCTGTTCTCTCATCCGTGTACTCTGGCGGGGTCACAATTTCAAGGGCTCTCACCGTAAATCCGGAGTCTGGAACCAAGGGTGATCTGAGCGCCTCGAAAATGCTCACTCGGGGGAAACGACTGGTCAGGGATAAACAGTGCAGTTTCCCTCTTTCTCTCTCTCGTGGAAACTACCTGAGTGAGGTGGTTACAGGGTGGCCGTTTGCTCCACCAACGAGAGAGAGAATCACCCAGGCGTTGGTGGTGGTCAGGATACCTGGTGTGGAATAAGGTCCAGGTCACTGGTTAGGTATCAACAGTGAGCCTGGCCCAGCGCTCTCTCCAGCGGAAGCTGCCCCAGTGTGACGTTCCTCGGCTTTGAAGTTTCAGAGCCCGCTGGAAAGAGACCCCACAGGTATTGCTGTACACCGATACCAGCCTGTGCGTGGAGTAAAGGAAACAGACCCGCTACATACCTCGCATTAAGTTGATCTTTCTCTACACCCTAGCTATGACTGTAACACTACATTCTGCAGTCTCTCCTTTCCTTCTCTATGTACTGTCTGGTTTGTCTGTATAGTGCGCAAGAAACAATACTTTTCACTGCATACTAATATACGTGACAATAATAAATCAAATCAAAATCAGATTAGGAAATATATCGCCTTTCCTTCACTGTCACTGGGTCAAAATTTGGAATTCCTTCCCTAACATTGTGGGTGTACCTACACCACAGGGACTACAGCGGTTCAAGAAGGCAGCTTGCCATCACCCTCCCAAGGACAATTAGGGATGGGCAATAAACGCTGCCTACCCTGAGACGCCCGCCTCCCTTGAATGAATAAAAGAAAAACTCTGGGCACAAACGAGCAGGTAGGGAATAAAGGGGAAAAGGGGATTCAATCCACTAGCTGCTCTCTCTATATGAAAGCAGTTGCTCAGAGAATAACAAAGAGATGAAGCTGCCGCCTGGCCAGACAGTAAACAAGAAAAAATAACAAAATGTTGGGTTAAAATTAATTCTTATTCAAGCGATCAGTGTAAAAGTGAAAGACAGATTAAATATGTAATTTGGAATATTTTATCATATTATTGTTCAGATACAGCTAAAGATGAAAATGTGTTGTGTTTATGAGTGATGATATTAACCAGTGCAGTAACTATTTCTCTTCGCGCTATTTTGATCATTACAGTTGCAAACACTGACAGAGGAATGGAGGTAGGAAGTGTATATTTCACCTTCAAATTTAAAGCATTTATGTTTTAGTATGTATATATGTTTATTCTGATTAGATTTTATGCACACACATCTAAAAAAATAAGATTCCAGGGTGGCACATTGCTTAGCGATCTGCCTCACAGCGCCAGGAACCCAGCTTCAACAAAGTTTATTTAAGAATATAGTTGACATGTATGGTAAAAATATTAGCAATAACTTCCATCAATTACAAACAACACAAAAACAACCACGATAATGTATAAACCCTTAACGAATATAGGAGCTGTCCCAATCAAACCAATCCCATGAAGAAGACCCTTCAAACAGGTTGAATACAGCATAGACTAATGCTCACATGATACTGGAATTGAGTCCTTTGGATGAAGTTTTCAGTTCTCTGGATAGACTCAGAACAGTTTAAAGTCAGAACAGCTTCCCAAAATACCAGGGACTCTCGGCAAGCCGCCAACAGCAGATTCCTCCCTTCAGATAGGCTAAACCTTGCTTTCAGATAACCAGCAGAATTTCCAAAACCAGGGAGCTAGAGAGAGAGTGACAGCTTCTTCCAGCTTAATGTCCCTTCTAAAACCCAACTAAACAGCAGCTCAAACTCAAAATGAAACCTTACACTCACTCGAAAGGAAAAAAGAAGCTGTCCAAAAACACGACTACACCGTCCTCTTCATAATGCAAGCTCAATGTAGAGTTAAAATAAACAAACCCATTTAAGCTATTGAAGTAGCAATAAAAGGACATCTCCAGACAAGCCAGTGCCAAAATGACATTAGCCACGGCTGTGAGCTGAGAAACACTGAAGCTGTGAGAGCCATGATGTGGAGATGCCGGCGTTGGACTGGGGTAAACACAGTAAAAAGTTTAACAACACCAGGTTAAAGTCCAACAGGTTTATTTGGTAGCAAATTGTGTGGCTTTTGCTACCAAATAAACCTGTTGGACTTTAACCTGGTGTTGTTAAACTTCTTGCTGTGAGAGCTGCAGAGATCATGATTTTAAAACAACCTTCTTAAAGGTACATTAACGTCACACCGCTTTAGAACATTTGTGTTTCATCCTCAATTGTATGTTTCTGATTTTCATTCTCCATTTGAGATTGCTCCTATCTCCTTCTCCATTTTGTGATGCCTATGCTTCTCTCTCTAGCTTGTAGTGCTAATGTTTCAGTATCTAATTCTGGAGCAATTACATTTCACTATCAATACTGGAACACCCCTTTTTACTGTCCATTGGTGAATGATTTAGCTTCAGAGTATTCAATAGTCACAACTGGTTCCATTTGATGTTGCAGCCAAACTGTGGACGATCAAGCCAGGTGTATGAAATATGTACCATCCAATACGATCCAGTCTGTGGAACTGATGGAATTACTTATAGCAACGAATGCATCTTGTGTGAAGCCAGAAGGTACGACCTTATTCTTTATACTCTTCCAGCAAAAATAGAAACTTGATGCCCTTGAATGTTTTAGATTTTGTAAAATGGGGGCATCCCATTGGAGGATAAGCTGACAAAATATTTATTTTTTGTGTCTGTTAAAAAACAAAGTTTAGAAGATTGTTACATGTTGGGAATGTCTCCTTAATTAAAGATGATCATGTAACCTACTCTGAACTCTGCCCGACAACCAGTCTTGGTGGCTTGGTTGCTTTGGGGACAAGAGATGCTGAGAAAGCGCAAGATGTGAAAAATAGCAGGAGAATCCAGACTGACGGTGCAAGACTATTAGTCCTCAAGTTTCAAAGGGTGGTGTTTGGAATATCAGATTTTGTAGATGGTTATACTTTAAACTGCCTGTTTAATTCCAAGACAGAATGGTGTTGGGGGTCTAGAGAATAGCTAATCACCATTTCTAATTGGATACAAGGGTCATGTGATATACATTATCATGGAGATGGATTTGAGAAGGGAAGAAATCCATTGTAGTATTAGGGTTTCCTAAAGTATCACTGAACATCACAGACAGAAGTCAATGTGCAAGAATCTGAGAGAGAGAACAGGAAAATGCAGGCAGCCAGTGAAGCCACACGAAGCAGAGAAAATGCTGAGGCTAATTTTCATCACAAAGAATGCTGGTGGAAGCTGGTGCTCAGATTGAAGAGATTGGGTTTGTGAGGATTAAGTGGAGTTTGAGAGATCCAGTTATCTTGGTGTGGTGAACCATAGATGGTTACCACAATGGGTACTTGTACATATGTTACTCTTGTTACTGTTGGGGTTAGGGTTGGGGTGTTCTACCTGTTGGTATTGTTCTGTGGTACACTCCGGTTGGCTCCACCTTCCTATAGGAGTATAAAGGTCACTGCACTTCCTAGTGACCCTTTAGTCTGGGATTGTATTGTTAAGCAGTATGCTCTATTCTTGTTGCTAATAAAAGCCTTTATTTCCCGGGTACGATCCAGCCTCCCGAGTGAATTAATTGCGCATCACTTGGGTTAGAGATCAGGAATCCCCAGTGTAACCCTCACAATGAAAGTCAGTTCTGGGATTCGAAGTTCCCTTGCTGGGAAAGGGAAAGAAGAGAAGATAGCTATTAGGAGTGAAAAATAGCTGTGGACAAGTTCCGAGAGAATGCAGTGTGCACTTAAAGAACAGAGTACAGTGGAGCAATGGAGTGAGATTGTCACATGAGGAAACTTTTCTGTAATTCAGAGTACATATGCCTAAAATATAATGTTTAGTCAATGTTGATTTTTGTGTTGGAATCTCATTGTGCTTCAGTCAGTCACTGGAAATTCAAATATCTTTTTAAAAGTTATTGGTCTCTACAGAAATTGCAACATTGCCATGATGCTGGATATATTACACTTGGGGACTCTTAGGGAGTTGGTGATGTAGTGGTATTCTCATTGAGAGAGTAATCCAAAAACCCAGAGTAATGTTCAGGGGACCTGGATTCAAATCCCACTGGGGCTAAATTGAAATTGAATTCAATCAATTAAAAAAAATCTGGAATTAGAAGTCTAATGATGTTCATGAAACCATTGTTTTTGTAAAAACACTTTAGGAAAGGAAATCTGCCATCTCTGCCTGGCCTAGCGTCGCCTACACGTTACTCCAGACCTACAGCAACATGATTGACTCTTAACTGCCCTCTGAAATGGCCTGGTAAGCCAGTTACTTATATCAAACCACTAGAGAGTCAATAAGGATTGAAACCAGACAGATCAAACTACTTTGAACTAGGGAGCTGAGATAATAAGAGCAAACTCAGTTCTGTTGACTTTGCAAAGCCCTTCTTACTGATATCTGGGACTTATCAAAATTGGGAGAGCTACCCCACAGATTAGTCAAGCAACAGTCTGACATTGCCATACTCAGAATTATCCCTTACAGGAAATGTTCCCGATCCATCCCTGGATATTCTTTGTCCCATGGGTAGGTTGGTCCAGCACAGGTGGTGGCACAGTGGTACACAGTCAAGAGGAAGTTGCTCTGGGAGTCCTCAACATTGACTCTGGATGGCATCAGGTCAAGCATAGGCAAGGAAACTTCCTGCTGAGATCAAGGACCTCCTTCCAACCCTCCCCACCCACCCTGTCCACTGGCCTATCCCCAGATACTTCAAATTTCCCCTACCCTACTCTCGCTGGATGTCTACCACCTACCTCGCCTCCATGTCCTAACACTTAACACCAGGCACATCACAGCAGTGCCTCTTCCAGCTGCTGGAAGGGCCTTGGAGAGCTGTTGGCCAACAACTCCACAAGGTGCCAACCAATGCTCATTCGAGCATAAAATGGCAGCGGGCCTGTTGGATCCCCACTGGATCTCCAGCTGGTGGGGATTGATCCCCCCATCTTCCTAAAAATTCAGCCCAGGGAGTCGGGAGGCCGTGCAAGAAGTTGAAAACAAGGGTGGAAATTGTACATTTTAGGCTGGTTGTGGAGCTAGTACAGGTCAATGAACAGAGGGTTGATGAATGAATGGGATAGTGCGATTTGGGAAATGGGCAACAGAGCATTGAAGGTGCTCAAATTTTCAGAGGATGGCAGATTAGAGCAGCCATTGGAATAGTGAAGTCTGGAAGTAACAAAATTATGAGTGAGGTTTCAGCAATAGGTTGACTTGGGCAGAGTAGATGGGTGATAATAAGGAGGGGGATTTAGAGGTTCTTGGTGATGCAGCTGAAATGGCATTCGAAGCTCATTTTGGGGTCAAAAAAGATGAGTTGTGAGTAGTTTGGTGCAATATCCAATAGTCAGAGAGGCAAATGGAATAACTAGGGAGTTGAGTTGGTGACGGGAGTCAGGATTTTGTCAATAGCATGCTGTTCATCATGCTGTAACTGTAACTGCACAACCCTCGTTTTCCATTTCCCATAATTTTCCAGTTAAAATTCAAATTTCTGGCGGCATGCACAGAAAACATGTGCAATTTAATTTAAAGCTTTTTGTTGGTTAAACCTGTCACCAGTTGACAGTGCTGCATCTACACTCAGCTAAAGAACCTCCTGGTCATCACAACTTACCTGCCCGATACCATTGTCATTAACACAAGATCTGAGAGGCTCAAAGATGTTTTTCAAAAATAAATTTCTCTTGTCACATTGGTTTCATGTTATTCATGAGTGTGTCATTTTATTTTGTTGAGATTAGCTGTGTCAGAGAGCTAAATGTACTGGCGTGTCACATGGTTGGCTAGCACTGAGGATTTAGGGACATTTCCTTTATTGTTTCTTTCACGATGTTGTGTTGTTTGGTTTATTGTTTATGGAATGTTCATGTTAATATACAATGTTGTATCCACCACTCTGGAGGATATGACTGAACCCATAGGCCCAGCTTACCCGCTCTTCAATCCATTGTAAAGGACATTGTCCCAGTTCATTCTTACTGGGGAGAATTAAGTCACCCCACATGCCAGGTTATCCATTCCTGTGGTATTTTACAGTAAGGAGTCTAACAACACCAGGTTAAAGTCCAACAGGTTTATTTGGTAGCAAATGCCACTAGCTTTCGGAGCGCTGCTCCTTCGTCAGATGGAGTGGAAATCTGCAGATTTTCACTCCATCTGACGAAGGAGCAGCGCTCCGAAAGCTAGTGGCGTTTGCTACCAAATAAACCTGTTGGACTTTCACCTGGTGTTGTTAGACTCCTTACTGTGTTTACCCCAGTCCAACGCCGGCATTTCCACATCATCTTTTACAGAGACAGAGGAATGAAGAATATTTTTATTTAGGAAGGTGTGTTGACAGTATAGAGGAGAGGGAATCATTTAAATCTGGTGGGGAAATGAGCAAGAAGCTGTTTTAATGTAAAGTAGTCCTTTGTTGAGGAAAGTTAAGAATTTGCATTTACATGGCACTTCTAACTTCAATATAAGAAGGTTTTTCATAACCAATGGGTTATTTTAGATGTGTTGTCCTTGCTGTTATGTCAGCAAACTCAACAATCAAATAATATACAAGTTCCCCCAAACACCCCATTAAAAAACTGTTCTTGGGATGTGGGCGGGGCTACATTTATAGCCCGTTCCATCTTCCCCGGAGAAGGTTGTGGTGATGGATCCCCTCCTTCAGTGATTCTTTACAACTGGCTGTATACACAGTTTTACACATTACCTACAGCACAGAAAAGGCCCTTCATGTCTACAGGTCCATGCTGATGTTTCTGCTTGACATGAGCCTCCTCACAATGTACCTCACCTCGCACCACCAACATAGGATGGCATGAAAAATGAAGGAAATTGGGCAGGATGTAAAGTAGCATCCTGTACATACAACCCTTTATCTGTCCCAGTAATAAAGGTTAAAATAACCCCCACTGCGTTTGGTGGCCATTAGAGCACAGTAAAATAAGTGAGAGCTGCAGGAGTGTCCTACAACCTAGCAGCAAGGCTGTACTACAGGTAGATTCAACAACATTGTACACTGGCAATAACTCCCTTCATTCTAGACTGTGACTTTGCTGATGCTCTGCTGCTATTCCAGGGAAACCGGGATGAATATCCGGATCCAACAGAACAGAGAATGCGGGAGTAACAATAAAGGCAAATGAAGGCTTTCATCAAACCAGGATTCCTGCGATTCAGATTGACTTTGTTCTTTAAGAATCATTCAGCCTTTTGTGTGCAATTAATTAATCCATTTTAATAAGAACATAAGAACATAAGAAATAGGAGCAGGAGTAGGCCATCTGGCCCCTCGAGCCTGCCCCGCCATTCAATAAGATCATGGCTGATCTGACGTGGATCAGTACCACTTACCCGCCTGATCCCCATAACCCTTAATTCCCTTACCGATCAGGAATCCATCCATCCGCGCTTTAAACATATTCAGCGAGGTAGCCTCCACCACCTCAGTGGGCAGAGAATTCCAGAGATTCACCACCCTCTGGGAGAAGAAGTTCCTCCTCAACTCTGTCTTAAACCGACCCCCCTTTATTTTGAGGCTGTGTCCTCTAGTTTTAACTTCCTTACTAAGTGGAAAGAATCTCTCCGCCTCCACCCTATCCAGCCCCCGCATTATCTTATAAGTCTCCATAAGATCCCCCCTCATCCTTCTAAACTCCAACGAGTACAAACCCAATCTCCTCAGCCTCTCCTCACAATCCAAACCCCTCATCTCCGGTATCAACCTGGTGAACCTTCTCTGCACTCCCTCCAATGCCAATATATCCTTCCTCATATAAGGGGACCAATACTGCACACAGTATTCCAGCTGCGGCCTCACCAATGCCCTGTACAGGTGCATCAAGACATCCCTGCTTTTATATTCTATCCCCCTCGCGATATAGGCCAACATCCCATTTGCCTTCTTGATCACCTGTTGTACCTGCAGACTGGGCTTTTGCATCTCATGCACAAGGACCCCTTGTGTAGTCACCAATGGTGATAAAATGTAGTCACCATTGGTGATAAAATTGATAAACAATGAAATAAACAGTGTCATTAAAGAACTCTGCTATATTGATGATATTACAATTTCAATTTTGAGACGGCATTTACCAGGAGCAAAGAAAATCCCATTGAAGAGGCATTTTTAAACTAAGCAATTTGAACATATCCTTAATGTCTCTCAAGATCAAAGACATTTACTGGTGAGGAAGGTGATCTTCACCCACCCAACTTCCCATATCCCATTTCAGAATTTAATTGATTCTTAAATTAAAGGTAAAGTCACCACTGCCCCAGATGACTATATGCCGCTCTCCTCTTAGAGGGGGAGAGCTGACTGGTGGTGATTCAACCTGAGGATCACTGCACCTCAGGCAAGGAACAGCGTTGAGAAAGCAAGCCTTTATGTATAACCTCAGCCGGCATGGGAATCAAGCCCATGGTGTTGGTCTCACTCTGCATCACTAACCAGCCATCCAGCCAACTGAGCTAATCCCCCCCCCCCCACCCCCCCCCAATTCTTAAGCTGCTCTATTCTGGTGTGATCTTTGTATGGTTATTACATTTTGATTTTACTACATAGCTATGCCTCTCTGGTCTCCTCTCACTCCTTGGTGTAATATTCTCGATTTACTTTCTGAAGTGTCAACTTGGTTCATTGGTGGCTTTTTTGTAGTTGGGTTAGGAAATTGTGGCTATAAGCCCCACACCAGAGAGCTGAGGACATAATCTCAGCAGATGCTGGAAAATGGGATTCAATGAGTGGCTAGTTTCTTTTTCTCTTTTTTGGCTGGCGCAGACAGGTTGGGCTGAATGGCCTCGTTCTACACCATAACTTGTCTATGGTTCTAGGTTGGCAGTCCTGTTAAGAGTACATTGTCAGAGGAGCCATGTTTTGGAAGAGATGTTGAACTGTTGTCTTTTTCCTCCAAGATTGGTATCATTTCCAAATGTCACTAATTTGCATTGAGTTTCTGAATCCAACTCAATGATGTAAGCTGGCAACGGAAGTGATCCCAACATTGAACCTTGACAATTCCGCTGAGTACTTCACTCCATCCCAACATAACTCCTTCAACAAGTTATCATTCATTTCTACTCTTCAGCCAATTCCTTACCTACTTTAACAAATTATCTTGAATCACCACAACACGGGTTTAACTATTAGCATTTCATGGGGAACTTCCCCAAATGCTTTTCAACAGTCCAGGTACATCATTGCATAACACTTATGCAGCATGGTGGCACAGGGAGGTCCAGTGGCACAGGGTGGCACAGTGGTTAGCACTGCTGCCTCACAGCGCCAGTGACCTGGGTTCAATTCATGGCTTGGGCCACTGTCAGTGCAGAGACTGCATGTTCTCCTGGTGTGTGTGTGGGTTTCCTCCGGGTGCTCCGGTTTCCTCCCACATTCCGAAAGATGTAGTGGTTAGGTGCACTGGCCATGCTAAATTCTCCCTCAGTGTACCCGAACAGGCGCCAGAGTGTGACGACTAGGGGATTTTCACAGTAACTTCATTGCTGTGTTAATGTAAGCCCACTTGTGGCATTAATAAATAAACTTATATAGCATAGTTGAGATGTTAAGATGGCACTTTATGAGATCATAGAATCATAGAAACCTTACAGCACAGAAAGAGGCCATTCGGCCCATTGAGTCTGCACCGACCACAATCCCACCCAGGCCCCACTCCCACATCCCCCCACCCAATTTCTCCAACCTACGCATCTCAGGACACTAAGGGCAATTTTTAGCATGGCCAATCAACCTAACCCGCACATCTTTGGACTGTGGGAGGAAACCGGAGCACCCGGAGGAAACCCACGCAAACACGAGGAGAATGTGCAAACTCCACACAGACAGTGACCCAAGCCAGGAATCGAACCCAGATCCCTGGAGCTGTGAAGCAGCAGTGCTAACCACTGTGCTACCGTGCCGCCCTGCTGATGTAGGGAAATCAGCAGGATTTCTCCTCCTGAATTCATACGGACAGCTGTTAACTAACCAGTTGTCGATTTTGATAATTAATTCCAATCATGTGCATGGAATTGAGGTAAAACTCTTAACAATTAAATAGGATACGATGGGTTGCCCCAGTACCACCAAAACCCCAATCTTAAATGTGCCCCACTGTTTCTTTAAAGGAGCAGAACTGGTAAAAGAATTTAATCATAAACTCAACAAAACAAGAAGACTTATAAAGCTAAATCCTATTTTTTTCTGAGGTCTGGGGAATTCATCAATTCTTGCAATAACCCAAGTTATAGAAGGGGCAATTGGGTCTGTATTGCTTACATCACCACTTTCAAAATAAGAAAACCACATTAGCCTGGTTTCAGTCTATTGGCATCTTCCAGAGTCTAATGACTCCCGGATTTGAGTATCAAAGCCTCACAAAGCTCCCGACTAAAGACTCTCAGCTTACTAAGATAAATGTTGTTTACCCCGAGAGATTTATCTCTTCTGGGTCTTTAAGCCTCTCTTGTTCTTCCTTCTCATTTCTTTCAAAGCCATTCATTTTGCTTTGCTTAACTCTCTTTGGCGAGGACTTCAACAGATGCTAATCTGAGAATTTATTTGAATGCTATTTTCAAATGGTTTCATTTGTGCTCAATGTGTTCAAACTCTGTTGTTTCCTACCACACTCACTATCTGGATTGGATATAGTAAGAGACAGAGATGTGAGCCTGTTGCATCCTAAATGCTCTTCTCGATCTTGACTTGGGTGTGTAGGGGACAATTTCAAAATTTGTGGATGTCACAAAACTTGGTAGCATTGTGAACTGTGAGGAAATAGTGATGACCTTCAAGAGGATATAGGCTGGTTGAACGGGTGGACAGATGGCAGATGAAATCTAATGTGAAGTGATACATATTGATAGAAAGAATGAGGCGCGGCAATAAAACATAAAGGGAGAATAAGAATGTGGAATATATTTGTATAAACTGTTGAAATAACAGAGCAGGTTCAGAAAGTAGTTTGTTACAGTCAGGTGAGGAGGGGTTGGATAGCTCCCCTCTCTTCCTTTTCCTCATTTGACCACAACAGTTTTTTAATAATGGACGCACTTGCCAATACTGAGAGATTAACTCTTTATGGGCTATGTCCATAAAAACATAGACAGGTTATCTTGAGTTTTTTTTTAAAAGAGATTTTTAATTGTACTTAACCCAGTCTAAGCAAAGGATATGCTCTGCCTTTCACATATACTTACACAAATTCAAAGTTCACACAAGCGAATAGATTACAGAGAGGGGAGGATGAATTATGTAACTTAGGGTCCAGTAAAATTAAAGTGATGTACAACTCTTGAAGGTTGGTGACTTTGATTTGGCTTCAGACTGAACTTGCTGGTTTGTTGCTTTCACCCCACTGCTTTCAGACTTGAGGTGGTTTAAAGCAGTAGATAGAATATTTATCTGTTCTTCTGGGGGCATCAGCGCTGGTTTGAGATATTTTTAGAACCTCCATCCATGGCAACTGGATAGTCAAAATCAGCAGACAGGGTTCAAAACGTGCAGGCTGAATGGAGGGAGGGAGAGTAGGGGATGCATTCCATGGTGGAGAGGGGGGATGTTACATGGAGAGGGTGAATGGGGGGTTTGTGTCTGCGGGGTATGGGGAGTTCTGTGGATGGGGAGGAGGCAGTTCTGTGGTGGGGGAGGGGGCAGTTCTGTGGTTGGGGAGGGGGCAGTTCTGTGGTTGGGGAGGGGGCAGTTCTGTGGTGGGGAAGGGACAGGACTGTGATGGGGTGGGGACAGTTCTGTTGTGGGGAGGGGGAAGTTCTGTGATGGGAGGGGCAGTTCTGTGATGGGAGGGGCAGTTCTGTGATGGGAGGGGCAGTTCTGTGGTGGGGTGGGGGTAGTTCTGTGATAAGGAGGGGGCAGTTCTATGTTTGGGGTGGGGCAGTTCTGTTGTGTGGGAGGGGGTAGTTCAGTGGTGGGGAGGTTGCGTGGAGGGGCTGTTACTATTTTTATTTAAAAAGGGCATTGTTCAAGTCTTGATGCATGTGGGGACACATTGTCCAAATCCTCACTGAGTACTGTGCCACCATCGGCAACCATCCGGCAACATGGTCTCTCATAACCACAACCACACTATTAATTCATGATATGTCAGACATGGATATTGTCAACAGTCATTATTCAGAGCACTACCATTCTACACGTAATCCAATCACTCTGGGCAAAATCTCACCAAAAAAATGGCAGCGTGTTTGTTCCAGTGTGAAAATTGGAGTGTTTCCCGCCCATGGCAATGACGTGTTTTGATCGAATCTTAAGCCTCATTTGTGAAAATTTCCATGCTCACAAGTTTCATACTGTTCCAGTGGTGTGTTCCCTCTGATTCTCCCACCCTGCAACAACTGAACTGCTGCACGCAATGGGGAGCTCCATATAAACGGCTCTCCAGCACTTGTTCCACGGTGACTGCAGGGAATGGCAGCCAAGAAACCCACACTGTGCTTTTCGAAGGGGGCCCTCACCAGGATGCTGGATGGAGTGGAGCAGAGGCGGGACACACTCTACTCCTGCTCCAGGACACAGCCTTCCAGCAGGGTCACCACCCCCGCCTGGGATACAGTGGCAGCCCTGGTCAGTGCAAGCGCACTCCAGAAGAGGATGGGGTAGCAGTGCTGGAAGAAGATGAATGATCTTCTTCACTCAGCCAGAGTAAGTCAACCACCTCCAGTCTCCCACTGGGACATTTTGCACATCCCTTGCACCTCCAACCCTTTCACTCGCTCAGCCACCTTGGCCTCTGCCATCAGCAGGCACCAGTTCCCCTCCCACAATCGCCATTTTCCCCCCAGTAGCTGCTAAGCTCCTCACACTCCAGCTCCCATCCAAGCCCCACGCTTGCTGCACCTCATCACCATCTTAAATGCCCACATTCCCACCTATACTCTGCCTGGATGAGATTCTCCGGCTTCCCAGTTGCGTGTTTCCTGCCGGCAGGAGATGGTGCATTGTTTGCTGGCGGTGGGATTCTCTGGTCCTGTTGCTGTCAATGGGAATTCCCATTGACGTCACTCACACTTCCACAAAACCCCGGGCAGGGGTGCATTGCTCGTGGGACTCTTCCTGTTAATAAAAATATCATCTGACAGAAGGCAGCTGCAGTTTTATTTGTTGCTGCTGTCCCCATGAACATGAACACACATGTCTAAAGTGTGAGAACCCCACCCTTTCCCCAACCCGCAGCGGTAGGAGTGGATTAGGTTTGGGGGAGGGACTTCTGGATTTGGCATAATTTTGGATAAGACCCTCTGCATCATGGTGAACGTTTTAGCTTCAATATTTATAAAGACAAATCAGAGGGAGATGTAAGTGCTTCATCAAAACTTTATAAACATGGGCATTTCCGACTGTCGTTATTTTGTTTCTTTCAGCTTTGGAGGGGAGTGGGATGAGATGAGATAAACAGTTCACCCTTTACTCCAGTGAAAGGGTAAACACTCTGTGTGACCCTCTACCGATTGTGTCCTTGTAAATTTGATGTTTACCTGTATCAGTGACTCATTTCTGCTCAGAATCACACAGTCATTTTGTGTAAACATAAAGCTGTACATTTCACATTGCTCAGTGAGTCAGTGAACAGCCCTCCCTTTATATATAAACCAGCTCCATTCTCTGAGACAAGTGTTAGTACAAGTGGGTGACTGCACAGTTACTGACCCAACGCTTCCACTGCACGAGAATGAAACTATCCTCAGCTTTTGCTCTTCTTTCGCTGCTCTTATTCTCGACAGTGGGTAAGTTCCTCTTAAGACTTTGCTTCTCACTCTCGTATTTATTTATTATCATTTTGAGTTTAATAAAAACTGGAGTCAACACATTCAGTTGGTGCCTTATATCATCTGATCAGCAATCGCTTAAGACTGGAAGTGTCAATGAGGGATTAACTGTTCTGGTTGTAGGGCCCATGTTACAACAAACAAAGAACAAAGAATAATACAGCACAGGAACAGACCCTTCGGCCCTCCAAGCCCACGCCGCTCCCTGGTCCAAACCAGACCATTCTTTTGTATCCCTCCATTCCCACTCCGTTCATATGGCTGTCTAGATAAGTCTTAAACGTTCCCAGTGTGTCTGCCTCCACCACCTTGCCTGGCAGCGCATTCCAGGCCCCCACCACCCTCTGTGTAAAATACATCCTTCTGATAACCGTGTTAAACCTACCCCCCCTCACCTTGAACCTATGACCCCTTGTGAACGTCACCACCGACCTGGGAAAAAGCTTCCCACCGTTCACCCCATCTATGCCTTTCATAATTTTATACACCTCCATTAGGTCACCCCTCATCCTCCGTCTTTCCAGTGAGAACAACCCCAGTTTACCCAATCTCTCCTCATAACTAAGCCCCTCCATACCAGGCAACATCCTGGTAAACCTCCTCTGCACTCTCTCTAAAGCCTCCACGTCCTTCTGGTAATGTGGCGACCAGAACTGGATGCAGTATTCCAGATGCGGCCGAACCAACGTTCAACCGCAACATCAGACCCCAAACTTTTATACTCTATGCCCCGTCCCATAAAGGCAAGCGTGCCATATGCCTTCTTCACCACCTTCTCCAGCTGTGATGTCACCTTCAAGGATCTGTGGACTTGCACACCCAGGTCCCTCTGCGTATCTACACCCTTTATGGTTCTGCCATTTATCGTATAGCTCCCCCCTACGTTAGTTCTACCAAAATGCATCACTTCGCATTTATCTGGATTGAACTCCATCTGGCATTTCTTTGCCCAAATTTCCAGTTCAATACTTCTTCAATACATATCTTCAATATGTTCAATACTTCTTTCGCCAGCACATTGCTCATAACACTCTGAACTTAATACAACGTGGCACTAATCAGCAGGAAGGCCCTGATACTTAACTGAATCTAGAATTGAGATGCTTTACACAAATGTGGTCAACTCCCCCCCCACCCCCAGACAAATATTGCCCCTCACCCAACCACTGCTACCCGCTGCCAGCCACCGATTGCCCCTGCCACCTGCCCCAGGCCCTTAATCACCCAGCCTTCCTCACTCAACAGTAGCAAGTTCATGAATGATTCGGGCGGCACGGTGGCACAGTGGTTAGCACTGCTGCCTCACAGCACCAGTGACCCAGATTCGATTCCCGGCTTAGGGCACCGTCTGTGTGGACTTTGTACATTCTCCCCGTGTCTGTGTGGGTTTCCTTCCACAGTCCAAAGATGTGCGGGTTAGGTGGATTGGCCACACTAAAATGCCCCCTAGTGTCAGGGGGACTAGCTAGGGTAAATGCATTGGGTTGTGGGGATAGGGCCTGGGTGGGATTGTAGTCACTGCAGACTCGATGGGCCAAATGGCCTCCTTCTGCACTGTAGGGATTCTATGATTCTGTCTCCACTGAAATAAAACTCGAGCACCAATATCGGCCTAAATTTAGAAGCCTTAGAAATAAACCCCTTGCAGTTTTGTGTTATTAATCATTAACCCTGTTCTCTTATCTTTACTTTTACATCAAGTTAGCAGGATGTCAGGCAGTTTATTTTACGTTTTCCTAAATTGTGTTCTTTCTCCTACCTTTGCTTTTCCTCTTTGTAACTTTGATTCACTTTTACTCCATTGTTTCTCCTTTTTATTTACATTTCACCCTCCGTTTTTGTGCTCACTGATTTCTACGCTGTTATTTTCAATGTTTTTTTCCTGTAGCTTTTAGCTCTTTTCCTCTCTGATGATCAGCAATACTGAATGATAGAACACTCACCACGCACTGCACAGGACACAGTAAGGTCACAGTTCAAAGGTTGGGCAATCACTATTCTTTGCGAGTCTTTAAAAAAATTAAATTTGCTGAACTTTCCAAGCTGAGAGACCAAAACAAGCGCTGTCAAGAGAAACAACCAAGTTGATACAGCCCAGTGAGAAGCATTAATGTTAGAGTTATGGAGTGAATTGAGATAGGATGAAGCCCTGTGTTACAGAACAGTATAAACACATTTATATTGACTGTACGGGCTTAATGTCACAGAAAATTACTGGAGAAAGCAAAAGAAAAATGAACAACTTTCTGGGCGGATGCAGATTATGATTTAAACAATGGCTACAGAAAATAACTGGGTGTTTGTGATTGAAAAGAAGCTTCATTGGGTGGAATGGATAGGAAATGAATGCCACCTCCCTTGTAAAAAGATATAAAAGGTTGAACCCTTCGGAGACCTGTACTGCAGTCAAAGTAGTTCCCACAATTCGGTGAAAGGAAATGTCAAGGAGAAAGAGAGAGAGAGAGAGAAAGAGAGAAGGCCACCCGATCATTAGAAGAGGAGATAGCTACAAGAGCCAGTCAGTTTTGGTGCTTGTGTGACCACAGTTAGTAACACATTTGAGCTCGATATTGGTGAAATGTTTACTTGCTGGAAAATATTTGTACACTCTGATGCTAAATATCAGTGGAGAGTTGATTTTGCTGACAAGGCAGCTGCTTTCTGATATTATTTTAAATTATTTCAATTCCTCTTCTTTCTTTCAACCTATGAAATCTGCCATTGTTTTCTGTAAGCATTTTAATATTAAGTGTAACGGCCTTTTGAGCTTTTTCTATACTTTCATGGAATGTGAGCATCACTGGCTGGGACAGCATTTGTTCACAGTAAGGAGTCTCACAACACCAGGTTAAAGTCCAACAGGTTTATTTGGTAGCAAAAGCCACACAAGCTTTTGGAGCGCTGCCCCTTCGTCAGGTGAGTGGGATTTCAGTTCACAAACAGTGCATATAAAGACACAAACTCAATTTACAAAATAAACCCTCCGTGCTCTCATCCCAAGTACTCCCCGTGTTGGAGATCTCTACTGCCTCCCGAAGATACACAAGGCAAACACACCCGGCACTCCCATCGTATCGGGCAATGGGACCCTGTGCGAGAACCTCTCCGGCTACGTTGAGGGCATCCTAAAACCCATTGTACAACGAACCCCCAGCTTTTGTCATGATACTATGGACTTCCTACAGAAACTCAGCACACATGGAGCAGTTGAACCAGGAGCACTCCTCGTCGCAATGGATGTCTCGGCACTCTACACCAGCATCCCCCACGACGATAGCATTGCTGCAACTGCCTCAGTACTCAACGCCGACAACTGCCAATCTCCAGATGCAATTTTACAACTCATCCACTTCATCCTGGACCACAATGTCTTCACCTTCAAAAACCAATTCTTCATCTAGACACATGGAACAGCCATGGGAACCAAATTCGCACCTCAATATGCCAACATCTTCATGCACAGGTTCGAACAAGACCTCTTCACCGCACAGGACCTTCAACCGATGCTATACACTAGATACATCGATGACATTTTCTTCCTTTGGACTCATGGTGAACAATCACTGAAACAACTATATGATGACGTCAACAAGTTCCATCCCACCATCAGACTCACCATGGACTACTCTCCGGAATCGGTTGCATTCTTGGACACATGCATCTCCATCAGGGACGGTCACCTCAGCACTTCACTGTACCGCAAGCCCACGGATAACCTCACGATGCTCCACTTCTCCAGCTTCCACCCTAAACACGTTAAAGAAGCCATCCCCTACGGACAAGCCCTCCGTATACACAGGATCTGCTCAGATGAGGAGGATCACAACAGACACCTGCAGACGCTGAAAGATGCCCCTTGACTCATCGATCGACAGTTCCGACGCGCCACAGCGAAAAACCGCACCGACCTCTTCAGAAGACAAACACGGGACATGGCGTACAGAGTACCCTTCATCGTCCAGTACTTCCCCGGAGCGGAGAAGCTACGACATCTTCTCCGGAGCCTTCAGCATGTCATTGATGAAGACGAACATCTCACCAAGGCCATCCCCACACCCCCACTTCTTGCCTTCAAACAACCACACAACCTCAAACAGACTATTGTCCGCAGCAAACTACCCAGCCTTCAGGAGAACAATGGCCACGATACCACACAACCCTGCCACAGCAACCTCTGCAAGACGTGCCGGATCATCAACACGGATGCCATCATCTCACATGAGAACACCATCCACCAGGTACACGGTACCTACTCTTGCAACTCGGCCAACGTTGTCTCCCTGATACGCTACAGGAAAGGATGTCCCGAGGCATGGTACATTGGGGAGACCATGCAGACGCTATGACAACGGATGAATGAACACTGCTTGACAATCACCAGGCAGCAGTGTTCTCTTCCTGTTGGGGAACACTTCAGCGGTCACGGGCATTCGGCCTCTGATCTTCGGGTAAGCGTTTTCCAAGGCGGCTTCATGACACACGACAACGCAGAGTCGCTGAGCAGAAACTGATAGCCAAGTTCCGCACACATGAGGACGGCCTCAACCGGGATCTTGAGTTCATGTCACACTATCTGTAACCCCCACGACTTGCCTGGGCTTGCAAAATCTCACTAACTGTCCCGGCTGGAGACAATACACATCTCTTTAACCTGTGCTTAACGCTCTTTCCACTCACATTGTCTGTACCTTTAAGACTTGATTACCTGTAAAGACTCGCATTCCAACCATTATTCTCTAAATTGAGTTTGTGTCTTTATAGGCCCTGTTTGTGAACTGAAATCCCATTCACCTGATGAAGGGGCAGTGCTCCGAAAGCTAGTGGCTTGTGCTGCCAAATAAACCTGTTGGACTTTAACCTGGTGTCGTGAGACTTCTTACTGTGTTTACCCCAGTCCAACGCCGGCATCTCCACTTCACAGCATTTGTTGCCATCCCTAATTGCCCGTAAACTGAATGCTGGGCCATTTCAGAGGGCAAATAAGTGTCAACCACATTGCTGTAGGTCTGGTGTCACATGTAGGCTAGACCAGGAACGGACAGCAGATTTCCCTCCCTAAAGGACATCAGTGAACCAAATGGATTTTTACAAGAATCCACAATGTTTTCAGGTTAGATTTTTAATTCCAGATTTTTATTTTAATCCTACCGTGGTGGGATTCGAATCCAGGCCCTCAGAACATTATCCTGGTTCTCTGGATTATCAGCCCAGCGATAACACAACTATGCCACCTGTCAGTCAGTTAGTTCTCTTGTAGTTCGCAGATTGAATGAACTATAATTTGAGTGTTTTATAAAAGATAGAAATTACTATACTCATAAAGTTTTGGGTTGAAATCCCAGTCCAGAGATTTGACCACATAGTCTTGGCTGGTGATTCGGTAGAATACTGAGGGGTTGCTAAGGGCTTTCTTTTAGATGAGACATTAAACCAAGACCCCATCTTCCCTCTCAAGTAGGTGCAAGAGACTATGGTGCTATTTGATGCAGGGAGAAATCTTGGCCAATATTTATTCAGCAATCAATATCTAAAAACAAGTTATCATAGAATCTGGTGCAGAAGAAGGCCATTTGGCCCATTGAATCCGCACCAACTCAGCATCTTACCCATGCCCACCCCCTTGTTCTATGCCCATTACCGCAAACATTTACCATGGCCAATCAACCTAACCCACACATCTTTGGACTGTGGGAGGAAACTGGAGCACCCGGAGGAAACCCACGCAGACACGAGGAGAATGTGCAAACTCCACACAGACAGTGACCCAAGGCTGGAATTGAACCCAGGTCCCTCGCACTGTGAGGCAGCAGTGCTACCCACTGTGCCACCCTGGACTGATATTTCACTGCAATTTGTGGAATGTTGGTATGCACAAATTGGCTGCTGCATCTTCAAGATTACAACAGTGGGGGGAGTTTTACCATTCAGTCTCTAAGGGCCGGATCCGGGCGTAATGCAGATCCGAGCCCAGAATCCTCTTTGCAGCGCGCCCATACGCTTTTTGCCGGCTCCGGTCCGATCCGTGCTGTGGGCGGGGCTTAGCGCTGCCGGACCAATCGGAGCTCTGAACTGCGCATGCGCAGTTCACAAAAACATCCGAAGCAGCGCGCCCGGGCGCGAAAGGGAAAAACAGCAGAGGGAGCAGAGAGGATGGACTTGGGAGAATCTTGCAAACTGAAAATAATGTAGCATCTTCTTTGTGCTGCCTAATTATCTATGGAAAAGGTAATTAAACTACAGTGATCTAGTGAGCAATTAGTGACCTGTATAATTCATTTGTGGTCTGTAACTGGATTGTTGATGCTCAAATGTTCAGAGTCATGTGGTGAACTTGGAAGAATTGTTCCCGTGGTGGAACTTGGTTGGAAATAAGATTCAAGGAGATTACTAAATCTTGTTTTCATCTGAACATTGCACAGAATTAGAGGAATCCCCTTTGGAAGATAATGTCAAAATTATAATCGCAGGAACTAAAAACCTGACAGTCAAATATTTGGGAAAATATTTCAAAATATATGTCCCCCCATCCATATTTTGAAATATTTTCCCAAATATTTGACTGTCAGGTTTTTAGTTCCTGAGATTATAATTTTGACATTATCTTCCAAAAGGGAATTCCTCTAATTCTGTGCAATGTTCAGATGAAAATGGGGGGGGGTCTGCTGAGGGGGGCCTGCCTTCCAGGGGGGTCTGATCCGGGGGGGGGGGTCTGCCGGGGTGGTTAGCGGGGGGGTCTGCGAAGTATGGTCGAGGAGGATGGTGACTTCACAAGGGCAGAGAGGGCTTCGGAGGTTCCTCTGCAGAATAGAAATCCGCTTCGGACTTTTATTCTGCAGGTCGCTAAAAGCGCGGATGCGGAATGGGCCAGAAGACGGTAAAGTGGGATTTGGCGGTAGGGTTGGGCGCACGGTTCATTAAGTCGATTTAAATGCATGCAAATGCATTTAAATCGTCGGGCCGCCCAATCGGGTGTCGGTAAAGCCGCGATCTGCTTGGATTCTGGTGCAGATCGCGTTAAAGGCCCGACACCCGACTTTATCGCGATTTCGCACCCGTTTTTGGTAAAATCGGGCCCAGTGACTGCACTTCAAAAATTCTTCATAAGTTGTGAGTTGCTTTGGGACATTTTGAATCCTACTCCAAAGTTTAATCTTCCTCTCAATCTTAGATATAGGAGGCGATTTTACCATTTTTATTCAAAGTGCGGGGTGGACTTGAAACTGGGAGAGTTTCAGATCCAACTTTTAGGCCCGTTTTTAGTCCCCCCCAATACGCACTCTGCATGCAAAATTTTGAGCATGTTAGATTCTTGCTGCAGAAGCCGGTGGGTGGGGTTTAGTGCACCCAAAAGCCTGCAGAGGGAGGTATTGCGTGTGTGTAGACCTCCAATGCTGCACATGCACATTAGGAGTGGCAGGGGCAGACAAAGAGAGAGCTGTCAGGCCCCTGCTACTGCAGGCGGCCTGAAGCAGCACCTCCCCCCACCCCCCACAATCACAGCCCCCGCTGATCCCCACCGCCCAGACTGATCGTGGACCCCCCTCCCCCACTGATCACAGGCCTGCCATCCTCCCCGCATCGATCACGGCAGAGTGACAGCAGGCCCCCTCTCCCTCCATCTCCCCCCCCCCCCCACCGATCCCTGCAGAATGGCAGAGGGTCCCCTCTCCCTCCCTCCCCCACACAAATTCCTGCGAGTGGCAGCGGGCCCCCTCCCACCATTAACCCCTCCCATTATTAGATCCTCCCACCATTAGCCCCTCTCCCATTAGCCCCCATTAGTCCTTCTCCATTAGCTTTCCATTAGCCTTTCCTTGTAGGCCTCACCCCCAAAAGCCCCACCCCCACTGGCCCCACCCCATTGGCCCCTCCCTCCGTTAGCCCCACCCCCTTTCACTGCCCAGTGGGCATTGCCCAGGTGCCAGTCTGTCACTGCCCAAGGGGCACCCCCACCTCCCCCGGCCTCCCCAAAGGGCCTCAATGGTTTCCAGTTCCACCAGTGATGTCAAGTCGACTGTTCTCTGTACATGGAGAGCATGTCCATTCCTCGCCGGCGAGAACCTTTCCCCGAGAGGTCATGATGGGGGTGCTGAGCCTGAACAATTGAGCGCCGGGCTTGCTGAGCCGATGCTGCATGGTGGCACAGTGGTTAGCACTGCTGCCTCACAGTGCCAGGGACCCGGGTTCGATTCCCGGCTTGGGTCACTGTTTGTGCGGAGTTTGCACGTTCTCCCCGTGTCTGTGTGGGTTTCTTCCGGGTGCTCCAGTTTCCTCCCACAGTCTGAAAGACGTGCTGGTTAGGTGCATTGACCCGAGCAGGCACCGGAGTGAGGCAACTAGGGGAATTTCACAGTAACTTCATTGCAGTGTTAATGTAAGCCTAATGAATAAACTTTAGTTTTACTTTACCTCAGATGCAAATCATCATTCCAATAGATTTAAATATATTAACCTGCCTCTCGTCCATTTCCGGTGAGAAGCTGACCACGTCAGATATCCGCTCAGCGCTTTACGGCCCACTTTACCACCGTGTTGCACCCGAAAGCGGGCACCACGTGATGGTAAAATCGCCCCCATAGGATCACCTTTCAAAACACTGAACCTTCGTTGACTTTAAAGGCAGGCTTTTCAGCCAATAAAATACCCACAATGTAAATCACTGTCACATTTTTGTGCATCCAATATTGTCAGTAAACTTGTATTTGCCCCCAGTCCAATGAGTCTGGATAATGAACTCGTTTCCAATGGAGAAAGTCAGTTTCAGATCATAGAACAATAATAATTTGCCTTTTTACAGCATTTTTATCATAGAAAAATATCCCAAGGAGCTTCACAGAAGCCTAATCAAACAAATATCCACATCGAGCAAAAGAAGGAAATATTAGGAGAATGATTATAATCTTGATCAAAAGAGATAGGTACTAAGAGTGGAAATGAGAGAGTAATGGAAAGGTTTAGGTTGTCAATTCCAGAACTTTATATCTAGATATCTGACGCACAGCACCATTTGTGGGAAAAAGAGGATGGGTGGTGTGTGGGAGTCCAGCATTGGAGGAACACAGAATTTTTGTTATGTTGTTTAGCTGGAGGTGAATGCAGAGATAGGAATGAGTGAGGAGACA
Organism: Mustelus asterias; assembly: GCF_964213995.1. Classification (NCBI taxonomy): domain Eukaryota; kingdom Metazoa; phylum Chordata; class Chondrichthyes; order Carcharhiniformes; family Triakidae; genus Mustelus; species Mustelus asterias. The sequence goes on from NC_135806.1 coordinate 39,954,233, forward strand.
GGGGCGTTTCAACATGAGAATGTTAAACTGAAACACCGATTAAGCAGGAGCCAATGTAGACCAACGTTCAGACGGTAATGAATATAAAGGGTCTGGTGTGGAGTAGGATAGGAGTAAAGTTTGGGTGATATCAGAAGGTGAAGGAAGTGAATCCAAGTCATTCAGTCTAGAAGTAACCAGGTCATGGATGAGGGTTCCAGCAGCAGATGAGCTGAGGTAGGGCAGAGTGGAGATGTTACAATGTGATTGTCAGATATATCATATTGCCAATCCATGGGTCCATTGAGATATTGCCCTGTGTGTTTATAGATTTCTATTTTCAAACTCAATCACTTTGAAAATAATATTACAATTACCTCAGTGGTGTGGATATCAATGGCCAATGGTAGATTGCCATCAATTGCATAATCCAGGTCTTCATGAAAAGAGATGTGTTATTAAAATTGCTTTCCAAGTAAAAACACAGCATTGGCTGAAAGTTGTTCAGTCAGGCACCATATCTAGTTGGCGCTGGTAGTCGGGAGCATGGGGGTCAGAAGGCACATGGTCACTCATGATTCCTCACTCTGGGCATCAAGCGGCGTTGAAGCCACAGGATGAGGCTTTCACCCTGGGGAATGAAGGGGAAATGGGGATTCAATCCGCTCGCTGCTCTCTCTATATGAAAGCAGTTGTTCAGAGAATAACAAAGAGATGAAGCTGCCGCCAAGCCAGACAGTAAACAAGAAAAAATAACAAAATGTTGGGTTAAAGTTAATTGTTATTCAAGTGTAAAAGTGAAAGTCAGATTAAATACGTTGTTTGGAATATTTTATCATATCATTGTTCAGATACAGCTAAAGAATGGAAACGTGTTGTGTTTGCGTGATGTTATTAACCAGTGCAGTAACTCTTTCTCTTTCCACCATTTTGATCATTACAGTTGCAAACATGGACAGAGGAATGGAGGTAGGAAGCATATATTTCACCTTCCAATTTAAAGCATTTATGTTTTAGAATGCATTTTTTAAACTGTGATTTAGATTTTATGTGCCCTTCTGGCAGTGGTAGAGGGGCACATAAGCACAGCACTTTCCTCCCTACCCTCGTCTTGGAGTCCAAGATGCCAGGTCGATGTGTCACTGCCAGGATGCCAGTGGGCAGTGCAAGGTTGGGGTCCCCTCAGGGGCCCCACTTTAAAATGTCTCTCTTGGCGGGGGGTGGGGTTGAGGCCTCTGGCTGGGTAAGGGGCTGTCGGGTCATCCTCATGCCTGTGTAGTAAAGTAAAGTAGAGTTTATTTATTGGTCACAAGTAAGGCTTACATTAACACTGCAATGCAGTTACTGTGAAATTCCCCTAGTCGCCCGGCGCCTGTTCGTGTCAATGCACCTAACCTAGTGTGGGGGGTGGATGGGTGACCTGTTCTTTCAGTGGTGGTGGGGAGGATGCCCCTCTGTGCTGAGGGGTTGGGGGTTCTCCCCTTGTCAGTGGGGGTAGCCATGCGGAGGAGGACCTGTCTCTCAGCGCTGAGATTGCAATGCCTTTTAAGAAAGGGTGTCCCGATCTCTGTAAAGCAGGGCTGGCCCGTGTGTTTAATGTTTCCAATGTTATAATCATAAAGGTGGGTGAATCCCACTTGACAGGCGCTACTAACATTCCGGTATTCCTGCTGGCTGGAATAGAGCGCAAACAGGAGAAACCCAGTCACTATATCTGACTTAGTAAATGAGAGGCATGTTGTGTTTCAATGGTTTGTTTTCAAAAATGTAAAAAATATAAATAATAAACTTAAACTTAATGTCACATTCACAAGTAACACTGTCACAGATATAAACCTACACTAACTTAAAATTCATTCAGTCCTGTACAAGGAAATGAAAGATTTTTCCACATCTGAGAATAGTTTACTTTCATAGAATCCCCACAGTGCAGAAGGAGGGCATTCACCAATCAAGTCTGTACCGACCACAAACCCACACAGTCCCTACCACCATAACCCCATGCATTTACCCCAGCTAGTCCCCCTGACACTAAGGGGCAATGTATCATGGCCAATGCACCTGACCCGCATATCTTTGGGGTGTTGGAGGAAACCGGAGCACCCGGAGGAAACCCACGCAGACACAGGGAGAATGTGCAAACTCCACACAGAGAGTGACCCAAGCCGGGAATCGAACTTAGGTCCCTGGCACTGTGGGGCAGCGGTGCTAACCACTGTGCCACCGTGCCGGTATGGAGGGACCAGGACAGGTTGTTGGTGATCTCGACACCTAAAAACTTGAAGCTTGAACTTGAACTTTGTAACATAATCGCTTGAGTATGGAGGAAGTTTCCTTTCACGAGCATGGTCCTGATATCTGAAATCAGGTGTAGTCTCACTTAACTGATGTTCTTCATCTGAGATTCCAGTGGCTGAATCCCACTGACTGCTTTGAAGAATGATGTATTTCCTGTGATGTAGACCACTCCCAGCCATCGAATCTCGAGAACACCTTCCCTCCTGCCTTTCTGAATTTCATGCATTTGCTTCTGTCCTCAATCACCATCATGTTTGTGTTGATCATTTGCTTTGCAGGGTAGCACAGGAAGCACATATGTACAGTGTGTGCAAAGGTGAGTATAGCTGGAGGCTTTGTGTGAGGAACGATCATCCTCAACACCGGTGCCCCACAAGGCTGTGTCCTCAGCCCCCCTGCTACACTCCTTGTACACCTGTGACTGTGTGGCCAAATTCCCCTCCAATTCGATTTTCAAGTTTGCTGATGACACCACTGTAGGGGGTCGGATCTCAAACAATGGTGAGACAGAGAACAGGAATGAGATAGAGAATCTGGTGAACTGGCGCGGCGACAATAATCTCTCCCTCAATGTCAACAAAACAAAGGAGATTGTCATCGACTTCAGGAAGCGTATTGGAGAACATGGCCCTGTCTACATCAACGGGGATGAAGTAGAAATAGTCAAGAGTTTCAAGTTTTTAGGTGTCCAGATCACCAACAACCTGTCCTAGTCTCCCATGCCTACACTATAGTTAAGAAAGCTAACCAACACCATGTCAGCTGCGACTCTCACCCACTTTTACAGATGCACCATAGAAAGCATTCTTTCTGGTTGTATTGCATCTTGGTATGGCTCCTGCTCTGCCCAAGACCGCAAGGAACTACAAAAGGTTGTGAATGTAGCCCAATCCATCACGCAAACCAGCCTCTCATCCATTGACTCTGTCTGCACTTCCTGCTGCCTCGGCAAAGCAACCAGCATAATTAAGGACCCCACGCACCCCGGATATCCTGTCTTTCACCTTCTTCCATCGGGAAAAAAGTATAAAAGTCTGAGGTCACATACCAACCAACTCAAGAGCAGCTTCTTCCCTGCTGCCGTCAGACTTTTGAATGGACCTACCTCGTATTAAGTTGATCTTTCTCTACACCCTAGCTCTGACTGTAACACTGCATTCTGCACTCTCTCCTTTCCTTCTCTATGAACGGTATGTTTTGTCTGTATAGCGTGCAAGAAGCAATACTTTTCACTGTATGCTAATACGTGTGACAATAATAAATCAAATTAAATCAAGGGAATTGCTCTGTAACTGTGAAGGGAGCAATACAACTCTTGCTTCCGTGACTAGCTCTCAGCTGACTACTTTATTCAGGCTATGCATCAACCTCTTGGCTTTTCCATCCACCCTTGGCCAAGTGGGGTGTGATTTTTCACTGAGTGATATCCAGCTGTTTCACAAATTTGCTCAACTCATCACTGCGGAATGGGAGCCCCTGTCACTCTCCATTGTTTGCAGGGCTCTAAACAAAGCAAAAATCTGGTCAACTTTGGAATGAATGCTTTCACTGAAATAGACACGACTCTTTCTACAACTCAAAGCTACTGTAATGGTCAGTGACAACAGCTGATCAGTGTGAAAGTCTGGGAAATCACCACTAACTTCAATTCATGGTCCTGTAGGTAGCTTAGATATGTTGATACGATCATGAAGGTTTGACATTATGGTTGCTTGACCTGGTAAACACTGATTTTGTGCTCTTCCATGCATTCAATTCCTGGGATTCATAACTTTTCCCAAAAGCGTTGTTTGATTATCATGGAATCATAGAATCCCTACAGTGCCAAAGGAGGCCATTCAACCCATCAAGTCTGCACCGACCACAATTCCACCCAGGCCCTATCCCCATAACCCCATGCATTTTAGCTTGCTAATCCCCCTGACACTAAGGGACAATTTAGCATGGCCAGTCTACCTAAACTGCACATCTTTGAACTGTGGGAGTAAACCGGAGCACCCGGAGGAAACCCACAGACAGTGACCCAAGCCCGGAATCGAACTCAGATCCCTGGTGCTGTGAGACAGCAGTGCTAACCACTGTGCCACCGTGCCTCCTGGTAACTTTCATGTAATTTATGAACAATACATTGAGAGAATGATTGTAGAATAACAGTAAAAATGCCACAAAACACAAGCTCAGATGTGACTGTAACTGTGAACATTGTGATGGCTTTGTATTGTGTATGTGATTTTGTTTGTAAGCGCTCTCTCTATCACATCTTTCCAGTTTCATGATTGCATAACTGTCAAACATTGCTGCAACACTCATTTTGTTTTGCTTTAATGTCAGCTAGTTTTAGCAATTGCAGCATTGCACTTAGGCTTATGTAGTTAAGATGCTGTTCAGCAACCTTTTCTTCACCACTAGTGGGACTGACTGTCAGTGAAGGATGTCATGAAAGATAGCAGCTGATTTTTGACATGGAATTCACACTCTGGACTTTGCATAATTAACTCTTTATTTGAGTAGGTGGTATGTGGATTGTCCAACAAGCTTACTAATGGTCTATGATAACTTATTACTTCAAAACCACTTCCACACAAGTGGAGATAAGTGTCAGATAGAATCATAGAATCCTACAGTATAGAAGGAGGCCATTCGGCCCATCGAGTCTGCTCCAACCACAATCCCACCCAGGCTCTATCCCCGTAACCCTATGCATTTACCCTAGTTAGTCCTCCTGACACTAAGGGGCAATTTAGCATGGGCAATCCACCTAACCCGCACGTGTTTGGACTGTGGGAGGAAACTGGAGCACCCGGTGAAAACCCACGCAGACATGGGGAGAATGTGCAAACTCCACACAGACAGTGACCCAAGCTGGGAATCGAACCCGGGTCCCTGGTGCTGTCCCATGTGATTGAGTGTGTTTCTCTCTTTGCCTCCAAATAACATTGCTCTATGGGTGTTAGCGACCAACTTGCTATAGCAGTGTTTGAGAAGCACCTGCCTTCTCTTTCTGCATGTGAACTGCAGCTAAACTGAACTTGCATTCACAGCTAACTGGCTGGTTTTCTCAGAGTCCGGGTAGCCATTTGTGCAACTTGTTGACAACTGTTGTTTGATTGGGTTTACAGCCAGTTTGGCAATTTAGCCCACTCTCACTTGATGGCCTCCTTTGTCAGATTGCATGGTGGAGATAGCGGTGGGGCACAGTCAATGTAGCAAAGTCAGGAATGAAGCAACTACAGTCTGAGTTGAACCCGAGCATCCTGTGGACTTCCAATACGGTTGTTAGATCTGTAGTGTTTGCAGCAGCTTTAACTTTCTGTGGATCAGGTGATACTCTTTCACTGTTGAACCCATGATTGAAGAATTAAATTTGGCTTTCATTGAATGTGAACGTATCTTTGTTCAAGACGAGGTTGCGTTCTCTAAGATGTTGTAAACATGCATGTTGACATGTCGCAAATTCATTTTCATAGCAACCATAGATGAGAATGTCATCACTAATATTCAGCATGCCTTCACGTTCTTGCCGTACAGACTGAACCATGTACTGAAGTACCTCAGCTGAGTTGACACCAAAGTTGAGCCTCTGGCGTCGAAAAAGTCCACCGTGAGTGGAGAACACTGTAATAAAGCTTGATTCTCTGCAAGTTGGATTTGATGATAGCCTGCATTGAGATCAGGCTTAGCAAAGTGTTTAGCATCATTCACTATCTGTATGATATTAGTTGACAGCATCATGTCTTTCTTGTTGTACGATTTTGTTTGGTCATTGCATTTCAACGCAGATTCGAATCTTGTTCTTGCCCTAGGGTTTCTTGATGACTTGTATGGGTGAGACGCCAGGGTATGCTCAGCCACAACTTTCTCAAATTATGTCAAGGTCAAGTGAGCACTAAGGTCCTTCTCTGTATCTTTTCTGACATGAAATAGTATTTGACTATGGTGATGTGTACATAGAACATAGAACATAGAAAAACTACAGCACAAACAGGCCCTTCGGCCCACAAGTTGTGCCGAACACATCCCTACCTTCTAGACCTACCTATAACCCTCCATCCTATTAAGCTCCATGTACTCATCCAGGAGTCTCTTAAAAGACCCGATTGAGTTCGCCTCCACCACCACTGACGGCAGCCGATTCCACTTGCCCACCACCCTCTGTGTGAAAAACTTACCCCTAACATCTCCCCTGTACCTACCCCCCAGTAAGAAGTTTAACAACACCAGGTTAAAGTCCAACAGGTTTATTTGGTAGCAAAAGCCACACAAGCTTTCGGAGCTCCAAGCCCCTTCTTCAGGTGAGTGGGAATTCTGTTCACAAACAGAGTTTATAAAGACACAAACTCAATTTACATGAATAATGGTTGGAATGCGAATACTTACAACTAATCAAGTCTTTAAAAAACAAAACAATGTGAGTGGAGAGAGCATCAAGACAGGCTAAAAAGATGTGTATTGTCTCCAGACAAGACAGCCAGTGAAACTCTGCAGGTCCAGGCAACTGTGGGGGCTACAAATAGTGTGACATGAACCCAATATCCCGGTTGAGGCCGTCCTCATGTGTGCAGAACTTGGCTATCAGTTTCTGCTCAGCGACTCTGCGCTGTCGTGTGTCGCGAAGGCCGCCTTGGAAAACGCTTACCCGAATATCAGAGGCCGAATGCTCGTGACCGCTGAAGTGCTCCCCAACAGGAAGAGAACAGTCTTGCCTGGTGATTGTCGAGCGGTGTTCATTCATCCGTTGTCGCAGCGTCTGCATAGTTCCCCCAATGTACCTGTTGTTCTTGCAATGTAACTTGCAATGTACAATGTAACTGTTGTTAAACTTCTTACTGTGTTTACCCCAGTCCAACGCCGGCATCTCCACATCATGACTACCACCTACCCCCCAGCACATGGGAGCACATTAGGGTCTACATGCAGCTTGCATGTAACACTTTTCAGTTTGCTGATAGCAGTGAAGCAGTCAGCATACAACTCAAGAGTGTGGCTAGTCTGCATAGGAACTGCATGAGAATACAACCATTTAACAATCTGTCACTATGTGGAAATTGAGAAGCCTGTCGTTTTCTCTCGATATAACATAGAATTCAGAATTTGTTGTGGCGTCTAAATGAGATTGACTGGTTTCCGAAAGTGAGACAGTCCTGAACAACATGTCTCCCATGACATTGACTGATGTACCTGTTTCTACGAGAGCATCTATACAAATAAATATGTAGATACATATGGATACAAAATTGGTTCAGTTGCAGGAAACAGAAGGTAATTTTTGACGGGTGTTTTTTGAGATGGAAAGCTGTTTCGAGTGGGGTTCTGCAGCATCAGCACTAGGTCTCCTGTTTTTTGTGATATATATGAATGATTTCAACATTAATGTAGGGGGTATGCAGACAACACAAAATAGCAGTAACCTGCAGGAAGGTATTAATGTACTGGTCAGATGGGCAGGAAAATGACAAATGGAATCCAACCTGGAAAAGTGTGAGATTATGTATTTGGGGAGGTCAAACAAGATAAAGAAATTCACAATGGAAAAAAGTTGTGAGGTGTAGAAAAAGTGAAGGACTTTTGTACAAAATTGTGAAGAGCCTGAATAGGGTGGATAGGAAGGGCTTGTTTACTTTAGCGGAGAGATCAGTGACTTTGGAGCATAGCTTTAAAGTAAAATCAGAAAATGGTGAAAAATGGTAAAAGTTCAACAGGTCTGGCAGCATCTATGGAGAGAGAGTAGGTATAATTCTGCTTTAGATTGGTAGAAAGATTAGAGGATTCACCCAGAGGATGGTAGAGATCTGGAACTTATTGCCTGAAAGGGCAGCAGAGGCAGAAACCCTCAGCTGAATGGAAAGGTGTCTGGGGATGTACCTGCTATGCCACTCCCTGCAGAGTTCCAGACCAGGTGCTGGAGAGTGGGATTAGGCTGAGTGCCTCATTTCCAGCTGGTCAAGTGACCTCTTTCTGTGATTCTATCAACTTCCAAGCAGCCAGTGTGGCTCACAGTCACATGTGGCTGGTTACTGTGTCCAAAAGAGGGCACAAAAAGTATATTGTGGGCCGTTCACCTCGACATTACTGCGTATTCTCACCCTTTCACTGTGGTGCATGTATGTGGAACCCTTATGTTGCCATTGGTCTCACTAGGCGAGGTTGCTGATGAGTGGTAAGCAGGAGCAAAGTTGAGTTTTCCACAAGCTTTACACTCTTTGCCAGCAACTGGACTTTCTGTTGTGGTGTGGTAAGCACTGCCAATTTGGACAATCCATAATTGTATTTGTGAGACTGCTGTTGCTGCTTTTCAGGTGGTCTCCTGACACATGAGGGACCAACAGTGTTCACAGGAGTTGAAGTTGGAGTGTGGCAATTTACTGTTGGCAGCATCAACTTCTGTAGCTTTTGTCTCATTGGTGGCGCGGTGGCACAGTGGTTAGCACTGCTGCCTCACAGCTCCAAGGATCTGGGTTCAATTCTCGGCTTGGGTCACAGTCTGTGTGGAGTCTGCATGTTTTCCCTGTGTCTGGGTGGGTTTCCTCCGGGTGCTCCAGTTTCCTCCCACAGTCCAAAAGATGTGCTGGTTAGGTGCATTGGCCATGCTGAATTCTCCCTCAGTGTACCCGAACAGGCACCAGAGTATGGCGACTAGGGGATTTTCACAGTAACTTCATTGCATTAAGTCTACTTGTGACTCTAATAAATAAACTTTAAACCTTTGTTTCGTAGGTTGATAGACAATTGTTTATCTTGGGTATGAAAGTGCATTTTTAACCGAACCAGAGTCATTTTGCCTGAATGAAAGTGAGTCAAAAATATCTTCCAATTTCTCACCTCCATAATGGAGAAGTAAAGTCTTCCTCTTGACATCTATGCTTGCAAAACCTGCCATTGCACCTTCAAAATGTCATGGTCACTTCTGCCACTGTGGGAAAACAGGTGATGGTTCAGAGTGCTCATCAAAAAGTGATAGATTCGGCATCTAAAACACCACCTCGATCAGCGGTGCAGTGATGGTGTTTAATCAAGGATCCAGGATTGCACTCCTGTCCAAGGAAACTTTTCTGTTAGGATCCAAAATATATTTTTTTGGAGTTTGAATGGTAATTTTTGTGAGATCAGTGTGTGTGTACTCTGTGCAGGCCTCTGCGTTGCTAACCCTGAGCTGGAGCTGTGTGAGTCTAACAACAGACTATAGTAGAAGTGGGCAGCCTCCAGCCCCGGGGCCTCATGAAGCCCATCTGGGTTCAGAGGGCGGCCCTGGAGACATTTTGTTGATTGTTGCCTACGCTCAGTGTCGCCAAATTCTGCTGATTTCCGTCCGTGTAGTTTTTTTTTCCTACTTGTCTGACTGAAGGGATCCGCACGTAAGGCAAGGGTAAGTGAGGTGAGGTGCATGCTGGTTGCACACATTGACTGTGAGAGCCGTGTGCTCCCTCTGTGTCCAAAGTGCAAATATTTATTTTGTTTTACCATTTGAAGTTGATCATAGTTCTTTTAATTAATGATCAAGCATTTTCTATAATTCAATATGAAATATTCAGTGTGTATTAAATGCATTTAACCATATTCATGGTTAGTGAACAAGCCTGACTTCAATCTTGTGGCCCACTCACTAACCTAGATTGCCATCATTGGGCTCGACATGTTCACCAAATCCCTAATATAAAATGCAGTCTCCACAAAGTTGACCTTCCAGAAGGAGCTGAAAGTATTGTTTTATAATTTTACCAGCCTCATTGCCATGGTAAAGGTTTTGGAAAGGAAACATTAAAGAACGGGCGGCACAGTAGCACAGTGGTTAGCACTGCTGCTTCACAGCTCCAGGGACCTGGGTTCGATTCCCGGCTCGGGTCACTGTCTGTGTGGAGTTTGCACATTCTCCTCGTGTCTGCGTGGGTTTCCTCCGGGTGCTCCGGTTTCCTCCCACAGTCCAAAGATGTGCGGGTTAGGTTGACTGGCCATGCAAAAATTGCCCCTTAGTGTCCTGAGATGTGTAGGTTAGAGGGATTAGCGGGTAAAAAGGGATATGGGGGTAGGGCCTGGGTGGGGTTGTGGTCGGTGCAGACTCGATGGGCCGAATGGCTTCTTCCTGCACTGTAGGGATTCTATGATTCTATGAACAGTAAGAAACATTCAGAAACAGAACTGCATGTGCTGTTAAAGCGATGGATGCCTTTAATCTTCTGTTACTCCCTCTGGTGGTGCATGCATCTTAAGCCAATACCTCTGTTTCACTCTCCATTCTGGACTGCTTGTTATTCACATTTCACTATCAATTCTAGAACACCTGTGCTTCCCGTCCTTTTCAGAACAATGTTGATGTGAAAGTATTCAATAGTCACCAATAACTCTGTTTGATGTTACAGCCGCATTGTACAACCAGCCACATTGGAGGAAGGTGCACCCAAAACTACCTTCCAGTCTGTGGAACTGACGGCATTACGTATAGCAATGAATGCACACTGTGTGCAAAACGATGGTACGGCCACATTCTTACTGCCCTACTCGAACACAATAGACACTTGCTGCCCTCGAATGACTGGGGTTTTACAAAATGGGATCATTCTTAACGGTACAAACAAATCTGGGCATAAACTATGAAATGAATTACCTCTGGTGATATTTATTTCATTGGGTAACCTGATTATTCCAAGCAATTACAATCAATGCCTTTCAATGTGTGGGTTTCCTCCGGGTGCTCCGGTTTCCTCCCACAGTCCCAAAGACATGCTGGTGAGGTGCATTGGCCATGCTAAATTCCCCCTCAGTGTACCCGAACAGGCGCCAGAGTGTGGCGGCTTGGGGATTTTCACAGTAACTTCATTGCACTGTTAATATAAGCCTACCTATGACACTAATAAATAAACTTTAAAACTTTAAACAATGACTTTGGATTCAGCAGCTGTGTAGGTTGGTTGTGTCTTGTACAAGAGGTCAGTCCTAAATAAAACCAAAGATCATTTTTTAAAATGACAGCATAGTTCAGTAGGCAGAAATCTTGCTTCTAAATCGGAAAGTAGTGGGTTCAAAGACCTACTCAATTATATAATCTACTCTGACACTTCATTGTTGTGATGGTGGAAGCTAACATCGGAACCTACAGCAGGATCATTAAAGGTAGGCTGGGATTCTCCCAAAACAATTCTACGTCACCAACATGTGGGAAAATGGGAGTAAATCCCGCTGCTTTTTTAGTGTGATTTCCAGAATGAATCTTCCACACTCTGAGCATCACAGAGTGTCCGAGCAGAATTCACTCTGGAAATCAGGGGGCGGGGCCTATTCCCACTGAGAGGCCGGCAGCATAGCAGTAAGTGGGCCATTGTGCATGCGCCGATCTGTCAGCTTGGAGATCGGCGCATCTGCAGTGGCCCCGAATAGCTGGCCTCCCAATTGCTGGCCAGCCCTGCGACTCCCTATTTCTGGCATTCTGAACCCCCCACCCCACAATCACTGGCCTCCCAGACCTTCCTGGGCCAGCCCGTATGTCCCCCCCACCCTCAGCCAGCCCCAATCCCCCCCGACAATCCTGAGCTCCCCTGCGGACAGTCCCGCCCTCCCCCCGCCCCGATCACGTCCTCCCTCCCTCTGCCACTGATCCTCTTGCAGAGTAGCAGAGGGGGCCTCCCACCGATCGCCCCAATAGGCCCCACCCAAATCGGCCCCATCCCCTTGGCACTGCCCCGTGCACGGTGGGCAGTGCCAAGATGCCCTCCTGGGCAGTGTTGGTTTACACTTGGACAGTGTCAGGGAGCCAAGCTGGCACTCCCCAAGGGGCAACCCCCTTACCCATGACCCCCTCGGGGAGACCTCAATTACCTCTCTTCCCTCCAGTGGGATCGGGCTGCCTGTTCCACATTAGTGGGGAGCAGGAATGAACCCTGCTGGAGTGAACCACTCCTGGCGGGAGGAGAGATGCTAGTGGGCCCAGAGAACTCAGTGCCAGGCCTACTAATTGAATGCAAATGGGGATTTCCATATTGTAATCAGCTCCGTGTTGAGTTCCAGTGCAGAGCTGATTACGCTGGAAATCTTGGTCTTGGAGACTCACGGAAGCCATGACGCCCAGTGGGAAGCTCACAAAACAGCCCCCGTTGATAGTGCAGCAGGCTGGGAGAATCGCCCCTGCAATCTCCTTTTTCCTAATTATTCCAGGAACTTTAGAGTTTAACAAGTCATGTTTTGATAAATGCCCATCTACCGGATTGTCTTTGTAGTTCAAAGGCTTTCCTTACAGCGAGTGCTGAAAGGAAAGTGCCAACAACTTGCATTTATGTAGCTTGTTAAACACAGTAACGTGTTCCAAAGTGCTTCAGAGAAGCATTAATAGGCCTGATTTTAACACCAAACAACACATGGAGATAGCAAGACAGGTGATTAAAAACTTGTTCAAACAGCTAGATATTGAGGAACATCTTAAAGGAGGAGAGAGATGGGAGAGAGACCGAGAGTTTAGGGAGGGAATTCCAAAGATTGGGATCTAGACAGTTGAATGCACAGCCACCAATGATGGAGGAAAGAATCCCAGAAACAGATACAGGGATCATTTGAGGTTAATGGTGGAATGTCACAAAAGTCCATGCTGAGGTGTCAATTATTTACAATCTATATTAATAACTTGGATGAAGAGATCAACTGTATCATAGCCAAATTTGCTGATGATACAGAGATAGGTATCATAGAATCATAGAAACCCTACAGTGCAGAAAGAGGCCATCTGGCCCATCGAATCTGCACCAACCACAATCCCACCCAAGCCCTACCCCCATATCCCCACACATTTTACCTGCTAATCCTTCTAACCTACGCATCTCAGGACACTAAGGGGCAATTTTAGAAACATAGAAACATAGAAACCCTACAGTGCAGAAAGAGGCCATTTGGCCCATCGAGTCTGCACCGACCACAATCCCACCCAGGCCCTACCCCCTTATCCCTACATATTTACCTGCTAATCCCTCTAACCTACGCATCTAAGGCCACTAAAGGGCAATTTTAGCATGGCCAATCAACCTAACCCGCACATCTTTGGACTGTGGGAGGAAACTGGAGCACCTGGAGGAAACCCACGCAGACAGGAGGAGAATGTGCAAACTCCACACAGAAGTGACCCAAGCCGGGAATCGAACCTAGGTCCCTGGAGCTGTGAAGCAGCAGTGCTAACCACTGTGCTACCGTGCCGCCCTTAGTATGGCCAATCAACCTAACCCGCACATCTTTGGACTGTGGGAGGAAACCGGAGTATCCAGAGGAAACCCATGCAGACACGAGGAGAATGTGCAAATTATTCACAGACAGTAACCCAAGCCGGGAATCGAACTCAGGTTCCTGGAGCTGTGAAGCAGCAGTGCTAACCACTGTGCTACTGTGCCACCCAGGTAGGAAAGTAAATTATGAGGAGGGTATAAAGCAGAATATTTTTTAAACAGAGAGAAACCATACTATGCTGCAATACAAAGGGTGTCCCTGCACATACATTACAAAAACTGTACAGCAAGCAATTAAGAGGAAAAATTGAATATTAGTCTCATTGCAACGGGGAATGAAATATAAAAATAGGGAAGTATAGGGCACTCGTGAGGCCGCAACTGGACTATCGTGCAAAGTTTTGGTCTCCTTGTTTAAGAAGGGATATATTTGCATTAGAAGCAGTTCAACGAAGATTCAATTGGCTGATCCTCTGGATGAAGGATTGTCTTATGAGGAAGGGCTGCACAGGTTGGGCCTATATTCATTGGAGTTTGGAAGAAAGAGAGTTGATCTGATTGAAACATATAGGATTCTGAGAGGACTCAACTGGGTGAATGCTGAGAAGACATTTCCCCTTGTGGGAGAGTCTAGAACAAGGCATGGTGACACAATGGTGAGCACTGCTGCCTCACAGTGCCAGGGACCCGAGTTCAATTCTGGCTTTGGGCCACTGTCTGTGTGGAGTTTGCACAATTCTCCCCATGTCTGCGTGGGTTTCCTCTGGGTGCTCCGATTTCCTCCCACATTCCAAAATGTGCGGGTTAGGTTGATTGGCCATGCTAAAATTGCCCCTTAGTGTTAGGGGGATGTCAGGGGATTAGTAGGATAAATATGTGGGGTTATGGGGATAGGGCCTGGGTGGGATTGCTGTCGGTGCAGGCTCGATGGACAGAATGGCCTCCTTCTGCACTGTAGGGTTCTATGATTCTATGAAAGGACACAGTTTAAAAATAAGGGCTGGTATTCTCCCAAAAAAATTCGAAGTGTCGAATCCGTGTAAAAATTGGAGTAAATCCCACGGCATTCTCAAAATGAATCTCCCATGTTCTGTGCAGTGCAGAGTGCACTCACGAGAATTACGCTACAAAGCTCGGGGTGAGGCCTATTCTCGTTGGAGAGGCCGGCAGCATAGCGCTGAGTGGGCCAATGCACAGAATATCTTAGCCTGGCCCTCCTCCCTGCTCTATCCCTGTATCCCCACACATTAACCTCGGCTAATCCATCTAACCTACACATCTCTGGAGTGTGGGAGAAAACCGGAGCACCCGGAGGAAACCCACACAAACACAGGGTGAACATGCAAACCCCTCACAGTCACCCGAGGCTGGAACTGTACCCTGGTCCCTGGCGCTGTGTGGCAGCAGTGCTAACCACTGTGCCACCGTGCCGCCTGGTCAGAGAGAGGAATGAATATCCAGGGTGTTGAATTGTTGATAGAAGCTGAAGACAGTGATTTCAGTCTCAGATATTTAATTGAAGAAGATTTCTGCTCATAAAACACTGGATGTCAGCCGAGCACTGAACATATCAGAGGCCGCGTTGGGGGTTGAGTGTTTGAGAAAGGTAGCGGTGGGATAGTGCTGGGTGTAGTCTGGGTGTTGAGTTTGACCTGGTTTCAGATGATGTTGCCAAGAAGCAGCGTGTAGGTAAGAAATAGAAGAGAGTTCAGCTCCTTAGGGATCTACAAAGGGAAGAGTGAGGAAGAGGGAGGGAAAACCATTGCAGCAGATTCTGTGGCTACAACTTGATAAGAGTAGAACCAGGTGAGAGCTGTCCCATCCAGTTGGACAAGAAAGGAGAGGTGATGGGTGGATGAAGGTGGTGCGGTAAACCAGATGAAAGGCTGCAGACAGCTGGAAAAAGATGAGGAGGGATAGTTACTACGGTCACAGAGCGTGCCATCTGTGATTTTGATAACGACCAGTGCCAGAGGTGGAAACCTGATTTCAAATATCCAAATATGGAGCTACGGGAAAGCTGGGACAGATGTAAGAGGTGACAACATATACAAGGGAATTGGAAAGGAAAAGCCATTGGGGATTCTATTTTACAGGGGCAGAGGAGCCAAGAATATTTTTATTTATGTTGACAGTATCGAGGAGAGGGAATTATTTACATCTAGCATGGGGGGCAGAATGGGAGCTGAGTGGTCAGCAGCTAGTGGGGAAAAGAAGCTACTTTAATGTAAAGTAGTCCTTTGTTGAGGAAAATTAGGAATTTTTATTTGCATAGCACTTCTAACTTTAACATAATCATAAAATCCCTATAGTGTAAAAGGAGGCCATTTTTATTAATGACTTAGAGGAGGGGGCTGAAGGGTGGATCAGTAAATTTGCTGATGACACCAAGATTGGTGGAGTAGTGGATGAGGTGGAGGGCTGTTGTAGGCTGCAAAGAGACATAGATAGGATGCAAAGCTGGGCTGAAAAATGGCAAATGGAGTTTAACCCTGATAAATGTGAGGTGATTCATTTTGGTAGGACTAATTTAAATGTGGATTACAGGGTCAAAGGTAGGGTTCTGAAGACTGTGGAGGAACAGAGAGATCTTGGGGTCCATATCCACAGATCTCAAAAGGTTGCCACTCAAGTGGATAGAGCTGTGAAGAAGGCCTATAGTGTGTTAGCTTTTATTAACAGGGGGTTGGAGCTTAAGAGCCGTGGGGTTATGCTGCAACTGTACAGGACCTTGGTGAGACCACATTTGGAATATTGTGTGCAGTTCTGGTCACCTCACTATAAGAAGGATGTGGAAGCGCTGGAAAGAGTGCAGAGGAGATTTACCAGGATGCTGCCTGGTTTGGAGGGTAAGTCTTATGAGGAAAGGTTGAGGGAGATAGGGCTGTTCTCTCTGGAGCGGAGGAGGCTGAGGGGATACTTAATAGAGGTTTATAAAATGATGAAGGGGATAGATAGAGTGAACGTTCAAAGACTATTTCCTCGGGTGGGTGGAGCTATTACAAGGGGGCATAACTATAGGGTTCGTGGTGGGAGATACAGGAAGGATATCAGAGGTAGGTTCTTTACGCAGAGAGTGGTTGGGGTGTGGAATGGACTGCCTGCAGTGATAGTGGAGTCAGACACTTTAGGAACATTTAAGCGGTTATTGGATAGGCACATGGAGCACACCAGGATGATAGGGAGTGGGATAGCTTGATCTTGGTTTCAGATAAAGCTCGGCACAACATCGTGGGCCGAAGGGCCTGTTCTGTGCTGTACTGTTCTATGTTCTATGTTCTATTTGGCCCATTGTGTCCGCACCAACC
This sequence comes from Mustelus asterias, assembly GCF_964213995.1. NCBI lineage: Eukaryota > Metazoa > Chordata > Chondrichthyes > Carcharhiniformes > Triakidae > Mustelus > Mustelus asterias. Next base: position 39,971,013 of record NC_135806.1, read on the forward strand.
ACAATCCTACCCAGGCTCTATCGCCCAAACTCAACCCCCCGTATTCACCCTGCTAATCCCCCTACCACCGAGGAACAATTTTGCATGGCCAATCCACCTACCTGCACATCTTTGGAGTGTGCGAGGAAACTGGAATACCCGGAGGAAAACACACACAGACACGGGGAGAATGTGCAAACTCCACACAGTCACCCAAGGCCAGAATCGAGCCTGCGTCCCTGGCACTGTGAGGCAGCAGTGCTAACCACTGTGTCACCATGCCTCCCCAGAGCAGTTGAAGCCAAAACCTGTATGCTTTCAGGAAGGAGTTAGATATATCTCTTGGACAAAGGTGATCAAGGGATATGGGCTGGGGGGGGGGGGGGGGGGGGGGGGTGTGCGGGCAGGGAATGCTGGAATATGCTATTGAATTGGATGATTCGCCATGATCATAATGAATGGGTGAGGAGGTTAAAAGGGACGAATGGCCTACTCCTACTTATATTTCTGTGCATTCATTACATTCCCCTGCAGTTCCCTGGGGAGCCAGAAGCATCGCCCAGACGGGAATTGAACCCTGGACCCTCAGGTTAAAAATCTGATGCTTTACTGACAGCTACCCAGGCCCAGCTAATGAAGGTTTTTCATAACCAATGGGTTATTTTAGATGTGTTGTCCTTGCTGTTATGTCAGCAAACTCAACAACCAAATAATATACAAGTTCCCCCAAACACCTCATTAAAAAACTGTTCTTGGGATGTGGGCGGGGCTACATTTATTGTCCGTTCCATCTTGCCCGGAGAAGGTTGTGGTGATGGATCCCTTCCTTCAGTGATTCTTTACACCTGGCTGTATACACAGTTTTACACATTACCTACAGCACAGAAAAGGCCCTTCATGTCTACAGGTCAATGCTGATGTTTCTGCTTGACACGAGCCTCCTCACAATGTACCTCACCTCGCACCACCAACATAGGATGGCATGAAAAATGAAGGAAATTGGGCAGGATGTAAAGTAGCATCCTGTACATACAACCCTTTATCTGTCCCAGTAATAAAGGTTAAAATAACCCCCACTGCGTTTGGTGGCCATTAGAGCACAGTAAAATAAGTGAGAGCTGCAGGAGTGCCCTACAACCTAGCAGCAAGGCTGTACTACAGGTAGATTCAACAACATTGTACACTGGCAATAACTCCCTCCATTCTAGACTGTGACTTTGCTGATGCTCTGCTGCTATTCCAGGCAAACCGGGATGAATATCCGGATCCAACAGAACGGAGAATGCGGGAGTAACAATAAAGGCAAATGAAGGCTTTCATCAAACCAGGATTTCTGCGATTCAGATTGACTTTGTTCTTTCAGAATCATTCAGCCTTTTGTGTGCAATTAATTAATTAATCCATTTTAAAATTGAGAAACAACAAACCATTTACAAACTGTCTTTAAAGAATTTTGGTTTAGTCACCAATAAGTCAGTTCTTTGACGAAATTACAATCTCAACATTGCTTATTGGAATTCCCTGTTTAAACAGTAACCTATTGTTGTGGGGTAAATCGAGATGGTCAGTACTGTCATAACTATAGACAATACAAAGCTCACAAGGCAGATACCTCTGTATAAAGACGTAACATTTATTCAAACCAAAAACACAACAAGCTGATGCTTGGAGATCACCAAAAGGGTTAAGTAGCTCTGAAATAGAGCAACAGAGGCTCTCTGATGAATCTGATATATACAATCAAAAACAGATCAATTATAGTTTTTCTTATCAATTATTCCTGCCTTAGATTAGTTTAAAATCAAATCATCTTCATCATATACAAATCAATAATAATAATTGTCATGTACTCCAGTCAATCGGCATTTACCATCCATAGAATCATAGAATTCCTACAGTGCAGAAAGAGGCCATTTGGTCCATCAAGTCTTCACCGACAACAATCCCACCCATGTCCTATCCCCGTAACCCCATGTATTTACCCCGCGAATCCCTCTAACCTACACATCCCAGGACACTAAGGGGCAATTTAGCATGGCCAATTAACCTAACCCGCACATCCAGAACTGGCTTGCCTGCAGAAGGCAGAGAGTGGTTGTAGATGGGTCTTTTTCTGAATGGAGGTCGGTCACCAGTGGAGTGCCCCAGGGATCTGTTCTGGGACCCTTGCTGTTTGTCATTTTCATAAATGACCTGGATGAGGAAGTGGAGGGATGGGTTGGTAAGTTAGCCGATGCCACGAAGGTTGGTGGTGTTGTGGATAGGTTGGAGGGATGTCAGAAGCTGCAGCGTGACATAGATAGGATGCAAGACTGGGTGGAGAAGTGGCAGATGGACTTCAACCCCCGGATAAATGTGCAGTGGTCCATTTTGGCAGGTCAAATGGGATGAAGGAGTATAATATCAAGGGTAAGACTCTTAGCAGTGTAGAGAATCAGAAGGACCTTGGGGTCTGGGTCCATAGGACTCTTAAATCGGCCTCGCAGGTAGAGGAGGTGGTTAAGAAGACGTATGGTGTGCTGGCCTTCATCAATCGAGGGATTGAGTTTAGGAGTCAGGAGATAATGATGCAGCTTTATAAGACCCTCGTCAGACCCCACTTGGAGTACTGTTCTGGTCGCCTCATTACAGGAGGGATGTGGAAATGATTGAAAGGGTGCAGAGAAGATTTACAAGGATGTTGCCTGGATTGGTTGGCATGCCTTATGAGGATAGGTTGAGGGAGCTCGGTCTTTTCTCCTTGGAGAGACAAAGGATGAGAGGTGACCTGATAGAGGTGTACAAGATGTTGAGAGGTATAGATCGGGTGGATTCTCGGAGGCTTTTTCCCAGGGCTGAAATGGCTGCTACGAGAGGACACAGGTTTAAGGTACTGGGGAGTAGGTACAGAGGAGATGTCAGGGGTAAGTTTTTCACTCAGAGGGTGGTGGGTGAGTGGAATCTGCTGCCATCAGTGACGGTGGAGGCAAACTCGATAGGGTCTTTTCAGAGACTTCTGGATGAGTACATGGGACTTAATAGGATTGAGGGTTATAGGTAAGCCTATATATAAGCCTAGGTAGGTAGAGGCATGACCGGCGCAACTTGTGGGGCGAAGGGCCTGTTTGTGCTGTATTTTTTCTATGTTCTATGTTCAATCTTTGGATTGTGGGAGGAAGCCGGAGCACCTGGAGGAAACCCACGCAGACACGGGGAGAATGTGTAAACTCCACACAGACAGTGACCCAAGCCAGGAATCAAACCCAGGTCCCTGGCACTGTGAGGCAGCAGTGTTAACCAATGTGCCACCATGCTGTCCACCATGCATTATGGTATTCTATTTGTCCATTAAATCCAGACGCTACCACCTATTCTGGCTAGGACTAACTTTCCATTGCTAAGTTACCTTGAATGCCTTCTGGAAAGGTCAGAGTGAATGTTCTCATGGGTTCATTTTTAGGTCACTGTTAAATTAGACAGCCATGCATTCCCGCGTCTGGGTGCATTACCAGCTGATCTGAACAATGAAAAGCCAATTCATAAATGTTTCACTTTCTGTCCTTGTTTAAGACCCTATCTGATATCAGTCTGCTTACTCTAAGGTTTTTCAAAGACGCTAATAAGCCCTTCACCTAAATCATCATGCCTTGCAGTAACTTGCCTTGACTAACTTTGTTTATAATTCATATAATACTTAAAATGCATTCAAAATATCTGTATATATGTTTTAAATAATAGTCACTTGTTTAAATCTCTTTACTGCATTTCATATGTGTGTAAACTATTCTCTTGTTGGCTTATAGTCTTGCTTTATGAATCATTTAACTCTTTGCTGCTAGCCCTGTCAGTACCTTAATGTCTACTGTCTAAAAATCTTATTGACTGGTTAGTAATTTCCCACTTTACCCATTGAAGGACCATAGGATCAAAATGAAACTCACAATTCGCAAGGATACATTGATTGTCCTAGTATCATCAACAAAACCCCATTTAAATCTGCCCCTGTTTCTTTAAAGGAGCAGAACTAATGAAAGCATTAAACAATAAAGTCAGTGAAACAAAAGGAAACTTATAAAGCTGAATAATCATTTTCCTGGTGTTGGTGAAACACACAAATCCTTGTAGAGTCCAGCAGGTAGATTGGGCTGTATTTGTCTATGTTTATTTTTAAATATGTAGACAAAATTAGCCTGTTGCTCCATTGGACCATTGGTCTCCCAAATTAGTCTATTGGTATCTCCCAGTGTCTAATGGCTCTCAGGTAAAGCTTCACAAATCTCCCTACTGATTTCTCTCTACACCCTCAGGTGGTTCGATATATTTCTCTTAAGTGTTATGATCCTAGTGGATGTTAAGGCTGGATCCAGTCAGGTCCCGGAGCGGTACCAGAGCTTGGTTGACAGATCCTCGGGGGCAATCCTATCTTCTCACCCCTTCGGTCGATGGATGGGACGAGCTGGTAAGATCACCGGAGAGCCGAGAAATTGGGTCTGCGCCCCATTTCTCACCTTTTGTGACCTGACCAGTACCGGATACCTGCGAGATCAGCCTCATGCCTGAAAAGGAGGTGAGGCTGATTATAATATTTAAATTCAATGTAAAATGGAACTTAAATATTACAAGTGGACCTGGGATATAATTGTCCAGATTCACTTCCGAGGATTACGTATGGTCCCCATCAATGGGGACCTGTCATGAAGGCTCCCCCAGGAGGTCAGGGGCAGGGCGTGCTCTTTGGGCAGTGCCAGCCTGGTACCTGCAGTGCCCACCAGGCACCAGGGGAGTGCCAATGGGGGAGTGGGGCCTGAGGGGGTGGGGCCTAAGGAAAAGTGGGTGCAGGGATGCTGCGCACTCTGCAAGCGGGGTCGGGTGGGAGGGAATGCAGTGCACTCTGCAACTGGCATCGGGGGGGGGGGAAACGCTGCACACTCTGCAACCGGCGATCTGCCGAACCGTGCGCCGTGCATGGGGGGAGTGATCCACTGTGGAGGCCAATGATTGCTGAGGGGAGACAGTGACAGATCTCTCTGTTTTGTGCTGCTGCACAGTACAGAGAGATCTGCACATGTGCAATGGCACTCTCTGCTGTAATCAGCTGGGTTTCTGTGAGCTTAGACCCTGCCCTCTCCCCTGCTGGTGGGAAACAGATCTTGCTTCATCTTTTCCTCAGAGTGTGGTAAGATTGGATTTTTAACTCGCCCAAAGAATCAGCACGATTCTCTCCCGTTTTCACACTTGTTTGGCACTTTAAATCTTTTTGGTAAGATCGCCCCTTACATTTTGTTTAGCAACGTGGATGAACCAGAGCCACAGGGCTGCTGGTGAACTTTCAATAAAATAAAGTATTTATTAAACAAAAAAAGAACAGATATCAATCCTCAATCTATGATAATAGATTATCTCCAGTCACATGAGTCCTAATTGTGAGTAGCAAGTTCTTGTGTACTTTTTGATAATTCAATACATCACATCAATCGGGTCCCACTTATCAGTTACCATCTTATTAGTTACATCCTCAAAAACTCTGAATAGCCCTGTCAACCACAATTCCTTTCCATAAAGCTGTGTTGACTCTGCTTCATCATATGATTTTCTAAGCCCCCTGTTACCACGTCTCTAATTGATTTGAGCATTTTGCCGACTACTGATATTAAACCAACAAGACTACGGTCCCTGAACTGCTCGCTTCCTCCTTGCTTAAATGGAAGGGTTAAGGTCTCGACCTAGTCCTAGAGCTCCTGCGAGAGATTCAATTAAAAACTAAGGATCTAAGTGAGAAAGATAACCCATCCACTGAGGGGTTCAATGCCTCAGCACTCCAGAGGTCAATGCCTACATCTCAGGGAGAAGGTGTAGCGTGAAGGATCAACATCCAAAACATCCATGATGCTGATGTGATAATGATGTCAGATCCAACCGACTCAAGAACAGCTTCTTCAGACTTTTGAATGGACCTTCCTCGTATTAAGGTGATCTTTCTCCACACCCTAGCTATGACTGTAACACTACATTCTGCACGCTCTCCTTTCCTTCTCTATGAACGGTGTGTTTTGTCTGTATAGTGCGCAAGAAACAATACTTTTCACTGTATAACAATACATGTGACAAGAATAAATCAAATCATATCAAAAGAAAGATCATATGACTGAGAAGTAAGCGATCTGGAAGGAGGAGAGGCTCCAACCTCGTGTAGAAATCCAAATGTGTGAATAGTTACTGTAATTAAAGCGTAATGATTTTCAGAATCTACAGATTCTCGGGCCCCTAGCCCTATAAATTGGTGCAGAGGAGATACCCGATCCTCTACACTGGTAGAGGATCCCACCCTTCCATCCTCCTCTAACCTAATTATAAGTGTGGGGAAGTTTTTTGTTTTCTTTTTTTCTTGCTGGTAATGGCTTCAGGGATGGCAGTTCAGGCAGTATGCTGCATCTCCTGTGGGATGTATGTGGTGAGGAAATCCAGTAGTGTTTCAGGAGATTTTAGTTGTAAGAAGTGCATTAGATTGCAGCTTCTGGAGGAGCGTGTAAAGGAGCTGGAGGGGGAGGTAGAGGAACTCCGCATAATTCGGGAGGCGGAGGTGGAAGTTGATAGGAGTTATAGAGAAATAGTAACTCCTAGAAATGAGGCTTGGGTCAATGCCAGGAGGAGGGGTAAGAAGCAATCGGGAAGACAATCCCCTGGGGCGGTTCCCCTCCATAATAGGTTTTCGGTGCTGGAGGCTACAGTTGAGGAGGAATCAACTGAGCATAGAGAGCAGATCTCTGGGGGTGAGCCGAGTGAGAAAGCTCAGGTGGTTAGGGGCTGTAAAAGACTGGGCCTTGTGATTGGGGACTCCACAATTAAGGGGACAGATAGGAGGGTCGGAACTAAAGGTAGGGACTCAGGGTTGGTGTGTTGCCTACCAGGGGCTGGGGTCCGGGATGTGTCTGACAGGGTATTCAGGACTCTTAGGGGGGAGGGAGATAAACCACAAGTTATTGTACATGTGGGGACACACGACATAGGGAGGATAGGGGAAGGGGATATTAGGCAGGGATTTATGGAGTTGGGGTGGAAACTAAAGGCCAAGACTGACAGAGTGGTTATCTCTGGACTCTTGCCTGTACCACGGGATAGTTTAGAGAGGAATAGGGAGAGGGAAGGTTTGAATTCATGGCTGAGGGGATGGTGCAGGAGGGAGGGGTTCAGGTACTTAAGCAATTGGGGCTCGTACTGGGGAAGGTGTGACCTCTATGAGAAGGATGGTCTACACCTTAATCAGAAGGGGACCAATATCCTGGGGGGTAAATTTGCTAAGGCCATGCAGGGAGGTTTAAACTGATTCGGGGGGGGGGAGGGATCCTGAGTAGTGGGGCTGAAAGTGAGGGATGCATGGATGGGGACTGCAATGCACGGCATTGCAGAGGTGGGGTGGAGCAGGGTTTGAAATGTGTACACTTCAATGCCAGGAGTATTCGCAATAAAGTGGGTGAACTTGCAGCGTGGATCAGTACCTGGGACTTCGATGTTGTGGCTATTTCAGAGACATGGATAGAGCAGGGGCAGGAATGGATGCTGCAGGTCCCGGGGTTCAAATGTTTTAGTCGAAGTAGGGAAGGAGGTAGAAGAGGGGGAGGGGTAGCATTATTGGTCAGAGATTGTATCACAGTGTCAGAGAGGAGGTTTGATGAGGACTTATCTGTTGAGGTAGTATGGGCGGAGATTAGAAATAGGAGAGGAGAGGTCACCCTGTTGGGAGTCTTTTATAGACCTCCTAAAAGTTCTAGAGAGGTTGAGGAAAGGATTGCGGAGTCAATCCTGCTTAGGAGTGAAAGTAATAGGGCAATTGTTATGGGGGATTTTAACTTGACTAATATTGACTGGAATTGTTATAGCTCTAGCTCGTTAGAGGGGTCAGTTTTTGTTCAAAGCGTGCAGGAAGGTTTTTTGACTCAGTATGTAGACAGGCCAACTAGAGGTGAGGCTATATTGGATCTGGTGCTGGGAAATGAGCCAGACCAGGTGCTAGACTTGGAAGTTGGTGTGCATTTTGGTGATAGTGACCACAATTCGGTTACGTTCACCTTAGTGATGGAAAGGGATCGGCATGAACCTCGGGCCAGTGGTTTTAGCTGGGGGAAGGGTAATTATGAGGCTATTAGGAGAGAATTAGGAAACATAGGTTGGACTAGGAGATTACAGGGACTGGGAACGTCCGACATGTGGAGTTTTTTCAAGGAGCAGCTACTGCGAGTCTGTGATAGGTATGTCCCTGTCAGGCAAGGAGGAATTGGTAGGGCTAGGGAACCGTGGTGCACCAAAAAAGTTTCTTTGTTGGTTAAAAAGAAAAAGGAGGCTTATGTTCGGATGAGACGTGAGCACTCGGGTAGTGCACTAGAAAGCTTTAGATTGGCTAAGAGGGAGTTGAAGAGCGAGCTTAGAAGGGCTAAAAGGGGACATGAGAAGACTTTGGCGGATAGGGTTAAAGAGAATCCTAAGGCGTTCTATAGGTATGTCAAGAACAGAAGGTTGGTTAGGGCAAGTTTAGGGCCAGTTATAGATGGCAGAGGGAAGTTATGTGTGGAACCGGAGGAGATTGGTGAAGCATTGAACCAATATTTCTCTTCGGTGTTCACGCAAGGGGACATGAATATAGCTGAGGAGGACACTGGGTTGCAGGGGAGTAGAATAGACAGTATTACAGTTGATAAGGAGGATGTGCAGGATATTCTGGAGGGTCTGAAAATAGATAAATCCCCTGGTCCGGATGGGATTTATCCAAGGATTCTCTGGGAGGCAAGAGAAGTGATTGCAGAGCCTCTGGCTCTGATCTTCAGGTCGTCGTTGGCCTCTGGTATAGTACCAGAAGATTGGAGGTTAGCGAATGTTGTCCCATTGTTTAAGAAGGGGAACAGAGACTTCCCCGGGAATTATAGACCGGTGAGTCTCACTTCTGTTGTCGGCAAGATGTTGGAAAAAATTATAAGGGATAGGATTTATAGTTATTTGGAGAGTAATGAATTGATAGGTGATAGTCAGCATGGTTTTGTGGCAGGTAGGTCGTGCCTTACTAACCTTATTGAGTTTTTTGAGAAAGTGACCAAGGAGGTGGATGGGGGCAAGGCAGTGGACGTGGTATATATGGATTTTAGTAAGGCGTTTGATAAGGTTCACCATGGTAGGCTTCTGCAGAAAATGCAGATGTATGGGATTGGGGGTGATCTAGGAAATTGGATCAGGAATTGGCTAGCGGATAGGAAACAGAGGGTGGTGGTTGATAGTAAATATTCATCATGGAGTGCGGTTACAAGTGGTGTACCTCAGGGATCTGTTTTGGGGCCACTGCTGTTTGTAATATTTATTAATGATCTGGATGAGGGTATAGTTGGGTGGATTAGCAAATTTGCTGATGACACCAAAGTCGGTGGTGTGGTAGACAGTGAGGAAGGGTGTCGTAGTTTGCAGGAAGACTTAGACAGGTTGCAAAGTTGGGCCGAGAGGTGGCGGATGGAGTTTAATGCGGAGAAGTGTGAGGTAATTCACTTTGGTAGGAATAACAGATGTGTTGAGTATAGGGCTAACGGGAGGACTTTGAATAGTGTGGAGGAGCAGAGGGATCTAGGTGTATGTGTGCATAGATCCCTGAAAGTTGGGAATCAAGTAGATAAGGTTGTTAAGAAGGCATATGGTGTCTTGGCGTTTATTGGTAGGGGGATTGAATTTAGGAGTCGTAGCGTTATGTTGCAACTGTACACAACTCTGGTGCGGCCGCACTTGGAGTACTGTGTGCAGTTCTGGTCCCCACATTACAGGAAGGATGTGGAGGCTTTGGAGAGGGTGCAGAGGAGGTTTACCAGGATGTTGCCTGGTATGGAGGGGAGATCCTATGAGGAGAGGCTGAGGGATTTGGGATTGTTTTCGCTGGAAAGGCGGCGGCTAAGAGGGGATCTTATTGAAACATATAAGATGATTAGAGGTTTAGATAGGGTGGATAGTGATAGCCTTTTTCCTCTGATGGAGAAATCCAGCACGAGGGGGCATGGCTTTAAATTGAGGGGGGGTAGTTATAGAACCGATGTCAGGGGTAGGTTCTTTACCCAGAGGGTGGTGAGGGATTGGAATGCCCTGCCAGCATCAGTAGTAAATGCGCCTAGTTTGGGGGCGTTTAAGAGATCCGTAGATAGGTTCATGGACGAAAAGAAATTGGTTTAGGTTGGAGGGTCACAGTTTTTTTTTTAACTGGTCGGTGCAACATCGTGGGCCGAAGGGCCTGTTCTGCGCTGTAATGTTCTATGTTCTATGTTCTCTACAGATTGGTGTAGCATACTTTGGCAGAATAGACAATCCCTAAAACCGTGTCTAAATCACTATCATACGACAAAACAGAAGGAGATTGACTCAATCAGGCCAATTGTTAAGTTAAGGGGCGTAATTCAGTGTAAGCTACATAGAAAAAAGATTATCAGTGATTTCCCTTTCTAGAATGAAGCAACCTCCACCTAAACTGAGAGCTATATTATTGAAATATTTCCATATTGTGCTTTGGACAATGTGTTATTTTATACTGTCAATCTAAGGTAAAATAATGGCAGCAACATAGTGTATCCATCTGTGAGTTAATGGGAACAGGGAACGGGCTGCTTTGATCCAAACAAAGGTAATCATGTGGTACATCACTTGCTGAGACTCCTGACCTCTGGTATTTAAAGGTAAGGGCGATGGGCAGGGTTCAGCGCTTCACCCAAAGCTGATGTCCGAGGATGTTGCTCATTGCTTCTTTCAGCTTCGGAGGGGATGCGGTGAGGCAAATGGCACAATTTTCCTGGCCTGCTGCACATCGGGCCGGGAGATGTCAACGGGAGGGTTGAAGCAGGAGCCAGTCACGACTTTCCCAAGTCATTTTTTATGGCATCATCAGCCTCGTGTGGGGGAACAGCGCAAGGCTGATTAGAATATTGAAATTTCCATCTCATTAGCAAACCCAGGACGGTATCATCTGGTTTCGCTAATGTTTCTGCCTCTGCTCGGAGAGGATCCCACCAGCTGCTCCACATCAACAGGGACCAGGCGTGATCACCTTGCTGGTGGGGGACAGAGGCCATAGAGGCCCCTCCGGGAGGTCAGGGGCAGGGGAGGTGTCCCTTGGGCAGTGCCAGACTGGTACCCTGTCACTGCCCACTGGCAACCCAGCCAAGGAGGTGATGCCTTCTGGGGCGGGACCTTCTGGGGTGGGGCCAGATTGGGAGTCGGCTGATCAGTGGTGTTGGGGGGGGGGGGTGATCCGCTGTGCACTCTGCAGCAGCAATCAGTGGGAGAGGGAGGTGGGCGATTGGGGCTAGCCATGGGGGCGGAGTCAGGCTGGCCATCGAGAGGGGCAATTGGGGCTGGCCAGGTGAGTGTGGAGGGGAGAATCGGGGATGCCATCGGGGTGTTGATGCCTCTTGGGGAGGATTAGCCTCCACCCTCCCCGCCACCTTACCAGCAGTAATTGGGATTTTGTTATGGCATCAAGGACCATTCTTACATCAATGCCACCTTTTGTGTTTTGCCCATTTTTGAAATGGTCTTCAGCAGGGAGCGGGGTTCTCAGCCAGGAGTTCAAGCCCCCAATGGGAGTTGGTGAGCATATTTCAAAGGGTCCACCAGAAATACACTTTGCCATGCCTGCTCACTGCCACAGCAACTCATCTGCCACAAAAATTCAACTATTCACCCAATCTTGCTTCGTCTCATTCCAGCCATCTTCTCCATGGCCTTCCTGTGTGTGTGTAATAGTAAATGCAACAAAAGCAATGTTGCTGATGTATTGCCCACTTTGAAACCTCACCGCACCATGTGGTTAGCAATGCTGAAAGCAGACAACAACCTTTGAAGGGGAAGGTAAGGCAGGTTCAGAAGGTTTGAGTGAAACAGTTCAACATTAGCCTTGAGGTCACGATAAAAGGATGGTGACCTGTATCTGGTTAATTGGTCCACAGGAAATTAGCTCATGTTCATGCCATGGAATGAGAAAGGATTTGGGGCAATGGTGGACATCAGCTAAGAGGGCTGCCCTGCTCAATTCACGAAGCAATGTCTAATCAGTGATATTCAGAGTAAGTCACATGTTTAAACTAACAAGAGTGACCCATTCCTAAAGCATGAGACTCACTCTGCCTCACTGTGTCATCATTTCATAGCTTTATCCTTCTGCCACAGTGTAGATATTGATTGTTCAATGTTCACCTGGGAAATTCCCATTCTGACCTTGCTTGGGGAAGGGAGGGATTATTGTGCTGCTCAGATTCCATGTACAAGATTGGAGGTTAGCGAATGTTGTCCCATTGTTTAAGAAGGGGAAGAGAGACTTCCCCGGGAATTATAGACCGGTGAGTCTCACTTCTGTTGTCGGCAAGATGTTGGAAAAAATTATAAGGGATAGGATTTATAGTTATTTGGAGAGTAATGAATTGATAGGTGATAGTCAGCATGGTTTTGTGGCAGGTAGGTCGTGCCTTACTAACCTTATTGAGTTTTTTGAGAAAGTGACCAAGGAGGTGGATGGGGGCAAGGCAGTGGACGTGGTATATATGGATTTTAGTAAGGCGTTTGATAAGGTTCACCATGGTAGGCTTCTGCAGAAAATGCAGATGTATGGGATTGGGGGTGATCTAGGAAATTGGATCAGGAATTGGCTAGCGGATAGGAAACAGAGGGTGGTGGTTGATAGTAAATATTCATCATGGAGTGCGGTTACAAGTGGTGTACCTCAGGGATCTGTTTTGGGGCCACTGCTGTTTGTAATATTTATTAATGATCTGGATGAGGGTATAGTTGGGTGGATTAGCAAATTTGCTGATGACACCAAAGTCGGTGGTGTGGTAGACAGTGAGGAAGGGTGTCGTAGTTTGCAGGAAGACTTAGACAGGTTGCAAAGTTGGGCCGAGAGGTGGCGGATGGAGTTTAATGCGGAGAAGTGTGAGGTAATTCACTTTGGTAGGAATAACAGATGTGTTGAGTATAGGGCTAACGGGAGGACTTTGAATAGTGTGGAGGAGCAGAGGGATCTAGGTGTATGTGTGCATAGATCCCTGAAAGTTGGGAATCAAGTAGATAAGGTTGTTAAGAAGGCATATGGTGTCTTGGCGTTTATTGGTAGGGGGATTGAATTTAGGAGTCGTAGCGTTATGTTGCAACTGTACACAACTCTGGTGCGGCCGCACTTGGAGTACTGTGTGCAGTTCTGGTCCCCACATTACAGGAAGGATGTGGAGGCTTTGGAGAGGGTGCAGAGGAGGTTTACCAGGATGTTGCCTGGTATGGAGGGGAGATCCTATGAGGAGAGGCTGAGGGATTTGGGATTGTTTTCGCTGGAAAGGCGGCGGCTAAGAGGGGATCTTATTGAAACATATAAGATGATTAGAGGTTTAGATAGGGTGGATAGTGATAGCCTTTTTCCTCTGATGGAGAAATCCAGCACGAGGGGGCATGGCTTTAAATTGAGGGGGGGTAGTTATAGAACCGATGTCAGGGGTAGGTTCTTTACCCAGAGGGTGGTGAGGGATTGGAATGCCCTGCCAGCATCAGTAGTAAATGCGCCTAGTTTGGGGGCGTTTAAGAGATCCGTAGATAGGTTCATGGACGAAAAGAAATTGGTTTAGGTTGGAGGGTCACAGTTTTTTTTTTAACTGGTCGGTGCAACATCGTGGGCCGAAGGGCCTGTTCTGCGCTGTAATGTTCTATGTTCTATGTTCTAAGCAGATATGTACAATTGCCACAATTGCTGGAAATGTGAAATGAAGAACATTCAGTAAGTGAAGAGGAAAATGGAGTTAAAAGGCTGGATTTTACTACCCCCTACTGATGGGCACATATATCCAGTGGGCACCTTACCTGCTGCCCATCTATTCATCCCAGCTCATCTGCAATTAAGCACACAACGGAGGAGGTGATGGGCAGCCAGCCCGCCTTTGGGCCAATTGAGGGCATGGTCTTCCCCTCCTTTACCCAAGGAGGTTTATTGGGATTGATAAAGGCCTTTGTCTGTGTAGAATTAAGCACCCCTAGCTGGAGAGTTTTAGTCGTACTCCAACAAGACCTTACCTTTCAGCAAGACTCCTCACCCTCCCAGAGAGAGTCACTTTACCAGTCCAGAAACCAGAAACTTAATGCAATGGGCTTGTCAGACCAACCTCTTGATAATCTATGCAGAAGGCTCATCATTAACCAGGAAGATTGTCTCCTGACTCTCAGGAAGTACATTTTTTAATGAAATATTCTTTCAAACTTGTTGTTTTTTTCAAGCTTAACTGCTTTGCCACAACCTCCATGGAAGGTCATGAATTGTCACCTTGCTGTTGTTCTGCCAGCATTGCAGCTTTGAATGCTTTGTCTCTGCTATGGAGCTGTTTACATTCCCATCTTTATTAACTCATATAGTCACGGAACACAATCCAGACTTTTGTGCAGCATCAAGGGAGTGCTGCAGTGTGGAAGGCCTTGTCTTTCAGGGTAGTTCAGGCAGATGTTAAGGAACTCCCGGTGCTATTTAAAGTCAAACTCAAAGTTCTCCCAGTTCCCTGGCCAACATCTCATCAAGAACAGATTGACTGGTTTTCCAGCTCATTTGTGATTGCTGTGCACAAGTGGGTTGTTATCTTTGACGAAATAACAAACACTGTGGCTCATTGTATAAGAAATGTTTCAGAACTTCCTGGAAGATGCGATAAGACACAATGTAAATAGTGCAAAAGAAGCAAATCTGCTCCTTTTCTTCTTGAAGAATCATAGACACATTTGAAGCAACTTTTCTGGATGTTTTAATTTGAAAAAAAAGCAATCAGTACATACGCAGAGACTACCATTTCAAGCAGAAAAGCTATTAAACAATGAATGGCCCAAGCATGTATATATATTTAAAAATTTTGCAAAACTTCTTTTAACTGAAGATCAAAGGAATTTTCATAGAACTTATCAAATTTGCAAATTATTTTTAACTGAACAACTTCATTGTTAACAGCAGCAACAGTCGAGTATTGTCATTAATATTATGTTCAAGAGTAAATGCCTGTTACTGGCACTGATCAGATGATCATGTCAGTTTGATTGATCGTAGTGATATTTAGCTGGGGTCCTTTGTTAGTCTCCATGAAGATGAATTCAACATTTCCCAAACTTTTAAGTCATGATTTTCACCCTTGTATCCCTGAAAGGCAAAAGGTGATCTGAAATTAAAGACATTGTGGTGATATAAACAGAGCCTAGTTTTAAGACTGATAAAATTGGATATCCTAAATTAAAGAATTGGGCATATTAAAATCAAACACAGTCAAACCTCAGGCAGGCCAATTGTACAAATACACAAACATGTCTGGGCCTGACCCATCAACCACCCATCAAAGGTCGTTACAATCTACTGATACTTAGCAGGAGATCATGGCACCTCATTGAAATGCACCGGCCCATTGTTAGAAGCCCAGATCGGGATAGACTTTCTGTCACCGACAGTTCCTGTAGATACCTTATCTGATAACAAGTTATACGTAAGCAACAGCATGGAGATGGGACACCTGGGGGGTGGACCCTGGTGTCCTGTCAGGCAGACATCAAGAAACCCACTGGGTATTGGAACCCCCTCCTGGGACCTCATTGGGCGGAAGCCAGAGAAGTTTCTGGAAAGGCAGGCAGGCAGGCAGGGGGATAAAGGAACACATTTTCAGACAGACCAGGAGCGAAGACTCGACGAGGGAGGCGGCCTTGACCATTCGGAAGACTGACCAGAGAAGGAAGGAAGGAAGAAGCTGCCATCGAGACTCACCTTCGTGACGACGCACCAGAGGGACTCAGAGAATCGGGCCTGTAGTTTAACCAAACCATCTTTACGGGTAGTATACTTGAATCTGGGGTATCCTCCTGTTTTATAGAATCATAGAATCCTACAGTACAGAAAGAGGCCATTCGACCCATCGAGTCTGCACCAACCACAATCTCACCCAGGCCCTATCCACATATCCCTACATATTTACCCACTAACCCCTCTAACCTATGCATCCTGGGACACTAAGGGGCAATTTAGAATGGCCAATCAACCTAGCCCGCACATCTTTGGACTGAGGGAGGAAACCGGAGCACCCGGAGGAAACCCACGCAGACACAGGGAGAATGTGCAAACTCCACACAGACAGTGACCCGAGCCGGGATGCGAACCCAGGTCCCTGGAGCTGTGAAGCAGCAGTGCTAACCACTGTGCTACCGTGCCGCCCATGTGGGTACCCACCTATGTGGGTAATTTAAGGGTTAATAGTGTTATTATTAATAAACTTGTTGAACCTTTACTTGTGTTTGTCCTTTGTCCATCTTGCAAATAAGGGCACCGGGGTAAAACCTTAGAGTAAGCAAACTGGTCGAAAGTATCTGAGAATTAACAGGTACAACAATATACATGACAGAGTATGTGGCTACTTGGTTGTTACATTGTCACCATTCCACCGTGATCTAATCAGCCAATCTACTCCAAAGATTATCGTTTCCAACACGACAAGATTTCATACAGTTATCACTTAAGGAATGTTAAGCACTATGGAGGCAGCCTAGGATCCTGTCTGTGGAAGCAAGATAAATGTATTAGCACAGAAAGAGAGAAGCTAGTTACAATTAATGTTGACAATGCAACAAATGGAATTTCTGGCATCGCTAAAGGAGATAAGACCAAAGGGACAAGGTCTTCATCTGTCCTTCTTTCTAGTGACCTATATAACATGAACCACTATCTTGAAGATTTTGATGAGAAGTTCAAGGGTAATTACAGAATGACTTGACGTATATAGAGATGAAAATGACGAGTGGTGATGGCTGCTATAGGTCAACCACCTGCTGAGCAAAAATCTAACCGATAATGTACTTATGTACGATGAAGATGTTCTCTACTCCAGCGTGTAGGGTTTTTTTGCACAATGCTGCATTCACTTCCAGGCTGCATCAACACACACATAACTCAAAGTTTATTTATTAGTGTCACAAGTAGGCTTACATTAACACTGCAATGAATTTACTGTGAAAATCCCCTAGTCGCCACACTCCGACACCTGTGCAGGTAAACTGGGGAAGAGGTTAGCATGGTCAATGCACCTAACCAGCACGTCTTTCGGACTGTGGGAGGAAGCTCATGCAGACATGGAGATAACGTACAGACTCCACACAGACAGTGACCCTAGCTGGGAATTGAACCCGGGTCCCTGGTGCTGTGAGGCAGCAGCGCTAACCACAGTGGCACAGTTGTTCATCAGTTTATTTTCCCAAGTTATCTGATCATCCCCTCAAAATTCAACCAATTACCCCAGTCTTTGTCATGTTTATCTCTTTCTATAAGTAGGTTTAACAAGAACAATCACTGTTCAGTAGAAGCCCTTGAAAGGTACAAGTCATTGAGTGAAAAATGATAAGGGGAAATAAAATAAAATCATTTTGAAAATGTGCTTTATTTTTTGAGAGATTAAAAGATAAATGCTGCTGAAACCGGGAACCTGTAATAAGTTTTAGAAAATGCTGGAAAAGCCCAGCAGATCAAGTAGTATCTGTGGAGAGGGGAATGTAGACTTAACAAAGGATCAGCAGCCTGAAATTTTAACCTAGTTTTCTTTCCACACAGATGCCGTCTGACCTGCTGAGTGTCTCCGGCATTGTCTATTTTTTACTATTGTGTTCGCCTCACCAGATACAAACACGGGGCAGAGGATGGGGACAAGAAGGGCAAATTCATCATGTTTGCCTCACTGGAGGGCAGCATGAGTAAGGGCTAGAATAGTCACACTGTCGTACCTGTCCTCTGGCCCAAGCTCTTGTCTGATGAGTACAACCTTGCTGAATGTGCCATTTTTGGGCTGAAATATACGAGCCAAATGGGTGATTGTGCTTCTATAGAGGGAGCCTATTGCTACCCTCCATCCCATTTTCTTTTCCATTATCTTTGTACCTACTGTCCAAGAGTAATATTTGCCCAGATATTGTTTGAGCCATTCTCAAACTTCTGACCTCCAGCCCTGGGCTAAGTGTCCAGCTGTATAAAATATTCTCTCAGGATTCTGTTTTTCAAAGAACATAAAAGATGTTATTTTACCAAACTCTAACACAGCACTCATTGCCATAGTTCATCCCATTAGTTCCACATGCCGGTGCATAATTTGATCCCATATTGGGATTTTCTTGGCTACCTC
Organism: Mustelus asterias; assembly: GCF_964213995.1. NCBI lineage: Eukaryota > Metazoa > Chordata > Chondrichthyes > Carcharhiniformes > Triakidae > Mustelus > Mustelus asterias. Next base: position 39,989,144 of record NC_135806.1, read on the forward strand.
TTTACAATACGATTCAATCTGAGGACAGAAACAACTGCATCAGTTTAAAGTCCCAGATTAGCAATATGAACATTCGGGAAAGGGAAGTAAAGTTGTACATCTTACAGTCATCTGTAGTTCATTCACTATAAGTGGAAGAATCAAAATAACAAAAAGCATCATTGCACAATAAGGATCAATGATAATCAAAAAATACCAAGTGCTAAATGTTTTTAACTGTACCACAAAAACCTCATATGCGCCATGTCATTTAAACAAAGCAAACATTTTACACATTAGTGTTTGAGTTACTCCACCCAGTATGCAATCAAATAGCAAATTTTAGGCTAACTCAAATTTTGAGCTCTGTCAGAGAGTTGGTGCAGATTGGATAGGCATTTATGATTTAAATTGCTTTGTATGAATTCCCTTTTGAATGGAGGCACCATTATACAAAAACATGGGGTCAGCTTTGATATGTATACTGATAACACCCAACTCTACTGTTCTACATCACTCAACCCATCCATTGCCTCCCAATTCTCATTTTCAACTGTAATCTCAACTGTCTAGGCTTTGGTCTGCTATTGACCATGACATTTCTACAGTAATGGATGCTGAAACTGCACCTGAGCCTCCATCTTTTATATCCTAGACTCCATTCTTTCACCTTGGCTGTTCCCCTGGTGTAGCCCACATCTCTACTCCTGTATGTCTAATGGACGAAGGTTTGAATGGAAATGGCAGGCAATTGGTTTTGTCATTCATTGCTAGATCTGGCTGGTCCACATAAAGCACAGTGGCACAGTGGTTAGCACTGCTGCCTCACAGAGCCAAGGACCCAGATTCAATTCCTGGCCTGGGTGACTGTGTGGAGTCTGCACATTCTCCCCATGCTTGCATGGGCTTCCTCCAGGTGCTCCGATTTCCTCCCACAGTCCTGCTGTCAGCCAGCCTCCATGGCCTCAATAGGCATCCCCTCCCCCACCCCCAGCTACCACGGGGGCCCACGGCCTATTAAGACCCCCCATCCGCCCAGACCAATCAACCACGCGACCTCCCCTCACCAATCACAATGCAGGTGGCAGCAGGCCCTGCCTCCCTCCCATCAGATCGCCAACCCAGGCCCCCCTGATGGCCAGCCTGGCCCCTCCCCCATAGCCAGCTCCACCTCACCCCACCAATAGCCAGCCCCCCCCATGGCCAGCCTGACCCCCCATGGCCAGCCCCACTGCCCCCCCCCCATGACCAGCCCCACTGCCCCCCTCATGGCCAGCCTGACCACCCCATGGCCAGCCCTGATTGCCCCCTCCTTCTCCTGATCGCATTGCTGAGTGCACAGTGGTCCCTCCCCCACCACCGATTGGCCCGCCCCCAACCTGACCCTAGTAGGCCCCACCCCCTCAGGCCCCACCCCCTTGACACTGCCCCGTGCACAGCGGGCAGTGCCAGGGTGCCAGGCTGGCACTGCCCAAGGGACACCTCCCCTTGCCCCCGACCTCCCCGGGGGGCCTCAATGGCCTTCAATTCTACATGCGAGACCATCACGCCTGATTCCCGTTACTGGGGGCCAGTTCTTGCCAGGGAGAATTTCTCCCAATGAGGCCACAGAGACAAGTGGGCCCAGATGATAATGTCGCAGGCTTGCTAATTTCATTTAAATTGTATCAAATTTCATTTCAATCATCTGTTCAGCCTCACACCGGAAATGGGTGTGAAGCTGATCGCGCCGGATATCCGGAGAGGCAAGAAACCAGGCGTGAACCTGATTTCCCGACTTCCGCCCAATCTCACCGGCTGGCCCCGCCTATTGGCCGGAGGGGTGCGATGGTAAGATCATCCCCATTAACATGATTCCTATTAAACTGTAACAATGAGTACAGTCCAAAAGCACTTCATTAGCTGTAAACCCCTTTGGGATGTCCTTTGATTGTGAAAGACAACATAAAAATGCAAGTTTGTCTTTTCTTTCTATTTTAGTATCCAGCTTCCTTTATTTTTGCTGATGTTGTAAACAGTTTTGTCCCCTTTGGTGCAGTCCCCTCCTTTTCAAACCTGCCATCTTCACCCCCTCCTCAAAGCTCTCACCCTTGATCCCTGTATCAATGCAATTGACCAACTCAAATCCAACCTCCCTCTCCTCTCCAAATAAACCCTCGATTGTATTCTCACCTTCAAAATGAGTGCCCATTTTCCCTCATGTTTGAACCTTTTGAATCAGTTTTCTGGTTTTGCCACAGTACTAAAACAACCCTACTCAAAGTCACAACTGAGCTGCTGGTATAGTGCTCCACATCCTTCTTAACCTCTCTGCAGCCTTTATATGTTCGACATCACCACCCTCTTTCAACCTCTGTTCATTCATTGCGTGGAGGTAACCTTGATTGATTCTACTCTTAAGTGTCAGTCAAGGAACTACCTGCAAGTGCTTCTCTTTCCGTCTCCGTGCTGTCATAGATTCATAGAATCATAGAATCCTATGATCCTAGTGCAAAAGGAGGCCATTTGGCCCATTGAGTCTGTATCAACCAGGCCCTATCCCCATAACCCCACACATTTACCCTAGCTAGTCCCCCTGACACTAAGGGACAATTTAGCATGGCCAATCCACCAAACCTGCACATCTTTGGACTGTGGGAGAAAACCGGAGCACCCGGAGGAAACCCATGTAAAGATGGGGAGAATGTGCAAACTCCACACAGACAGTGACCCAAGCTGGGAATTGAAGCTGGGTCCCTGGCGCTGTGACGCAGCAGTGTTAACCACTGTGCCATCATGCTGACACTTCTGGAGATTTCCAAGGACCTATCCTGGCACGTTTTCTGTTTCTCAGCGACATGTTTCCCCTCAGCAGAATCCTCTGAGAGTGCAGTAAAGGGGTTCGGTGCTATAGGAATCAGTAACCTCGCGGAAAATGTAGTACAAGGGGGTACAGATGGAATTATCCCCACTCTAGAGAGTGTAGTACAGGGAGAACATTCTCTTCTCCCATCACCTGATCACAACTGTAAGGTATCCCAAAACACTTTGCAACCAACTAAGTACTTTATGAAATACAGTTGCTATTGTTTTGTGGGCAAATGTGGGAAAAGTTTAGCAAACAGCAAGATATCCCAGACAACACAGACAAGTGACCAGCTAATCTATGTCGGCTGGTGCTAATTCAAGGATGAATATTGGCTCAGCTCATCTTTGGACTTTCCCCGTCTATTTGCGGCACTAGAACAGGCAGCCAGGCTTTGTTTCAATAGCTAATCTGGAGAATGGCATGTTGGAGCCCGCACTCAGACACGTACTGGAGCATTAGCGTGGATTGTGAACTCAAGTCTTGGAGTGAGGCAAATCAGAAAAACAAAAAAAAACTAACAGTGGGACAAATATACTTCCTCGACTAACCGGTAATGGTCAAAACAACTTACCCACAGCACAGAGTAAGAACAGAGGGAGAAGAGTTAAAGGTGAGAATGGTTTCAATCTCCCGCAGAAGCGCTGGGTTACTGCACATGATGGAGCTGGTTTATATAAAGGGGAGGCTGGTCAGTGACTCATTATCAATATAAAACTCACAGAGGGAAACATAGACTAAGGATGGCCAAGTGTATGAGTGAGGAAACAGTTAATCTGCTAAACTGGAACAAATGCTACAGCAATGTGTTGAACAATGCACAGCTCTAGGACAGTAAGAACCTACAAGGATACAATCGCTTGAAGGCCACCCAGAGTCGCTACCCTTTTACTGACGTTCACAACAAGCCCTTTAGCTCACTCCACTCCTCCCTCAAACTGATTGTAACAAATAATGGTAATGACTTGTGTGTAAAGTGTCAATGAAGCTCTGCCACTTCCCCACAGTCTCCTGTGTACTATGGGGAAAATGGAAACAGTTATAGAGCTCGGGCTGGAACTGTCTTTTTGTGCTGATTGTACAGAAAGCAGATTCTGAACACAAGACTCAGGAAAACTGTGTCACATCTACACGTGGGAATTTAACTCATTCAATGGTAAGTTTTTTTTTGTTTTCATTAAGAATGTTCAACATTATAGAAACATAGAAACTAGAAGCAGGAGGAGGCCATTTGGCCCTTTGGATCTGCTCCGCCATTCATTTTGACCATGGCTGATCATCAAAATCAATATCCTGATTCCCCCCTTTCCCCCATATCCGTTGATACCTTTAGCCCCAAGATCTATATCTAATTTCTTCTTGAAATCAGACAACATTTTGGCCTCAACTACATTCTGTAGTAGTGAATTTCACACGTTCACCACCCTCTGGGTGAAGAAATTTCTCCTCACCTCAGTCCTAAAAGGTTTACCCTTTATCCTCAAACTATGACCCCTAGTTCTGAACTCCCCACCATCGAGAATATTCTTTCTGAATCTACCCTGTCTAATCCTGTTAGAATTTTATACGTTTCTATGAGATCCCCTTCACTCTTCTAAACTCCAGTGAATATAATCCTAACCAATTTAGCCTCTACTCGTATGACAGACCTGCCACCCCACGAATCAGCCTGGTAAACCTTTGCTGTATTCCCTCTATAGCATGGACATCTTTTCTCAGATAAGGACACCAAAACTGTACACAATACTCCAGATGTAGCCTCACCAGTGTCCTATACAATTGCAGCAGAATATCCCTATCCCTATATTCATATCCTCTCGCTATGAAGGCCAATTATACCATTTGCCTTCTTTACTCCCAACTGTACCAGCCCGCTTACTTTCAGCAACTGATGCACAAGGGCACCAAGGTCTTGCTAAGTATCCACCTCTCTCTATTTACACTCATTTAAGTAATAATCTGTCTTCCTATTATTGCTACCAAAATGGATAACCTCACGTTTATCCACATTATACTGCATCTGCCCACACACTCAACCTGTCCAAATCATGCTGAAGCATCTCTGCATCTTCCTCACAGCTCACCCTCCCACCCAACTTTGTATCATCTGCAAATTTGGGGATAATACATTCAGTTCCCTCTTCCAAATCATTAATATATAATGTGAACAGTTGGGGTCCTGGCACAGATCCCTGCAGAACCCCACTAGTCACTGACTGCCAATCAGAAAAAGACCCATTTTGCCAACTCTTTGCTTTCTATCTACTAACCAGCTTTCTATCCATCTCAAGACATTATCTGCAATCCCATGTGCTTTAACTTTACATAGTAGTCTGTTATGTGAGACCTTATTGAAAGCCTTCTGAAAGTCTAAATAAACCACGTCCACTAGTTCTCCTCGGTCAATCTACTAGTTACATCCTCAAAGAATTCCAATAGATTCGTCAAGCATGATTTCCCTTTTGTAAATCCATGCTGACTTTGTCTGATTATACCACTGCCTTCCAAATCCTGAGCTATGAAATCCTTATATCCTTACATTCAGTCCGACACACAACAAATTCTCAGGGTTCAGCAAGATACAGATGACCAGTATTTCACATATACGCATGGAGAAGACCAGCAAAGATCAACACAAATAATTCAAAGGATCAAATATCACAATCTCTGTCATTGCGATTGCCACTTCCTTTTGTACAGATATTGAAAGGATAACAGAGAAAGAGTGTGGGGAATCAGGATGACTGGATAAGGCAACACAACATGGCACTGTGGTGACAAAATAGAATCTCAAAATTCAAAGATCCATCAAATGTACCCAGGCGTGCACCGCCGCCCACCTCCCCCAGTGCCCAGCGTACACTTCCCCCAGTGCCCAGCGCTCACCTTTCCCAGCGCCCATCTCCCCCACCCCCACCACCCACCTCCCCCACCGCCCACCTCCCACCTCCCCCACCACCCACCGCCCGTAATGATTTGTGCCAGTGTCACGTCACACCGGCTCGGTGGGAAGACACAATGAGAATGGATAATGTGACATGATGCCTGCCAATGAGATGGCAAAGCCTACAAATCAGGCTTGCACACATTCTCGGGTGGGAATCTGATTGTGTAATTGGAGGGGGCTGGGAAGATTGCAAACAAAAATCTTGCTGTGAAGAATTGCGCTTTTGGTATCTTGCAAGATTTAGCAGTCATTATGGGAATTGCACCCGATTTTCACACTTATATGCTGTAGTATTATATCTTGATCTATAATATCCAAATTTTAATAATTATATGCTGAATTTTAAATGCTACTTTATCGTATTTTTATTTTTCCTGATGTCTTACAATGTGGTCACATTAGAAAATAATTTGGGAAGCTTTGGCGTAGACTGTGGGTACATTTCATTGATCTTTAAAATAATGAAAGGACCAACTTATTCATGTAGTTAAACTATTTGAATCAGAAAGGCTAGTGATGAGTGATCATGATATTCAATAGCAGTATGGTGATATAGAAACAGAGCAGATAGGAGCAGGAGGAGGCCATTTGGCCCTTCGAGCCTGCTCCGCCATTCATTACGATCATGGCTGATCATCCAACTCAATAGCCTAATCCTGCTTTCTCCCCATAACCTTTGATCCCATTCACTCCGAGTGCTATATCCAGCTGGCTCATGAATACATTCAATGTTTTGGCATCACTTACTCCCTGTGGTAATGAATTCCACAGGCTCCCCACTCTTTGGGTAAAGAAATGTCTCCTCACCTCCGTCCTAAGTGGTCTACCCTGAATCCTCAGACTGTGATCCCTGGTTCTGGACTCCCCCACCATTGGGAATATCTCCCCTGCATCTACCCTGTCTAGTCCTGTTAGAATTTTATAAGTCTCTATGAGATCCCCCCTCATTCATCTGAACTCCAGCGAAAACAATCCTAACCTAGTCAATCTCTCCTCATACATCAGTCCCGCCATCCCCGGAATCAGCCTGGTAAACCTTCACTGCACTCCCTCGAGAGCAAGAACATCCTTCCTCAGAAAAGGAGATCAAAACTGCACACAATACCCTAGGTGTGGCCTCAGCAGGGCCGTGAATAATTGCAACAACACATCCCTGCTCCTGTACTCGAAACCTCTCGCAATGAAGACCAACACACCATTTGCCTTCTTTACCGCCTGCTGCACCTGCATGCTTACCTTCAGCGACTGGTGCACAAGGACACCCAGGTCCCGCTGCACACTCCCTTCTCCCAATTTACAACCATTCAGGTAGTAACCTGCCTTCTTGATTTTGCTTCCAAAATGAATAACCTCGCACTTATCTAAATTATACTGCATCTGCCATTGATTTGCCCACTCACCCAACCTGTCCATATCATTCTGAAGGATCTCTGCATCCTCGTCACAGTTCATCCTCCCACCCAACTTGGTATCATCTGCAAACTTCGAGATGTTACATTTTGTTCCCTCATCCAAATCATTAATATATATTGTGAATATACGACAGACGGTTTCTTACCTGGCCCCCATTTCTTTTCACTTTCAACTGTACAGTCCAGCATTATCAGCAATTGTTTAGTTAGACCTTCCATTAACAACAGGAGGTGTACATTTCAGCGCAGTAAGCATTTGACTGGGCTCAGATTACAGGGGACAGCAAGTTAACGGTTTAGCCTTTGGTAAACATTTAGTTTAAAGTTAGCATTACATTAGGCAGTTAGTGGATGGCTGTTCTAGTCAATGAGGTCGCAGTTATTATACTGAGCATTGGTTCTCTTTACGTTTGGTGATTGATATTGTCATTTTTGCCTACAATTGGCACCATTAGGCCCTGTGACAGGGTAATAGGATGATTCCTGATCATTTTGTTAACTGACTATTTTCTTAATACTAATCATTCCCTAATCTGTTCTATTCTGTTCAGAGAAAGCACAGGGTCAGTTATGGCTAGTTTTATGATGGACCCACCTATTACTGTTTACTGGGACAGTTTAAAACCAGCAGTGGAGCCAGCTATCTGTTAGTCTGTCTGAGAGCTCCTTATGGCTTTGCTATTTCAGGATTCAATGTTAATCCTTTACAGAATTTCTTAATGCAGTTCAAGTATGCAACAGCCTCCTAGAATTTATTATTATGATTTGGGCAGCATGCTGTAGGTGAAATGTTCAATGCTAGCAGGGCTGTAACATGGGCAGTAGTATCCCGTTATACACCCCCCCCCCGACTTTACATTAATTTTCAGAAAATGCTACAGCAGAGAAAGTCTTATAGTGCAGTGTAAGGGAAATTGTACTGGATATTGTATGAGTTTAGTATGAAATTCAGATTCACTTGTAAGGGAAATTGTACTGGATATTGTATGAGTTTAGTATGGAATTCAGATTCATAGGTTTTAGTGAAATAATAAAGCAGATTTAGATAAGTAGTGAAAATGGGTATATAACCTAAAGTAACTTCGTGTGACCTAATATAATCAAGTGTAGTCGATATGATCAAAGTGGAGGAACTAGAGAAGTAATATAGCAATCACTAATTAAGGAAAGCAGACAATAGTCACTTAAGAAAACAAGGAAGACTGCTCGGTGGTTCAACTTAATAGTGGACCATAAACCAGCAGAGAGAATGTCTTTTCTGCTAAACACATTAGTGGACCATAAATCAGCAGGGGGATGTCTTTTCTTCTAAACACATTCGCCTTAGCCTACAAAACCACGATTATTGTACAAACAGAAAAGTTCAGATAAGAGCAAGAGTTATAACCACCATGGTTTAAGAGACAACGAGATATAACAGGGAACGACCGATTGCAAAGAAAACAGATAAAGGGTCAACTAAAAATAATGGTGGCCAAAGAAAGATAGGGCTGTAGGGTAAGATAACAACCAAGGACAGGCTGTAAAAGGGAGAGGAGGATCTTGAAATATGAGGCTGAAATGTACATAAAAGACTGTAAGCCCAAGGGCTCTTTGGAGTGTTCCGGACGTTCCCGACTTTATCTCTTGTGCTGAGAAATAAAGTCTATTGCTTGGAAGATCGCTGCTCAGACTCTCTGTTTTAATTGATGTGAATAAATTGTCGTCCTGGGGAACCACGACAAAATTGGCGCTGCTTAGCAGGGTTGGTGAGAGATCGCCCAGAAAAGCATCTGGAAGGAGTGGCGGAGACGGTGGTCCGACCGGAACCGAGAAGTCCCCAGCCGGCCTTCTGTCAACAAGGTAAGCAGACTTGCATGCATGTAAATCCTTGTTGTCAGAAAGGGGTTTTCTCGAGGCCCGGTGCGCCCGGCTCTCTGCTGGTCCTGGATCTCCCCAACCCAAAAAGATATCCTGCACAGGTAAAACCAAATTGTGTAAAAATTTTTGAGAGACTGAGTCTGATCTGAAGAGCAGAATTTTTGCATGCAAAAGCGCGCTGCGAATACTGTATTGTCTGTGAATGGGTAAAAAGTGAGACGGGAAAAAGGCCGAAAGCTAAAGTAATGCAATTAGGTTAAGTCAAGCGGTTTGGAGCGGGTTTTTCAGGTCACGACTTGCCCAGAAGAGAGTAAGTGTGGGAAAACCTGCCAGTCCAAACCTACCCAGGACCTCGGGTAAGGGACGTCAACCGAGAGGGAGAGAGATCAGTGAGAGATCGCTCTCTGACCTAGTACAGTAGTCAAAAGCACAGGAGTGGATTTTAACCACAGGAAAGGGGAGTAGCAGCTAGAATAGAGGAAGTAAAAGACCAATTTGAACAAACTGGTCTGAGAAAACAGCGTGAAGGACAGAAATAAGAGAGAGAGTCGGAATATAGGTAGGGTAATAACTAACAACTTGAAAAATTACCCTGACAAAACTGCCTGGTGACAAGATTGAAAATAACTAATCTTTGAATAATAACAAAAACGGAAGCAACACTGGATTGGAAAAAGATTACACACATAATTAACTTAGAGGAGATAAAGAATGAGTGGCCGTATGTAAAATGGGAAAGAGTAGTCGATAGGAATTGGATAGACGAAATAAAATTGGAAACCCTAGAGAAATTAATAAAGGGATCTGACCGATACAGGATTCTTATACACATAGACGAGCAAGTGAAAACCTACTACCCTCTGGCCCGGGAGAGGAAGATAGTGCCGGGACAGGGGACTACGGGGAAGTGGATATCAGGACCCCGGTTAGAATTACAAATAGTGGCAAAAGAAATCCAAAGGAAAGGTAAACAGGGGACTGAGCACGGAAAAACAATACAGCAAGTAATAATCACTGTAATACCTAACTCTGACGGACTAAGTGACAAAAATTGCGACAGTGATCCAAAAAGACGAGTAATGGCGCACCAAGTTAAGACACCAGTGGAGATATTAGGGGATAAGTTCCCAGCCCTTAGGGGAGATATAGAACACGTCTCTAAAAAATGGGCCAAAAGAACAAATAAGACCAATACACAGTGGCCGGAGGAAGGCACATGGTCCATAGAGAGGTGTGAGGACCAGAAGGGAATGATAAAGAACTATAAGATTAAGGATAAATCGAGCAAAAGAAGGGAAAAGCGAGAAAAGGAGTTAGAGATATTAGCCCTATTCCAACAAGAAGGGAAAGAGAGAAGAGGGGTATGGAGGGGAGGTAGAATGCAGATGCCAGTACAACTTGAGGAAAAAGCAAAATTGGAAGATCCAAACGTAGCCCCACCCCCATACTTAGAGAAACAGAGCTCCACGGGACTGTACCCAGTTATATCAGGCACAATGAATTTTGAGGGAGAATATGACATAGAACAGATGACGAAGGTGGAGAAGGGACACGGAGAGGGACATTTTAATAGACCCACTGACCAACTCCATGTTCCGGGCTGCAATCCTAGAGGGCTTGCCAGCCCCAGCTAAGACAAGGCTGGAGGAAGTGGTGGGCTTGGACTCAAAAAATTACCGAGAGTTTGTGGATTATGTTGCCCATGCAGTAGAGAGACATCGCAAAGATGAAAAGAATGCAGACAAACAGCTGAAGGAGGTACAACGTAAACTCCTTCAGGCACAGTTGGAGGAGATCAAAAGCAAGGATAAACTGAAGGCAAAAGAGGATCTCGCACCCAGAAAAATAGCACCAATGATGGTGGAGCAAAAGCCAGAGGAAATACCTGCACTAATCAAAGGGGGGAGCGGAGATGGAGGCCAGCCCGTCATAACCTATAACATTTCTGCCTTCCCACTGTCCATGAACCCAGGAGCCTATGGCCTAAATTATCAAAACCCATACGCCCTGCAAAGTCAGACTGACTGGAATAGAAATGGGAAAGGACAGGGAGGTGGTAGGCCACCCTATCAGAATCAGAGAGGACAGGGACAGGTTAATTATCAGACTCCGAGACAGGGACCATTGCCTGGCCCTTCAGGTGTGTGTTGGGGATGCGGGGAGGCAGGGCACATAAAAAGGAATTGCCCGCGGAATTTCCCCAGACAGGGAGAAAACCAGCAGCAGACAGGCCAACAACTGATCCAAGGATCGCCAAACAGCATCCCGATGTTTCAAGGGCCGGTAAACCATCAGAATTCCCCATAGGGAGGCCCAGAGAACCCCGAAATGGTAGGACAGTACGTACAGATAACAGAAACTGCAGAGCAGGAACCTATAGTTAACGTTAGAGTAGGAGGGATCGAGGTCCCCATGATGATAGACACCGGCGCCACATGTACGTGCATGCAAACGAAGTATGCGGATCACATACCATTGTCAAACCAGTTTGTAAAAACTGTGGGGTTCTCGGGGAAAGTAACATTAGCTCGAATGACGACGCCGGTGCCTGTTACCATTGGAAATAAGACAACCCATGTACCTATTTTAGTATGTGATAAAACTCCTTTAAATCTATTGGGAAGGGATGCAATCCTAGGTTTAGGACTGAAATTAGAATGCACTGAACAAGGAATTGATTTGATGGGAATGTATCCACTTGAAATACCAGGAAAGGAAGGGGTTAATGTATATTGGTTGGGAGATATAGAGGAACAAGTTAAAAAACAGATATGGGAAGTTTGGGGAAAGCTTATAAACACTTGGGTTCCACAAGCCAAATGGCCAAGAACAGAATTACACAGGACAATGATATTTGATGAAGGGCAGGAACCTGAGATACAGGAGAAATGGGAAAGGGAGGCAGGACGAGAACAGGAAATAAAGTCAGGAAGTATTTTAATCGGACTAGAGGGAGTAGCCCTCACCATCGTTAGGAATGAATGGGTTAACAAATGGTTCTCTGTATCTGGGGCGGAGCCACATGTCACATTGAAAGTGAATCCGGGATACAGATCAAAAGACCTAGGACCAATGGTGTTGAGAGCACAAGATTTAGAATTTGTCCAGACAGACAATGTAGATATTTGGACGTCCAGCAATGGACAAATGACGAAAATAATTTTGGATGTTAAGATGCTTGGGAAACCGAAGCAGATAACAATAGGAGTGCAAATTGAGAAACAGGAACTGGAGTGGAGAGAGAGGTTAGAGCAGGATTTGAACTCCCTCCCGCAGGAGTTGTGGTCCAGACAGGACACGGATGTAGGGAGGGTCAAAAACGCTAATCCAGTTGAAGTCAGATTAAAGATAGGACGTCAGGGGCCGTATAGGCCGCAATACCCAATCAAGACAGAAGCAATTGAAGGAATTAGAGGGACAATTAAGGGATTGATAGAAGCAGGGGTATTAAAAGAAACCCGGAGCAGGTGTAATACACCGCTACTACCAGTGAAAAAGGCGGACGGAGAAAAATGGAGATTGGTGCATGACCTAAGGGCAATTAATGAGGTAGTGGAAGATATGCCAGCAGAGGTTCCAAACCCTTATACCTTGATGACAAATATACCACCTGAAAGTAGATGGTTTACTGTAATAGACCTATGTTCGGCATTTTTTAGTGTGCCACTAGCTCAAGAAAGTCAGTATCTCTTTGCATTTACGTACGAGGGGAAACAATACACATACAATAGGATGCCCCAAGGATTTAAACATTCCCCACATGTATTCAATCAGGTGTTGAGAGCAGATTTAGAAGGAATACAGTTGGAAGGAACACTGATACAATATGTGGATGATTTATTATTATGCACAGGAACACAAGAACAATGCAGGAAGGATAGTTTAAAACTATTGAAAAGACTAGCAGAAGGGGGCCATAAAGTTTCCAGGAAAAAGCTGCAGCTGTGCCAGAAAAAGGTAGAATACTTGGGAAGAGAAATATCAGCAGGGCAGAAGGAGATAGCTTCACAGCAAATAGAAGCAGTACTAAAAGTTCCGAAACCACAGACGGTGGGACAAATGATGACATTTTTGGGAATGACAGGATTCAGTTCAGAATGGGTGGAAAGCTATGCCGAAAAAACGCAGGCACTACGAAAGATAATGAAGGAGGCAGGGTGTGACGAATTAAAAGCCAAACTAAAATGGGATAAAGATGCTTCAGACGCATTTGAGAATATAAAGAGAGAAATGGCACAGGCACCAGCCTTGGCTTTACCGACCTATGACAAGCCCTTTGACTTATTTGTGAGTAACAGAGAAGCTGGATTTGCTACAGCAATGTTAATGCAGGAAAATTGCAAGGGTAGACAAAGGCAGGCTGTAGCATATTACAGTACCAAGCTAGACGACGTAGCAATGGGATACCCTCCGTGCTATCAAGGCCTGGCAGCAGCTTGGTGGGCGTACGAAAAGGCAGCTACGGTCACAATGGGATATCCGATAAACATACATGTATACCATAAGGTAGCTGAATTGATTGAGCAAGGAAAATTTGTGCTGACACCTGCTAGGATCCATCATTATCGAATGCTAACCACATTTCCAGATATCACGATAATAAAGTGCAACAGAGTAAATCCAGCTGATTACATGCCATTACCTCATGAAGGAGAAGAACATGAATGCTTAAGAGAAGCAAAAACATTTATGAAACTGAGAAAAGATTTAAGAGCAGAGGGACTAGTGACAGAAGGGAAAAGGATACTGTATGTAGATGGCTCATGTTACAGGGATCACTTAGGAAACACGCAGGCGATGCCATAGTTGAACAGAAAGGGGAAACACTTGAAGTCATAGAAGCAGAGAAATGTGAACAGCCCTGTTCAGCCCAATTAGCAGAGCTTAAAGCATTGACCAGAGCATGTGAGCTAGCAAACGGGGAAGCATTGGAAATTTATACTGATTCGGCCTATGCCCACGGGGTCTGCCATCTGTTCGGGGCAATATGGAAGCAAAGGGGATTTATGAAAAGCGGAGGAGGACCAAGACAACACGAAGGTCAAATCAGGGCTTTAATAAGGGCCATGATGGGTCCAAGGGAATTAGCCATAATTAAGTGTCAGGCGCATAAAAAGGGAGCAGACAGCATCACACAGGGAAACACCAAAGCCGACAAGGCAGCTAAAGAAGCGTCAGGATGCATTGAGGCTACGATAGCCCCAGTAGAAATAGCAAGGCCGCACCCAGGGCCAGGTACGGGGGATATCGAACCTCATATCACATTAGAGGATGTAGCGCAGTTACAGGAGGAAACCTCTGTAGCTGAAAAGGCAATGTGGAAAGATAGAGGAGCACTACAGGGACAACAGGACAGGATATGGAGAAATGGGGAGGGATTAGTCATAGCACCCACATCATTACTAACCGTACTAATTAGCGAAGCGCATGGAGTGGACCACTGTGCAAGAGGAGAAGTGGCTAGAAAGATCAAGAAGGAAGGATTCTGGTCACCATACCTGCAAAACTCGATTGACTACATACTAAGTCAGTGTGAGGTGTGTGCTCAGAATAACATCAGGAAGGGCATTACTGCCCCAATAGGGCATATACCCATTCCTGAAGGACCATTTAAACATCTATGCATGGACTATGTGGATATGGGAAAGGTGGTGAGGGGGAAAAGATACATGTTAGTGATTATTGATAGATTCAGCAGATGGATAGAAGCAACGCCATCCAAAGATCAAGGATCTGGAACGGTGATTAACTTCCTGTCAAAAGAAATTATCCCAAGATTTGGCATACCCACGCAATTAAGTTCAGACAATGGATCTGCTTTTATAGGAAGGGCACTGAGAGAGACACTCTCGGCACTCCGAATAAAGCAGAAGTTTGGATGCGTATATCACCCCCAATCCCAAGGAATGGTGGAGAGAGCAAACGGGACCCTTAAGGCTAAAATAAGCAAAATTTGCAATGAAACAGGGAAAAACTGGATAGATGCTCTGCCATTGGCTCTAATGCAATACAGGAGTCAGGAAAACAGAATCACACATTTGAGCCCACATGAAATGATGACAGGAAGAGTAATGCCGGTACCCAAGATCAGGGGATCAGGAGGTCCTACGCTAGAATGTTTAGATCAAAGCACAAAAGAATATATACAACAATTAACTGTTATACATAGAACTATATTTGAACAGGAAAAAGCCAAGGAGGAGGAGAATCCGGTAACAGAACATCAGATCAAGCCTGGAGATCGAGTATACATCAGGAAGTTCCGCAGACGTTGGAATGAACCGAGACGAGAAGGACCGTTTGAAGTCACCAAAGTGTCTCCCACGGCGTTGCAAGTAGAAGGCAGTACACTGTGGTATCACTTGAACCATTGTACCAGAACGGTACCAGGGGTGGGGGAGAGAAGGGAAATTGAAGAAGTACACAGAGTGGACAGAAGTGATAGCGAGGAAGAAATAGAAATACACGGGGAGAATCGTGGGGAGGAGGAACAGAGCCAAGGAAGAACAAAAAGAATAGAGGATGATGAAAGTAGTTCTGTACATGAGCTGGCTGATGATACAAATGCCCAGCCTGAGCCTATTAGTCAAGGTGCCGAGGGAGGTGAGGACAGGGAAGGGGCCCCATTCCCCACCTGGGACTTGGAAACTATTTCCCTTAGGGACTTCAGTGACCCATAGAAAAGGAGAATGGGATACAGAAGACATAAGGGTGCAGAATCAGGAAGATAGAGTATTAAGACGAATAAAACGTGAACGATTAGTGAGCACAAATACTATTTGGGAAAAAGCGCAGAAAAACAAATGGTGGAAATGGGCTGAGTATACAAGTCAGAGAAACAGTGATGGGAAAGAGTGTGTAGTATGTGCATCAGAGAAACCTAACACCCAAGTAACTGATATACCATGGGGATCAGGAGACTGTAGAACCAGGCAACAAAGCTGGAGAAAGGAAAATTGCCGTCCATATACCACATATATAAGGTATCATATGATAGGGAATCGGAACTACACGTATGAGATGATAAACTGTTCCGGATCCGCATGTGCTAACCTTTGTAAAAGTAAGCCGCCGTTGTGTCAATACCACTGCATCCTGTTTGCTGGGGTAAAAAAGGGCATCTACAACTTGACCCACAGATGTCCAAAGTGGCCAAAAACGGCAGTGGACGCGGTCCCAAAGGAATGGAGTGTAGAGCCTAACTTACAAATCCAAGATTGCTATTGGAGGGAAAGTAGCACAGGAAGTAGTGTGGGAAATTACACAGGAGAGTGTGAAAGGATTTGGAATATAACCGATGTTCTTAATCTGATCCTCTCAGGAGAGGGATGGGCACCCCCTCCTTATGTGTTAGACTATCAAGAAAATCAACTGGCCGATCTCTGGTGGCTTTGTGGCCCGGAGAAAGGGCTATTGGCAAAATTACCACAGAATTGGAAGGGACTATGTGCCCGAGTTATGCTTGCCCAGAGCATTGTGATACTACCGGTGGAAAGAAAGATTAAATCACAAAAAGTTAAGAGGGCATATACCCCTGACCCTACGATAAAATTGGACGCAATCGGACAGCCCCGCGGCATCCCGAATGAGTTCAAAGCTAGGAACGAAATAGCTGCAGGGTTTGAATCCCTCTTTGTTTGGATCACACCCAGCAAGAATACTGAGTGGATCAATTACATCTATTATAATCAGCAGAGGTTTATTAATTATACGAATGATGCCCTGGAGGCCTTAGGAGAGCAGTTGGATGCGACCAGCAAAATGGCGTGGCAAAATCGACAGGCGTTAGATTGGCTCCTGGCAGAGAAAGGAGGGGTGTGTGTTATGTTTGGGGATCAGTGCTGCACATTTATCCCTAATAACACTAATCCAGAGGGGTCATTTACACAAGCCATGAATAAGTTAAGAAATCTTAAGAAAGAAGTGAAAGAAAATGCTGGGTTTGGGCATGAGGTATGGAGTTGGCTGGACAGAATATTAGGAAGATGGGGGGCGTGGTTTGCCAAAGCTGGAGCTGTAGCAATCGCAACAATAATCATTCTGGGATTGATATTTTGTTGTTTTTTACCCGCCCTGAGATCCTTCCTTACCAGAGTGGCAGCGCGGCAGATGGTGACGCGGGTGATAAGCAGCTCACGCTCGAGAGAAAAAACAGAGGAATGGGAAAATCTTGAGCCGCCCCCGCTGAGTGGATTCACAATGACCTTGGTCGAAGTTGAAACTCGTCACTCTGTAAAATAACTACAATAGTGGAAGATCACCTTGTGGAAACAACAGCACCTTGCTGAAGTCCGCACGAAACCAGGAGAACTTAGTCTGTACACAGGAATCAGTCTTTTTCCCTTCCCTAGACAAGAGTGGGAAGGTTTTTGGCTGATGACTGTCAGGGGCAGGCAATCTGGAGGAGCAACCCAAAAATCAGAACCGGGATAGACAAATTATGATAAAGTTAGAATAGGGACACTGATCCCTGACCAAAATAGTCGGCTCCTCCACATCGCCTGGGAAAAGTGATTAAAATAAAATACAAATGGGATTGAGCAAGGGGATTATTTGAGCTTGGTAATTGGGATGAGGCTAGGGAATAGCCTCAAAGGGGGGACTTGTAAGGGAAATTGTACTGGATATTGTATGAGTTTAGTATGAAATTCAGATTCACTTGTAAGGGAAATTGTACTGGATATTGTATGAGTTTAGTATGGAATTCAGATTCATAGGTTTTAGTGAAATAATAAAGCAGATTTAGATAAGTAGTGAAAATGGGTATATAACCTAAAGTAACTTCGTGTGACCTAATATAATCAAGTGTAGTCGATATGATCAAAGTGGAGGAACTAGAGAAGTAATATAGCAATCACTAATTAAGGAAAGCAGACAATAGTCACTTAAGAAAACAAGGAAGACTGCTCGGTGGTTCAACTTAATAGTGGACCATAAACCAGCAGAGAGAATGTCTTTTCTGCTAAACACATTAGTGGACCATAAATCAGCAGGGGGATGTCTTTTCTTCTAAACACATTCGCCTTAGCCTACAAAACCACGATTATTGTACAAACAGAAAAGTTCAGATAAGAGCAAGAGTTATAACCACCATGGTTTAAGAGACAACGAGATATAACAGGGAACGACCGATTGCAAAGAAAACAGATAAAGGGTCAACTAAAAATAATGGTGGCCAAAGAAAGATAGGGCTGTAGGGTAAGATAACAACCAAGGACAGGCTGTAAAAGGGAGAGGAGGATCTTGAAATATGAGGCTGAAATGTACATAAAAGACTGTAAGCCCAAGGGCTCTTTGGAGTGTTCCGGACGTTCCCGACTTTATCTCTTGTGCTGAGAAATAAAGTCTATTGCTTGGAAGATCGCTGCTCAGACTCTCTGTTTTAATTGATGTGAATAAATTGTCGTCCTGGGGAACCACGACAGCAGTGAGTAGCGTCCCTGTCTCTGAGCCGGAAGCTCCGGGTTCGAGTCCCACCCCAGGACTTGATAGAAGATGCATTCACAACGTGGCCAAACAGGTTGAATGACAACATGCAAATCCTTACAAACATGCCAATGGCTGGTAGTGAGAGCGAGAAGTCTTTTGGTCAGCCACGTTTGATGTTGAGTGGCAGCCCTCAAAGTTATAAGCACCTGGTGACAGACTAACAATCAGTTCCAGGTAAAACTTGCTATAGAATCAGATAAATATCTGCCTTGTGCAGAACTAGGTGTGCGAAAATAAACAATAAATGCCTCTTGTAAAATTAATTACAATCTGACAAATTATTATCTGGGTGGCACGGTGGCACCGTGCTTAGCACTGCTGCCTCACAACACCAAGGACCCAGGTTCAATTCCCAGCTTGGGTCTCCGTCTGTGTGGAGTTTGCGTGTTCTCCCTGTGTCTACGTGGGTCTCCTCTGAGTGCTCTGGTTTCTTCCTACAGTCCAAAGATGTGCGGGTTAGGTGGATTGGCCATGCTAAATTGTCTCTTGGAGTCAGGGAGACTAGCAGGGTAAATGCGTGGTGCTGTGGGGATAGGGGTTGGGTGGAATTGTTGTTGGTGCAGTTTTGATGGGCCGAATGGCCTCCTTTGGCACTGTAGGGATTCTATGATTCTAATTCCTGATCAGTCTATTTATTTGAATGGCACCATGGAAAGTGATCCAAGCGTTTGAATTTGCTACTTTAACTGGCCGTTATTTGTGAAGTTGCTACATGTGGATTTCCTTTGTAACAATTCAAAGGTATTTTAAATCAAATTAGAATTCTGGAAGGGTCAGGAGGTCCTAAAATGTTGTAGAACTTTTGTCTGGGAGAGTTTTGCAGAATCCAGCTGACCTTCAAAGATGTGTTTAAGAGAGTGAAGTTTCATAGGTTTAAGGAGGATTGCATTTTTAAACCTAAGCAGAAGTACGGCAAGTAACTCTGACGATAATTAGCACCAGTGAAGCAGCCAATTAGGCTCAGTTGGCAATAACTTTACTTATAAACCCAAAGGTTGTGGGTTCAAAGTCTTGGAGTGGGAAGTTCTGCGCAGCCCACTGTGTGTTTCGTGGCGGCTGAGATGCCCACCATTGGCCAGCAGCGGGATCTTCAGGTCCACCATTGTCACCGGAGTTTCGTGTTGAACGCACCCCTTGCCCCCATGATCCAGCGTAAATGGCAGAAAGTTCCTCCCTAATCTTGAAGGCCGAAACCTAAGTGCAGTGTTATGGGAGTGCTGAACTGTTTGAGGAGCTTTCTTTTAGATGACACATTAAACTGATGCCCTGCCTGACTTCATAGCTGGATGTAAGAAGGGTTGGTCAGATGGGCACATGAGTGGCAGATGGAATTTAACCCTGCAAAGTGCAAGGTGATGCAGTTTTGGAAGGAGTAACAAGATAAGGAAGAACTCAATGAATGGCAGTACACCAGGAAGCTCAGGAGAACAGATTGGCATTGGGGTACTTGTGCACAGATCCCTGAAAGTGGCAGGACAGGTTAACAGGTAATTAACAAGGCATAAGGGACACTTGCCTTTATCAGTCGTGGAATAGATTATAAGGGCAGGGAGAATATGATGGAGCTGTACAAAACTTTGGTTAGGCTGAAGCGGGAGTTCTGTGTGCAGTTCTGGTCGCTTCACTACAGGAAGCATGTGATTGCACTGGAGAGGCTACAGAGGAGATTCCTCAGGATGTTGCCTCAGGTGGAGCATTTGAACTACGAACAGAGGCTGGATAGGCTCAGGTTGTTTTCAGAGAAGGCTGAGGGGGGGCCTGATTGTGGTGTATCAGATTATGAGAGGTGCGGACAGGGTGGATCGGAAGCAGCTGTTCTCCTTAGTTGAAGGGTCAATAATGAGGCAACATGATTTGAAGGTGAGAGGCAGGCGGTTTAGAGGGGATCTGAGGAAATATTTTTTCACTCAGAGGGTGGTGTGGGTCTGGAATGCACTGCCTGTGAGGGTAGTTGGGGCAGGAAAACCTCACAACCTTTAAAAAGTAGGTGGATGAGCACTTGAAATGTCATAACCTTTAAGGCTATGGACCAAGTGCTGGAAAGTGGGATTAGTGTAGATTTGTTGGTGCAGGTTCAATGAGCCAAAAAGTCTCTTCTGTATTGTCTGACTGTGAACTGGGAAGTTCTCTCCCTGTGCTGGTTCAAGTTTATTTCGACACCAGAACAGATTATCTCTATTTCAATGAGATGTGGCTGAGTGAAAATTAGCTGCTGTGTTTTCCACATTTACAACAGTGACTACACTTCATAAATACATGGAGTAGCTGTAAAGTGCATTAGGATATCCTGGGGTTGTGAAAGTCGCCATATAAATACAAGTCTTTATTTTCTTTTTAATCCAGTGAACCATTACCACAACACCAACAAGTTAAACTAATATGGCGCCTTTAATGTAATAAAACATCAAAATAGTTAACCGTTGCATCATTTCAAGTATGGGAACAGATATAGTTTACTGGATTATTTGTAAAGAAGCACTGCACTCTTGCGCTTATAGTGGTGGGGCAAAATCAGAATCCTTGGCTTTCAGATTGGCTTGCTGTAGTGGGTGTGACTTTGATCTTCACCCTGTCACTTTCATCCGATTAGCAATTGTTGCTATTGTGTGATTTGCTGGTTCAGACCCGACCTTCCCGGGAACAAATATAAGGAGAAGTGCTATTCCAGATCAGCTAATGAGCTCCAGTCAGTGAGCTGAGGATGGAGTGTTTTGTGATGGTGATTGTCTGTGTTACAGGTATCGCCTCTGCTGTATTGTCTGTAAATGTGGGCCGTGCAGGGTGTGGGAGCAGTAACTGAGAAGGAGAAATCATTTTTCATTTTGCAATGTATTGTAAATATTTTTATATAGACAGCTCGGGTTAATCATTATAGTTTAATGGTTAACAGAACAATTTGGTTAAGGTACTGGTCTCAAAAATGCAAGAGAAGGAATCATGTCATAAATAAAAACATAAAATGCTGGAAGACCAGAGCAAATCTGGCAGCAACTGCGGAGAGCGAGACAAAAGTAACATTTCAAGTCTGCATGACTCAGACTCGCTGTCTCGCTGTTTCTGTCTCCACAGATGCTGCCAGACCTGCTGAAATTTTCCAGCATCTTCTGTTTCTATTTCCGATTTCCAGCATCCGCGGAGTTTTGCTTTTATTTTAAGGAATTGTGTCAGTCAGTCAGTTTGGGCACGTTGGGAGTTGGGAATGGTGTGGGAGATGCAGTCTGTTGGTTTAAGGAAGGTTGCACAAGAGTAATGCATGTTCTAGACTGGAGTGGGAATCTTGCTGACTTTATCAGAGGTTCCAATACACGCTGACACCTAACGAATGTCTTTCTCTGGTTCCAGTGTTGGCTATTCACCCAGTTGATGCAATGCCTGGGAGATCAGGTAAAGCTGTAAGTACCAGTTTTCTTTTCCTAGCACAGTGCTTCCCAAGCCTTTTTGGTTGAGGACTCCTTTTCAAATGTTATATTGTCATATTATATAATATTCATAATATGAAAGTGCCGCATGTAAATTGCTTTAAAGAAAACAAGTATTAACTTAAAACATAAGTTCTGCATTTCCCTTGAGCTGTTCAGTGAATGGGTATGCCTGCTTCTCACTCTAAAGTTCGTTAATCCTCAGCAGGTAGTGGAGAAAAGCATGAAGAGAGCAGGTTCATTAGGAAGGGACAGGACAGGGAGCGCAGGCGTGAGGGGTAAATAAGAACATGCAGCGAACAGTGCTGGAGAGGCAAGGAGAGGGCAGGTCCAACAGGGAGAGCAGGCACATGGATGACAGGAGCACGGGTGGGAAACAGTGTTTGGAGATAGTACAAGGGGAGTAGAGCAT
This sequence comes from Mustelus asterias, assembly GCF_964213995.1. Lineage (NCBI taxonomy): Eukaryota > Metazoa > Chordata > Chondrichthyes > Carcharhiniformes > Triakidae > Mustelus > Mustelus asterias. The sequence continues at coordinate 40,011,507 of NC_135806.1, forward strand.
GGCACTCACTCTTTCTCTTGATCAAGTCACCCACATCACTGTGAAGCTGGCATTTGTTGTGGACCCCTGGAGGCTCGTGGTGGACAGCTAGGGTGGCATTGTGGCACAATGGTTAGCACTGTTGCCTCACAGGGACCTGGGTTCAATTTCAGCCTCGGGTGACTGTGTGGAGTTTGCATGTTCTTGCCGTGGCTGTGTGTGTTTCCTCTGGGTGCTCCAGTTTTCTCCCACAGTCCAAAGATATGTGGGTTCGGTGAATTGGCCATGCTAAATTGACCCTTGTGTCAGGGAGTTTAGCGGGGTAAATACGTGGGGTTAAGGGAATAGGGCCTGGGTGGGATTATTGTCGGTGCAGGCTGGATGGGCTGGATGGGTTCTGCACTGTAGGGATTCTATGATTAGTAACACTGGCCCTAGTTTGAGAATTGCTGTTTTAATGGAAAATTATTTAAATGTTGCAGTTGAATTTATTCCTTTTCTCCGAGACTAGATTATAGTAAACCCAGAGCCTGCAGTAGGCTCAGTTCGACCTCATGACTAGAAGCGAGTGAGATGTACGGTGAAGAGTATTGCCCCAAGAGCTTAAATCTAATGATCTAAATAGTTTTAATGCTATACATTTGGACCTCCCTTGGCTTGAAGAATGATTAAGTTTTTCTTTACCCAAAGAGAATTTCTTTGTATGAAACTTTGGGGGTGAAAGAGGAATATAATGTTTGTGCTCTTTTTGAATTGTTGTATAATATGCAAAACACAATAGGTGGATTGGAGCTTTGACAAAGGGTCATCTGGACTCGAAACATCAGCTCTTTTCTCTCTTTACAGATGCTACCAGACCTGCTGAGATTTTCCAGCATTTTCTTTTTTGGTTTCAGATTCCAGCATCTGCAGTAATTTGCTTTTATACAATAGGTGCTTTCATATTTTAATAGAATGTTTGCAAGCTATCAGTTTTCATTCTGTTAGACATAATGGGCAGGATTTTACGGCCTTGCTTGACCCAAGACTGGAAAATCCTGCCCGAGGTCAATGGACATTTCCATTGTCTGCCCCTCGCCCATTCCGGGTGGGCAAGGGTGGTAGAATTCCGGCAAATGGGTGGCATTTTCTGACCATTCCTGCTGCCAGGATCTTCTGGTCAGCGCAGGCTTGGAGGGCTGAAGGGCCTGTTCCTGTACTGTAATGTTCTTTGTTCTTTGTTCACCAACAGAGACCACTCCTGCTGCAGGTTCCCCAGCATGGAGGCTGTGAGCAATGGGAAACTTCATTGTCAATGGTGGGACTGGAAGATCCCGCTGTCAGCCAATAGCAGGCCACCTTCACCACTGTAACATGGCACAAGGAACTGGTGGGGGAGTGGGGGGCAGGGGAGGAATTCTGCCCACTATTTACGGATTAGTGAAATGAACAATCTAAAGAAGCAAATTTTGATATTTCCTTTCTGTGTTGGATCACAAACTGTCTTCATGAATGTGGCCTTTCAGCCTGTATGACCACAACTGAGTCCACTGTCCTGGCCTCAACCACTCTTCCTGCCGTTCATTGGTAAATGTTAATCATTCATTTTGAGAATAAATACTTGCCGTTCACATCTGTTCTGCGCTTTTCTGAGATTACGGACAGAATTCTCTGGCTGTCGACAACTCGCTGCCAGAGAAGATGGAGAATTTGACGCTCAACCAAATCTCCGTTCACTGCAGCGGGACGGGAGAATCCCACTGGCATGAATGGCCAGTGAATCCTGCCCTACTTTCTCTGTCCAGTTCAGAATCTTGGATAGGAACAAGACTATGCCATTAAGCTCCTCAAGCCTGTTCTGTGGTTCAATCAGATCGTAGCTGATTTGCATTTACCTATCTTTGCCACCTATGCCCGATAACTTTACCGCACACAAATCTATCTTTGCCTCCAAAGTTGTCTATATGAATCCAAAACTTTCCTTGAATGGGGGAACATCCTCTCAACATCAACCTTGTCAAGCCCCCTCAGAATCTTATGTTTCATTAGCATCACCTTTCATTCTTCCAAGCCCCAATCAAATTAACCCTCCTTCATATGACAACTTTTTATCCAAGGAATTAACCTAGTGAACTTTCTTTGAACTGCCTTGAATGCAAATGTATCCCTCCTTAAATAAGGAGATTGAAACTGTACACGTACCCTAGATGTGGTCTCATTCACGCCCTTTACAGATGTAAGAAGATTTCCCTATTTTTACACAGAGTGTTGGGAAAACTCGATGTCTGGCAGCATCTGTGGAGGGAAAATGACAAAGTTAACATTTCAAGTCCAATATGACTTTCTTCATCTCCCCTGTAATAAAGGTCAAGATTCCAATTGCCTTCCTAATTACTTGCTGAACCTGTATGCTCACCTTTTGCGATTCATGTACAAGTTCATCCAGATCCTTCTGTGACCAGAGCATTCTGCAGCATCTCTCCATTTAAATAATATTGCACTTTTATATTCCCTTTCATTTTCCCACATTATACTCCATCTGCCAAGTCTTCTGCCCACTCACTTAGCCTATCTATATCCCTTTGCAGACTTTCACCTGGATATTCAGAATAAGGCACAGTCTTTCCACTATTCCAAAAATGACAACTGAGCCCAAAGATTGAAAGTCCTGTCACCAAACATGCCACCTACCACTTTTGCAGGGGTGGGAATGTAGTTGGGTCATGTTTCATGCATGCATGTTTTGTGGAGGCAGCTACTGATATAAATCAACAGCTGCCCCCATTCATATGTGATTCAGTCAGAGAGCTGTCTGAAACTCAACATACACAGATTAGACCTGGTAGGAGCCGATCTGAAATTTGTGGACTTGTTTGAAGAGCAAGGATATCCTTTTGGAGGAGTAAGATACCTCTTTGCACCTGGTCCTGGGATGCTTATGGGCAAGATCAGGTACCCTTTGGGAAAGGCCAGGTGTCAGAAGAAACTGACAAAAACATCTGTCTCAAGTATCAAGATAAACCATCAAGTGATCAAGGCATTTAAAACCCCTGCCCTCTATTTTAAGCTGTCTCTGGGGTGTTAAACAAATGATTGCTTCCTCTTGTACTCTATCATTGACATAAGCCTTCAGGCTACCAATACTAGATTAGTGCTGCATGACTGATTTCATAACTGTCCAATAGCATAGTAGAACGAATTCCAATGCTTGCTTTTATAAAAGGTAATGCATTTGAACAAAATGTTTGTTATGAGGAATAATGCAGTTAAAGGGAGATATAAATGTAGTAAATGGATTTTTATGAAGGAGAGGCTTTTTTGTTTTAAAAAAAAACTGCAGTAGACACTTAACTTTGTTCATAGAATCCCTACTGTGCAGAAAGAGGCCGCTCGGCCCATCGAGTCTGCGCCAGCAACAACCCCACCCAGGTCCTATCCCCATAAACCCACATATTTACCCCACTAACCTGCACATCCCAGGACATGAAGGGGCAATTTAGCATGGCCAATCAACCTAACCCGCACATCTTTGGACTGTGGGAGGAAACCGGAGCACCCGGAGGAAACCCATGCAGACACTGGTAGAATGTACAAACTCCACACACTGACCCAAGCCGGGAATTGAACTCTGAACCTGTGAGGCAGCAGTGCTTGCCACTGTGCTGCCCTTTCTTTTATTTAATCTCAGCATGGGCCCTAAGGTCTGCTCATGGTGTATACTAAGTGGATAGTGGGCATGGGCTAGCATGTGTTGGTACTGTTGGCATGAGGCTTTAAAACATTGTTGGCGATGGGTGGGAGGCGTAGCTTGACATAGATGGTTTAGAGATCAGGTGGGATTGGGAGAGGGAATTGGTTGGCATGGAGCATATGAGGAGCCAAGGGAGGTAGACAGAGGGCATAAGTTGGTGTGGAGAGTATAAGGGGCCATGAGGGAATGAGGTGGCATGGATGAGACATGTGGGGAGGGGGGCTTAAAGGAGTGTGAGAGGTGATGGTTGGAGGGCTGTTTTATTTCTCTGTTTTTTTTAAACAGTGCTGGTGAGCCAAGGCAGGCCTTCCAACCAGTCCAACTCTGCACCCCTTACACTCAATTCGGTGTTGCCACACCCCGGAGTGAAAATCTGACCTTCCTGAATGAAAGGGAAGGGATGTTGGGGGTGACTGAGGAGTGGACCAGGCTGTCACAGAGGGAACAATCTCCTGGAGTGCTGAAAGGGGAGGGGAGGAGTAAATGGGGGTGATTCTCATCAACCTGTAGCGGGTCATAATCAGCACAAGGCTGATTACAATAATGAAATCTCAATTTCAATATCATTAGCAAGCCCAGGGTGTGCCCACCACCCTGCCACCAGGAAAGCTTCCTGACTGTCAGCTTGGAACCTTGGCACTGCCCACCAGGCATCCTGGCACTACCCACCAGGTACTGGGCAGTGCCGGGGGGGGCCTACCTGGGACAGGGCTGATTTGGGGGGGGGGGGGGGAGTATGCTGCACACTTTGCATTAGGGATAGGTGGGAGAGGGAGGGATGTGACGATTGGGGGGGTGGGGGGGAAAAAGCCAGGGCTGGCCATAGAGGGCTGATTGGGGCTGGCCCAGGAAGGAGGGACAGGTAGGCCAGTGACTGGGGCGGGGGGGGCGAGGGGGAAGAATCGGGGAGGCTGGCGCCAATCTCCCCACTGACCGATTGGTGCATGTGCAGTGGCCCACTCAGCGCACTGATTCTGCCCTCTACAATGAGATGAGGCCCCGCCCTCCTCGACTGGTGTGAATCCTCTTGCAGCTCTCTGTGGAGCACAGATGCCAGAGATTCATAAAACTAAATACACTGAAAAATCTCCCATTTTCCTGCCCGTTGAGCATTTAGTTTTTATGTTGGAAGAATCGCCTCCAATATGTTTGCTGCTGACATCAGACATGGGTGAGAACAATCCATCATAAGGAAGCTAGCTGGACGGAAGGTGAAGACAAGAACCCTATTATGATTCTGGGAAGGGATGAGGACAGAAGTGCATAAAATAAATCAGACACAGCGTAGAGCCCTGTCAACCACAGCCTGGGGAAATCCTCAGCTCAGGAAAGGGGAAGGCATTCCTGACTGCTAGTATGGAAGGTTGCATCATCTGAAACAAATGCAAAAGAGACAGAAGAATTGGGAGAATGGGAATTACAGGAAGAGGAGTGTGAGGAAATGTAGTCCAGTTGGCTCTGGGTATCCATGGGCTTGTACTGAGTGTGAGTTGATAGCCTATCCCAGAAATGAAAACCGACAAATCAATGTAAAGAAAGGAAGAGTCAAATGTGGACTAGGTGATGGTGAGAGACGGGCGGAAATTGGAGAAAAAGTCAATGGAATTTTCCAGGAAGTGGCACTGATCCAGTCATCGATGTACTGGGAAAAAGATGGGAGAGGGCTCCTGAATAGAACCAAAACAAGGAATGTTCCAGAAATAGTCCACAAAATACAGGCATAGCTCGGACCTCTGCTGCTACACACAGCAGCACCTTTTATTTAGAGGACATGAGTGGAGTTGAAGAAGGTGATCTATATGAGAACAAGGTCAGTTAGGCAGAAGAGGCTGGTGGTGGATGGGGACTACCTGTATGCACATGGGGGCACTCATTGGATGATTAGTTCCGCATATATATATATATAAAGAGGCACTTGGGTAAAAAAGATAGAGGCAGTTATTGGCTCTGGTGGAGAGGACATAAAATTAGGAGTTACATATTTGTAACATCTCACTTCATGAATAAATATAAAACTGAGTAATGATTGACTTCTGGGCCAAACTTTTACCGCCCTGACCGCCATGGGAATCAGAGCAGGTGAGGGGTGGACAATGACAAGGTCCATTGACCTTGGGTGGGATTTTACAGTTTTGGGATGAACACAACCATAGAATCATGCCCCCAGCTGCCTCCTTCACCAACTTGCAGAAGTTCAATACTGGTTGTACTCCATTCAAGGATGAAGAAGATGGGTCTGTAGAAGGATGGCACGTCCATAGTGATGGGGGGACAGTTAGGACCAGGAAATTAGAAACTGGTGAAGTGACAGAGGGTGTATGAAGAGTCACAGATGTAGGGGGAAAGACAAGAGCCTTGAGGTCAGAGTATACAGAGTCAGAGTGGAAGGTCAGAGGGTATCTTGAATACAAGGCAAGGGGTGAAATGTAGACATGGGGTGGAAGGGATTGGGAGGAAGGGCCTGGATGGGTGGTGGTGGCCATGAGCTGGTGAAGCTTGCAATCTTCCACACCTGAAAGGAAAATTTCTTTTTGTTAAAGCACCAAATAAGGTGAAGGATGAAATGAGTGCAGAATAAGGTGGTGCTTCTGAGTGTACATGTGGCAGCACATGGCATTAAGATTGCATTTCAGGATGCATCAAAAACACCGATTCTGAATGTCCAGGAGATATCTGTAATCATGGGTAGATCCTAAACATTTGGCTGGATTTTCTGGTCAATCACGCCCTGCCCCTCGTGCCAGCGAGGATGGAGAATTTGGCGCTCTGAGAATCCCACCAGTGTGAACGGCCAAAGAATTCCACCAGAAAGTGGAGTTTCAGTTGGAATCTATGTGGAATAAGTTGGAACTGGAGATAGTTGCTAAGGAAGAAGATTTGGCTGTGAAAGCAGGTTTTTGTAGATAGCTAATCAAAAACAAGAAGAGAACTAGAGAGCAATGAATGGTGAGCAAGATGGAAGAGTGTTATAAGGTGAAAGCTGTGTAAATGTACTAACCTTGACCAGTTTGCAGTAAAACCTTTTTAACTCAGGTGTGTTATACACTGAGTTAGACAAAGGGGACAAGAGTCAGGTGAAGGTCCAACATTTTACCAAGGAAAAATAATATTTATCAGACTCGATTATTGTACTTTTATTAAACTCTATCAATCTCTTCACAGGACTCTTCAGTAAACAGTCTCAAATCTGCACCAGCTATCTACTTCTGACATGCGCTTCCAAGAATTTGCTGCACTCTATCCACAGGTCCCTATCACTGTATTTGAGCTGTTTGTCTGAAAAGACTAGTAATTCCCATTCAATAAAGCTGGACAGGCTGTTCCTTCTGAGTGGTTGATGTTTCAGGATCTCCAGTCGTCAATTTGGGCTTCCCCTCTTTAAGGCTGGTTCTAGTCTTCGGGTCATCTCACCAAGGTGGTCTTCTGAGTCTGGGTTAGTATGATGATTCTCACCACGAGGAACAAGGAGCTGGAGTTGCTGTGCTGCTCAGCTGCCTGTTGAAGGTGCTGTCTGGAGACACAATTGAAGGAGGTGCAAAAGCAGAGAGCTGGGGCTCCAGGTTGCTCCTTTTGTCCGCCTCTTCGTGCCCTTCTCAAAGATTCTGTGGCTTGTCTCCAATACTAGCATTGGGAAGGGGCAGGAAGATCAAATGAGGTGACTACTTTTCATATTTTGAGGTCACAGACATGGTTTTGAACCTTCAACTGTTAAGTGCTTTCCCCATGCCTCCTACTGAGCTGGGTGCCACCAAGTCTGTGTAGCACTTTTCTAACAAAGCAGGTTGACTGGCGGTGCAAACAACGGTTTGTTCTGAAGCAATGTGGCCGTTAGCACCTGGCTGGACACTTCCAGGCCTGTCTGATTTCGACAGGAAGTTGATTGTCCGAGGCCTGGCTGCAAGAATACTGTCTATTTCAGCTCTGCAGTTTGCAAATTGCAGCGTCCGGCTAGGTTTAAACTTGGCTTTTGAGTTTATCCACGCTCATGAAAAACAATTAATTCTGTAACAATCCTGGAGGTCATGGGTCACCTGACCTCAGGAGACAAATGGCAATCCCATCAGAGAGAAGAGCTGAACATCTTCAAGATGACATTCCTGGAAGAGAAGTGGCAGTAATTTTAACACTAACACAAAAGCAGAATACTGTAGGCGTGAACGTTCTCAGCTGTATTCAAACCTGATATTGACTTCGCTCCTCTCTATTTTTAACAACCTCCTTCAGCTCTGCAGTCCTGCAAGACTGTGCTCCTCCAATTCTGGCCTCTTGTAACCACCTCCCACCAACTCCACTTCTTTCACTCCACCATTAGTAGCTGTGTTTCCTACTGTTATTCACTCATGGGATGCGTTGCTGGCTTTTAAATTTCCCTTGAAGGTGATGGAGAGCTCCCTCCTTGAATTGATGCAGGTGCACCCACAGCGGTGTTAGGAGACAAGTTTCAAGATTTTGACCCAGTGTCAGTAAATGCTCCTTAACACCAAGCTGCCCACCAAACTTCAGATCACTTGTCCTAATATCTTGACAGCTCAGTGTTAAATCTTGCATGTGAAGCACGCTGGGAAAATTTACGACATCAAGGATGCTCTGTAAATGTAAGTTATCATGGTCAATATGTTGTAAGATGTAACGTTGCCGAACTGACTTCAGTTTCTCCACAGCCGCAGCCTGACCTGAGTATTTTATTAAAGTACTTCACTTTTCCAGGTCTTTTTTAACGTGATGTATCCTGTCTACTTTTAAATTGTTTTTGCAGGGTGATCTTCATCCCAGGTTTTGAGTGTTGCTGAACATGCTTCTACTTTTCTTTTTGGTTTTAGCCTGACTGTACGCAGTATATGAAAGGAGTTTGCTCGCGGGAACGGGAACCAGTCTGTGGAACGAATGGCATAACATTTTCGAATGAGTGCATGCTGTGCTTACACAATTGGTAAGAAACCAAATGTGTTTCTAATTCGATTTTTGGGATGTGTGCCAATAGCAACACCATTCTTTATTGCCCTTGAGAAGGCAGTACAGAGCTGATGTCTTGAGCTGCTGCATCCACATGGTATAGGGTTCCAGGATTTAAACCGGCAACAAAGAAGGAACGTAGATCCAATTCTCGATAGTGTGTGACTTGGAACGAGATTTTGAGTTGATGGTGCTCCCACGCACCTGTTGCCCTGGTCCTTTTAGTTGTGAAAGGATGCAGGTCTGGGAACCGCTGTTGAGAGAATTCAAGGTTTACTGGACTGTGCAGTGAGACGGTGGGTGGAATTTTACGAGATTTTTTAAAGTGTCCAGCTAGCATGAAAATGGGAGAGTTCCTGATCAGTGTTTTGAGCGAGTTTTCAAGCTGAATCTTGTACACTCAGTCTTTGAAAAAGTGGACTAGACCATTTCTAGCCATTAGAGGCAGTGGGTGGGGCTTAATTCACCAGACAACCTGCAGCTCAGATTGGAGCCACAAACTGCACATGCGCAGAAAAAGCAGGGGGGCGGGGGGGAAATGCAGCTCTCCAGACAGAACGTCCTCCCCCATGGACATCAGGGAGCACCCCCTTTTACATGGCCCCTCGTCACGCCCTGGCCCCGATGGCTGACTGACATGACCCTCTCTCTCCCCTGCCCCCGATCATCACAGAGGCACAAATCCTGCCCCGCCCCTCCCCCTCCATCAGGACACCTGCAAGTGCTGACTTGGCTTCCCCTCCATGGTAACAAGGCAAACTGCTTTAAACCCAATGGAATGCTCTAATGGGCGTGTGGCTCACCCAAACTGCCTGAAGTTGATTTTCCCGAACAAGGGAAAACTCCATTAAAAACCCCAGGATGGACAGACAGGCAGGCAGTGCAGGAAGGAATGGCCTCCAGGAAGACTGCTCCCTGTTTTTCGGATGCAGATCTTGCCTGGTGGAGGCAAGGCAGTACATCCTCTTTCCCCCCACCCCCCACCCCGCCCCCAACCGCCCCAGCAGGACACTGTCCAAGAGGAAGGAATGGAAACGCAGCCCGGGAGGTGGTGGCAACATGTGTTAGTGCCAGGGCACTGGCCAGGAGAACCAGGAAGCAGTGCCACAAGAAACTGAATGACCTCATCCAGGCAGCAAGGGTGAGTTTTTAACCTTGCATCTTCCCCCAAATGATCCCCAGATCCCCTCACCCTGAGCACCCTGCATGCTTTCAGTCTCTGACCCCCAAGAACCTCCCTTCTCCCCACCCAGAGTACCACAACCCTTGCCCTCTGAGGTCTATCCCCTGAAACACTGCAAGACTCATGCCATCAGATTTTACAAGGTTCCTTCTGTCCCCAGAAGAGAAGAATGTCCATAATGCCGGGAGAGGGTGAATATGGGGTAGTGTGCCTGAGATCTGGGTCCTCACCCCCTTTTGAGCAGGCACTGGAGCTTGCAGGAGAGGAGGGGATGTGGAACATTAGCGACAGCTGGTCAGGCTGGAGCATAAAAGTGAGCACCTGGCAATCCTCCACTCGTTGGAGATGGTTCAAGTAAATTGCATGCAGTCCAGATTCCTCTCCCTCCCTTACATTTAACCTTTTTGTCCCGTGTTGCAGGAAGGGACCCCGACACACCCGGGCCATCTGGCATCGTGACCTACCCTGCCCCTGACAGCTCAGAAGACTCCTTAGGAAGCGGATGAAGGGACCTCCAAGGGCGGCACCGGTTTTGCGTCACCTTGCAAATCACCATCCCTGAAACTCTCACATTAGTGGGTCAAGATAATGGCGAGGCATCTGGGTCACCCTCTGGTGCGCACGACACACCTGATGTATCTCGGGTGGAGGAGGGAACATCCAAGGCCTCTGGTATGTGGGAGCCTGCCGGAGGCAAGGACTCAGCTGGCCCCAGGCTACATGCTGGGTCTCCAAGATCACTCCTCCCTCAGCTGCTGGAGATTCAGCAACAGAACTGGGGAATGCAGGAGGGGCTGATGGCCACACTGAACCAACTGCGAGGCTGTTGGGTGTAGTCCCAAAGCTTTCAGGCGGACCAGTTACTCCCTGTCTGCCGTGGTTCTCAGGCCAACAGTGCAAGGCTTTCCATTCACGGTGGAAAGCCTGGGGCAGGGGATCCTCACTATGAGTGGCAGGCTCCAAGCAATGGCCGAGTCACAGCAGGCAACAGCTGAGTGCCTCAACAGGATTCTTGAGATTCTGCGGCCCATGGCTGAGAGGCTCGAGAGCTTGCAGGAGACTCAGCGGTATAGCACCAAGACTCAGTGGGCTACGACAACAGCCTTTCAGAACGTGGTCCAGTCTCAGAGGGTCATGGTTGACGGGCTGCAGAGCGTCGCCCAGTCTGAAGGCCTTGACAGGTGGCCCCTGATGCAGAAGGCTCAGCCACCATGGCAAGAACACAGATGGTCTTCAAGGACTGGCAGGGCCAAGTGACACCGGACCTTCTGGAGCTCACTGCAGAAGGATCCCACCATCCCATGGAGTTACCCAGGGGCCCACAGAAACCCCCAGGGAGGAGGAAGGGCTCAAACCCATGCCGGGGCCTTCCAGCCAGGAGACTGGCTGTGGCTACACCTTCTGACCGACCCCCCCCCCCCGCCCCCCCCCCACCCCCCACCCCCTCCTCCTCCTGACACCGAGGCGTCTCAAGGGCAGCGGGATGAAGAGGGTGTCATGGAAATGTCCCTGACACCTGGAAGCTGGCCAGGGCCCTCAAGGACCAGGCCCTCGAGAGGATGATTGCCATGGGCATCGCAGGCCATGGGGCACGGTAGGCAGCTGGCCCCCTCCACCTCCAATATCCATCCTGGGGAGACACTGAGATGTAGTGGTAGGCTACGTAAGGTTAAGAAGTTGTAGTGGCACTAAGATGGTACAGGTGAAGGGCAACACTAGGTAGATAGAATATTTAGGCCCTTAAAAACATGTGAACATGAGACATTAATATTATCACTTATTTGGAAAGCACTTTTATTGGCAACAGTAAATGTTTCACCCCACACCTATGACAAACTTATCTCTAATTAGCCTCTAACAGGGATGTATTTACCCTGATGGTCACCAGAGAAACCGACACATTCAGTGGGGGAGATCCCTCAATGCATTGCTACTGAGATAAGGCACTCAAATAATTCACTGGCTACAGTGAAGCAAAGGTAGTAATTTCTGGACGACTACTACCGGTGCCATGTGCCAGTGAGAATAGGAGGATTAGGCAGATGAATGTGTGGCTTGAGAGCTGGTGCAGGGGGCAGGGATTTAGATTTTTGGATCATTGGGATCTTTTCTGGGGAAGGAGTGACTTGTTCAAGGGGGACAGGTTACACCTGAACTGGAGGGGGATTAATATCCTGGCGGGGAGATTTGCTAGAGCCACTCGGGAGGGTTTAAACTAGTTTGGCAGGGGGGTGGGACCCAAAGCAGTAGGGAGACCGAAGAGAAGGTTGAGGACAGCACAGAAGTTAAAGAGAGCACATTAAGTAGTAAAGGCAGTGTCAGTAATCCTAGTACCAGACAGATCAGGCAAAAGCAAGACAGAGAGCAAGGGAAATCCTGATTAAACTGCATTTATTTCAATGCAAGAGGCCTGACAGGCAAGGCAGATGAACTCGGGGCATGGATGGGTACGTGGGACTGGGATATTATAGCAATTACTGAAACATGGCTAAGGGAGGGACAGAACTGGCAGCTCAATGTTCCAGGGTACAGATGCTATAGGAAAGATAGAACAGGAGGTAAGAGAGGAGGGGAGTTGCACACTTGATTAGGGAAAACATCACGGCAGTACTGAAAGGGGATATATCCAACAGCCACTGAGTCTATATGGGTAGAACTGAGAAATAAGAAGGGGGAAATCACTTTGATAGGGTTGTAATATAGGCCCCCCAAATAGTCAGAAGGAAATTGAGGAGCAAATATGTAAGGAGATTGTAGATAGCTCCAAGAATTATAGGGGATTTTAACTTTCCCAACATTGACTGGGCCAGCCATAGTATTAGAGCGTTGGATGGAGAGAAATTTGAGTGTATTCAGGAGGAATTTCGCATTCAGTATGTGGATGGCCCGGCTAGAGAGGAGGCAAAACTTGCCCTCCTCTTGGGAAATAAGGAAGGGCAGGTGACAGAAGTATGAATGAGGGATCATTTTGGGACCAGTGACCATAATTCTATTAGTTTTAAGATAGCTATGGAGAATGCAAACGTTAAAATTCTAAATTGGGGCAAGGCCAATTTTGATGGTATCAGGCAGGAACTTTATAAAGTTAATTGGGGGAGTCTGTGGGAAGGCAAAGGGACGTCTGGTAAGTGGAGGCTTTCAAAAGTGTTAAACAGGGTTCAGGGTAAGCACATTCCTCTTAGAGTGAAGGGAAAGGCTGGTAGAAATAGGAAACCCTGGATGACTTGGGATATTGAGGCCCTGGTCAAGAAGAAAGAGGCACATGACATGCATAGGCAGCTGGGATCAAGTAAATCCCTTGAAGAGTATAGGGGCTGTAGCAGTAGAGTTAAGAGAGAAATCAGGAGGGCAAAAAGGGGACGTGAGATTGTTTTGGCAGATATAAGGCAAAGGAGAGTCCAAAGAGCTTCAACAAATGCATCAAGGGCAAAAGAGTAACTAGAGAGAGTGTAGGACCTCTTAAGGATCAACAAGGTCATCTATGTGCAGATCCACAAGAGATGGGTGAGATCCTAAATGAATATTTCTCATCAGTAGTTACGATTGAGCAAAGCATGGATGTTAGGGAACTTGGGGAAATAAATAGTGATGTCTTGAGGTGTGTACATATTACAGAGAAAGAGGTGCTGGAAGTCTTAAGCGCATCAAAGTAGATAAATCCCTGGGACCTGATGACATTGTGGGAGGCTAGGGAGGAAATTGCAGGTCCCCTAGCAGGGATATTTGAATCATCATTAGTCACAGGTGAGGTGCCTGAAGGTTGGAGGGTGGCAAATGTTGTGGCTTTGCTTAAAAAGGGCTGCAGGGAAAAGCCTGGGAACTACAGGCCGCTGAGCCTCATCTGTGGTGGGTAAGTTGTTGGAAGGTATTTTGAGAGACAGGATCTACAGGCATTTAGAGACGCAAGGACTGATTAGGAACAGTCAGCATGGCTTTGAGTGGAAAATCATGTCTCTCAAATTTGATTGAGTTTTTTGAAGGGGTAAAGAAGGTAGATGAGGTTAGTGCAGTTGATGTTGTCTGTATGGACTTTAGCAAGGCCTTTGACAAGGTACCGCATGGCAGGTTGTTGCATAAGGTTAAATCTCAGGATCCAAGGTGAGGTAGCTAAATGGATACAAAATTGGTTTGATGACAGAAGCCAGAGGGTGGTTGTAAAGGGTTGTTTTTCAAACTGGAGGTCTGTGACCAGCGGTGTGCCTCAGGGATCAGTGCTGGGTCCACTGTTATTTGTCATTTATATTGATTTGGATGAGAATATAGGAGGCATGGTTAGTAAGTTTGCAGAAGACACCAAGATTGGTGGCATAGTGGACAGTGAAGAAGGTTATCTCGGATTGCAACAAGATCTTGATCAATTGGGGCAGTGGGCTGACAAATGGCAGATGGAGTTTAATTTAGATAAATGCGAGGTGATGCATTTTGGTAGATTGAACCAGGGCAGGATTTAGTTATTGGTAGGGCATTGGGGAGCGTTACTGAACTAGGGGTACATGTTCATAGCTCCTTGAAAGTGGAGTCACAGGTGGACGGAGTGGTGAAGAAGGCATTCAGCATGCTTGGTTTCATTGGTCAGAACATTGAATACAGGAGTTGGGACGTCTTGTTGAAGTTGTACAAGACATTGGTAAGGCCACACTTGGAATACTGTGTGCAATTCTGATCACCCTATTATAGAAAGGATATTATTAAACTAGAAAGAATGCAGAAAAGATTTATTAGGATGCTACTGGGACTTGATGGTTTGAGTTATAAAGAAAGGCTTAATCGACTGGGACTTTTTTCTCTGGAGCATAGAAGGCTGAGGAGTGATCTTATAGAGGTCTTTAAAATAATGAGGGGCATAGATCAGCTGGATAGTCAATATCTTTTCCCAAAGGTAGGGGAGTCTAAAACTAGAGGGCATAGGTTTAAGGTGAGTGGAGAGAGATACAAAAGGGTTCAGAGGGTGCTGAGTGTTAGAGGCGGGTTCAATTTGTCTTTCAAAAAGTGTTGATAGTTACATGGGTACAATGGGTATAGAGGGATATGGGCCAAATGCGGGCAATTGGGACTAACTTAGGGGTTTTAAAAAAAAGGGCGGCATGGACAAGTTGGGCCAAAGGGCCTGTTTCATGCTGTAAACCTCTGACTCTGACTCTACAGTGGGTGGCATGCATTGGCAGCAACTTACAGCATCTCTCATGCCAGGTTCATAGCTCCTTTAAAGTGGAGTCACAAGTGGACAGGGTGGTGAAGAAAGCATTCAGCATGCTTGGTTTCATTGGTCAGAACAGTGAATACAGGAGTTGGGGCGTCTTGAAGTTGTAGAAGACATTGGTTAGGCCACATTTGGAATACTGTGTATTGTTCTGGTCACCCTATTATAGAAAGGATATTCTTAAACTAGAAAGAGTGCAGAAAAGATTTACTAGGATGCTACTGGGACTTGATGGTTTGCTACCTCCTGCCTCTGGTGACCATCTCCCTCTACTCCTGCGAGTGGTAAGGCCTGGGCTACTTCCACCTGCAATTCATCCTCCTACTAAATAGAACATAGAACATAGAAAAGCTACAGCACAAACAGGCCCTTCGGCCCACAAGTTGCGCCGAACATGTCCCTACCTACTAGGCTTACCTATAACCCTCTATCTTACTAACTTCCATGAACTTATCCAAAAGTCTCTTAAAAGACCCTATCAAATCCGCCTCCACCACCACTACTGGCAGCCGATTCACACACCCACCATCCTCTGAGTGAAAAACTTACCCCTAACATCTCCTCTGTACCTACTCCCCAGCACCCTAAACCTGTGACCTCTTGTGGCAACCATTCCAGCCCTGGGTAAAAGCCTCTGAGAATCCACTCTACCAATACCTCTCAACATCTTATACACCTCTATCAGGTCACCTCTCATCCTTCACCTCTCCAAGGAGAAAAGACCTAGCTCTCTCAACCTATCCTCATAAGGCATGCCATTTAATCCAGGCAACATCCTTGAAAATCTCCTCTGCACCCTTTCTATGGCTTCCACATCCTTTCTGTAATGAGGCAACCAGAACTGGGCACAGTACTCCAGGTGGAGTCTGACCAGGGTCCTATACAGCTGCAGCATTATCTCCCGATTTCTAAACTCAATTCCTCTATTGATGAAGGCCAGTATTCCATACGCCCTCTTAATTACAGCCTCTACCTGCGATGCTGCTTTGAGTGTCCAATGAACCCGGACCCCAAGATCCTTCTGATCTTCCACACTGCCAAGCGTCTTACCCTTAATATTATATTCTTTCATCCTATTCAACCTGCCAAAATGAACCACCACACACTTATCTGGGTTGAAGTCCATCTGCCACTTCTCCGCCCAGTCTTGCATCTTATCTATGTCTCGTTGCAACTGTTGACATCCCTCTACACTATCCACAATGCCACCAACCTTTGTATCATCAGCAAACTTGCCAAGCCATCCTTCCACTTCCTCATCCAGGTCATTTATAAAAATCACAAAGAGCAAGGGTCCCAGAACTCCCTGGGGCACTCCACTGGTGACCGACCTCCATGCTGAAAAAGACCCATCTACAACCACTCTTTGCCTTCTGTGGGCAAGCCAGTTCTGAATCCACAAAGCAATCTCCCCTTGTATCCCATGCCCCTTCACTTTCTCAATAAGCCTTGCATGGGGCACCTTATCAAACGTCTTGCTGAAATCCATATAAACTACATCTACCACTCTTCCCTCATCTATGTGTCTAGTTACATCTTCAAAAAATTCAATTAGGCTCTGCCTTGGACAAAGCCGTGCTGGCTATTTCTGATCATACTATTCCTCTTCAGATGTTCATAAATCCTGCCTCTCAGGATCTTCTCCATCAACTTACCAACCACTGAGGTTAGACTCACTGGTCTATAATTTCCTGGGCTATCTCTTCTCCCTTTCTTGAATAACGGAACCACATCCGCAATCCTCCAATCCTCTGGAACCTCTCCCGTCTCCATTGATGACGCAAAGATCATTGCCAGAGGCTCAGCAATCTCTTCCCTCGCCTCCCACAGTAACCTGGGGTACATCCCATCCGGTCCCGGCAATTTATCTAACTTGATGCTTTTCAAAAGCTCCAACACATCCTCTCCCCTAATATCCACATGCCCAATCTTCTCAGTCCACTGCAAGTCTGTACTGCAACTACCAAGATCCTTTTCCACTGTGAATACTGAAACAAAGTTTTCATTGAGTACCTCTGTTATTTCTACCGGTTCTATACAGACTTTCCCACCGTCACATTTGATAGGTCCTACTCCTTCACATCTTATCTTCTTGCTCTTAACATACTTGTAGAATGCCTTGGGGTTTTCCTTTATCCTGTCTGCCAAGGCCTTCTCATGACCCCTTCTTGCTCTTCTCATTTCCCTCTTAAGTTCCTTCCTACTAGTCGTATACTCTTCTAGATTTCTAACATTACCTAGCTCCCTGAATCTTTTGTAGGCTTTTCTTTTCTTCTTGACTAAATTTGTTACAGCTTTCATGCACCATGGTTCCTGTAACCTACCATAACTCCCCTGTCTCATTGGAACGTTGCTGTGCAGAGCTCCAGACAAATGTTCCTTGAAAATTTGCCACATTTCTTCTGTACATTTCCCTGAGAAAACCTCCTTCCAATTTATGCCTCAAATTTCCTGCCTAATAGCCTCATAATTGCCCTTACTCCAAATAAACACTTTCCTAGCTTGACTGATCCTATCTCTCTCCAATGCTAATGTAAAGGAGATAGAGTTATGATCACTATCCCCAAAATGCTCTCCCACTGACAGATCTGACACCTGCCCAGGTTCATTCCCTAATACCAAATCAAGTACAGCCTCTCCACTTGTAGGCTTATCTACATACTGTGTCAGGAAGCCCTCCTGAACACACCTAATAAACTCCTCCCCATCTAAACCCCTTACCCTAGGGATATTCCAATTGATATTTGGGAAATTAAAATCTCCCATCATGACCACTCTGTTATTATCACATCTCTCCAGGATCTGCTTCCCAATCTGTTCCTCCACATCGCTGCTACTATTGGGCGGCCTATAGAAAACATCCAGTAAAGTTATTGACCCCTTCCTGTTGCGAACTTCCACCCACAGAGATTCCGTAGACAATCCCTCTGTGGCGTCCATCTTTTCTACAGCCGTGACACTATCCCTGATCAACAGTGCCACTCCCCCACCTCTTTTGCCTCCTTCCCTGTCCCTCCTGAAACATCTGAAACCCGGCACTTGAAGTATCTAGTCCTGTCCCTGAGATAACCAAGTCTCTGTAATGGCCACCACATCACACTTCCAAGTAGTGATCCACGCTCTAAGCTCATCCATTTTGTTCACTACACTCCTTGCGTTAAAATACACACATCTCAACCCTTCGGTCTGAGCGCTCCCCTTCTCCGTCACTGCCTATCCTCCCTCTGACACCGTCTACAAGCCCCTTTTATTTTTAAGCTAACCTCCTCTCTCCCAGTCACCACATTTTGATTCCCACCCCCCAACCATTCTAGTTTAAATACTCCCCAGTAGCCTTAGCAAACCTTCCCGCCAGGATATTGGTCCCCCTGAGATTTAAGTGAAACCCGTCCTTTTTGTACAGGTCGCACCTGCCCCTAAAGAGGTCCCAATGATCCAGCAACCTGAATCCCTGACCCCTGCTCCAATCCCTCAGCCACGCATTTTTCCTCCACCTTATTCCGTTCCTTCCCTCACTGTCTCGTGGCACAGGGAGCAATCCTGAGATTACTACCTTTGCGTTACTTCTTCTTAACTCCCTACCTAACTTCCTATATTCTCCTTTCATAACGCCTTCCCCTTTCCTGCCTATGTCAGTGGTACCAGAATGCACCATGACCTCTGGCTCCTCTCCCTCTCACTTCAGGATTTCTTGGATACGGTCAGAAACATCCCTGATCCCGGCACCAGGGAGGCAAACCACCATCCGCGTTTCTCGACTTCCTCCACAGAAACGCCTGTCTGACCCCCTCACTGTCGAGTCCCCTATCACCACTGCCTTCCTCCTCCTTTCCTTACCCTTCTGTGCTACAAGGCCGGACTCCGCGCCGGAGGCACGACCACTGCTGCTTCCACCAGGTGGGCTGTCCACCCCAACAGTACTCAAACAAGAGTACTTATTTTTAAGGGGCACAACCACTGGGGTACTCTCTACCACCTGACCTTTCCCTTTCCTGACTGTGACCCACTTGCCTGCTTCTTGTGGCCCCGGTGTGACCACCTGCCTATAACTCCTATCTATCACCACCTCGTTTTCCCTGACCAGACGAATGTCCTTGAGCTGCAGCTCCAGTTCCCTAACTCGGTCCCTTAGGAGCCGCAGTTCGATGCACCCAGTGCAGATATGTACTTCTGGGAGGCTAGGAGACTCCATGGTCTCCCACATCCGGCACTGAGAACAGCAAACTGGCTTCACATTCATAATGCCCCTTTTCCTCAGATTCCACAGGGAAAGAACTAAGATTTAACAGTTGAGAAACCTACCCTCCCTCGCCCGTTTCCTCCTAAGCCCGTTGAGCCAAAGCCCTTCAGCTCTCACTCTGCTACCTGCTCACTCTGCTGCCCGCTACAACGCTGCCCGCTGAATAGTGCGTTCTCCTCTTTAACCCTCACTCGAACTACCGACTGACCCCAGGCACATGCGCACAAAATATTTTTTAAAACGCTCTGTTTTCCTGCTGTTTAAAAAGTGTCCATTCTGCGTTCCTTCTCTGTTAACTGTCTCCACTCCGCGTTCCTTCTCCTTTAACTGCTGCTGCTCCTCCTCAGCTCCAGCAGCAACCAAAAGAGCAGCAAGATCAACTGTTTGCACTGCAAATGCCATCTTGTCAATCTGAAGGGAGGCGGGTTGGGGAAGGGGAGAGACAGATGGAGAGATTAAAGAATTCTGCTCACCCCCAGTCCAGCAACACAAAGTCAGAGGCTAGAAGCGTCATTAACATTTAATTTGCCTCTTGGAAGCAGGTTTGTTGCTCACCTTGGCCTTTCTGTATAAAACCTATAAGTCGCTGTGTTGGATTCAGTGTCCAGAACTTTAATATTTTCACCCTTTTCCAACCCTCCAGTTTTTGTCAAAATTACCCCCTTGATCTCAAAGTAATGCCTCTTGTATTCCACCAAAGGAGCCAAGCTACGATTTGGTGATGAGACTCTTGCCTCTTCATCTACTTACAGATTAGGTCAGGAGTGGGCCGTTGAAGCCTGCTCCACCATTCGAAAAGATCACGGTTATGATCTGGTTATAGCCTCTGCCACTATCCTGCGTACCCCCAGTACTCTCTGATCCCCTCGTTGGTCAAGAATCTATCTACTTCGACTTCACAAATATTCAATTACCCTGCCTCTACACTCTCTGGGGAAGAAAATTCCAGAAACACACGATCCTCTGAATGTCTTCTCATCTTCACCTTAAATGGGAGACCTTTTATTTTTAAATACACTGACATTCATTGGGTGGAAGGGTCAAATCACGTAAGGAAATTCTGGGGATAGATTGTGGGGGCGGGGGGGATAAAATAGGTAAAAACATCATCTGTCCGACATTCCCGCCTTCTAACAAGGAGTTGTCCCAGCTTTATGCCGGAAGACTGTGCGATTCTGCTTTCAGTCATTGTGGTAAACCTGCAGCAACCTGACTGTCTGCAGCCTCAGCTATTTCACTCTTCTCATGCTAGTCCACAGGTGACACATTTACTCAATACATTTTGTTTTCTTCCTCCTTAGGGAATATAAAAAGGATGTGAAAATAGAGAAGGATGGAGACTGCTGAAGCGTAAACCAGCGAAGGAGGATGCGAAGGACCCTCGGAATACCGCATGATGATTGATAGATCCACTGATAGATTAAGGTGCTTGCCGAGAGTGCTGATCGGGAAGTGAATTAATTGGAGAATCAGCCCTCTTTTGCCATCTGCAGTGATCACAATGAAAAGATCTTCCAATAAATAATTTTAAAACAGCCTGTCTGGTGTCTGTTCGTGTGTTTGTTCAGTCTATGAAACTGAATGTATAGCAGTGACATCTGCAATTCTTGGTTCTACCACAGAATAGTGCTGTTGCCTCCTTTATATATTAAAAAAATAAACAGTTCTTGCTTGTTCGCCCTCACAGTATAAACCTTTCCTGATTTTCTTTACTCTGAGTCTGACAAAGGGTCATCCAGACTAAACGTTGGCTCTATTCTCTCTCCACTCACCTGGTGAAGGAGCAGCGCTCCGAAAGCTCGTGATTCCAAATAAACTTTTTGGATTTTAACCTGGTGCTGAGAGACGGCTTACTGGGGCCACCCCAGTCCAATGCTGGCAATCCGCACATCACAGATGCTGTCAGACCTGCTGAGATTTTCCAGCATTTTCTGTTTTTGTTTCAGATTCCAGCATCCACAGTAATTTGCTTTTATCTTGTTGTTCTTGCTGATTGTAGAGGCGGTGCTGTTGTAACATTGGTAGATTTTAATCTTCAAAGGAGTGGTAACTTGATGGGATGGGGCTCACCTTTCAGAAAACCCATTTGAAAATCTTTCCATTGAAATTAATAATTTAGTTGGCATTGTGGGTATCTCGCATAGAGCATTCCCTTTGCACTCACGCATCTGAATGGGAGCATTTAATTCAATTCTAAGATGAACTAGCCTAGCACTTTCATGATTCTCTGAGGGAAGACATGTCTTCTCATCTCCATCTTGAATGGGAAACCTTTTATTTTTAAATACACTGAAACTCTTTGGATGGAAGGGTAAAAACACATAAGGATTTAAATGGAAGCATAGAATGGTTACAGCACAGAAAGAGGTTATTCAACCAGTTGCATCTGTGCTGGCTCTCTGCAAGAACAATTCACCTAGTCCCACATCCCCACCTTTTCCCCACCTTGAAAATATTTTCAGATGATCATTCAATTCTCTTCTGAAAGCCCTGGCTGAATCTGCCTCCTGACCACACTATCAGATCCTAACCATTCACTGTGTAAGAAATGCTTTTCCTCATGTCACTGTTGTTTCTTCATAGGTGAGGAATTCAGAGGCATATGTGTCAACAAGACTGTGATCATCTTTGCAGTTACATCTGCACCATCTCCTCACCCTTGACTATCAAGTCAAACCTCCTACAAGACTCCCCCTATCTTAGCCTGAGCTGGCATCTTTCACATCTCTCTCGTCTCTTCTTGTGCTCTGCTGAAGTTCAAGACTCAACGCCCTCTTTTCATCCCTGTTCCCACTAAATTTCTGACCCCCGAAATTCCCTTCCAGGAGTGCACGTAAACTGATATTGTAAATGATATGCCCTCCATTTCAAATCTGCTTCATTACTCCACGCTTACAGAAAACCTTGATTCCACTTTTCAAGTTATCACACCATCTGCAACCTCCATTTCCTCTTCAAAACCCGTGAACTGACTATAGCCTTAGTGCCCTTCTTGCTCACAATTCCAAATCTGAATCTCTTCAATCAAATTTCAAATAAGGGCACAAAATGACTCTAATCGAAGTCTAAATTGAGACCCTCTATGCATGTAGCCATGATGGGACACTTGATCAGGGAAATCCCACTGGCGTAAAAGCCACTTTGGGACTCCCACAGGATTTTCCACTCCCACTGCTGTTCCTGCCACCTCCACCTTCCCTGAAATTGGGAGCGGAAAATCCTCCCACTGTTCTTGACCCTTTTTTTGACAAGGTGGACCACATCACCTGCCTCCCAACACTCCTCTCTAGTTTGGTGGAACTTCACTGGATTCCATTTTTAGATATCCAACTGTAGTCAGAGAAGTTGTTTTTCTGTCCAACCATCGCTTTCCCCTTGCTCTGCTTTCTAATCCCTCAAAATCTATCAGTGTCTTCCTCCTCTTCCTTATATACATTTTCCCAATGGTGATATCATCTGCAGATGTGGTTTAATTTCCATGTTTGCTTATTTAAAATCCAATCCCAAATGAACTGCAATTTACACTGCATGTCCTTAGCCTTGATTCTATTCCCTTCTCCAGTTCTGTCCCAGGTTGAACTCAAAATCCTATTTAACCTTGAGCTCAGCTTCTGAACACGTATCCTTTCCATTGCTACGACTCCATACTTCCACCTCTATAGCATCTCACATCTCTGCTTATCTGCGGCTGAAACCCTTATCCATGTTTTATTACCTCTAGGCCAGACTATCACAACTTTACAATGGGCCAGCCCTCTGTCTTTCATCCTCAATTATTTGAGATCATCCAAAACTCTGCTGCTCCTACCTTAACTCACACCAAGCCTTGTTCACTCATCACACCTATCTCACTGAACTAGATTGTCCCCCAAGCTGCAAATGTACAATTCTCATTCTGGTGAACATAAGAACTAGGAGCAGGAGTAGGCAATCTGGCCCCTCGAGCCTGCTCCGTCATTCAATAAGACCATGGCTGATCTTTTCGTGGACTTAGCTCCACTTATCTGCCTGCTCACCATAACCCTTAATTCCTTTACTGTTCAAAAACTTATCCTTGCCTTAAAAACATTCAATGAGATAGCCTCAACTACTTCACTGAACAGGGAATTCCACAAATTATTCAAATCTTAGGGCGAAGAGGTTCCTCCTCAACTCAGTCCTAAATCTGCTCCCCCTTATTTTGAGGCCAAGCCCCCTAGTTCTGGCAACGGAAACAACCTCCCTGCTTCTATCTTATTTATTCTCTTCATAATCTTATATGTTTCTATAAGATCTCCCCTCATTCTTCTGTATTCCAATGAGTATAACCCCAGTCTACGCAGTCTCTCCTCATAAGCCAACCCTCTCAACTCCGAATCAACCTAGTGAATCGCCTCTGTACCCCCTCCAGTGCCAGTATATCCTTTCTCAAGTAAGGAGACCAAAACTGTACACAGTATTCTAGGTGTGGCCTTACCAGCACCTTATACAGCTGCAACATAACCTCACTGTTTTCAAACTCCATCCCTCCAGCAATGAAGACAAAATTCCATTTGCTTTCTTAATTACCTGCTGCACCTGCAAACCAACCTTTTGTGATTCATGCACAAGGACACCCAGGTCCCTCTGCACAGCAGCATGCTGCAATTTTTTACCATTCAAATAATAGTCCATTTTGCTGTTATTCCTACCAAAATGGATGACCTCACATTTACCAACATTGTACTCCATCTGCCAGACCCTTGTCCATTCACTTAGACTATCTATATCCCTTTGCAGACTTTCAGTGTCCTCTGCACACTTTGCTCTGCCACTCATCTTAGTGTCATCTGCAAATTTTGACACACTACACTTGGTCCCCAACTCCAAATCATCTATGTAAATGGTAAACAATTGTGGTCCTAACACTGATCCCTGAGGCGCACCACTTGTCACTGATCGCCAACCAGAAAAACACCCATTTATCCCCACTTTTTGCTTTCTGTTAGTTAACCAATCCTCTGTCCATGCTAATACATTACCCATAACACCGTGCACCTTTATCTTATGCAGCAGCCTTTGGGGTGGCATCTTGTCAAATGCCTTTTGGAAATCCAGATCCACCACATCCACAGGTCCCCCATTGTCCACTGCACATGTAATGTTCTCAAAGAATTCCACCAAATTAATCAAACATAACCTGCTCTTCATGAACCCATGCTGCGTCTTACCAATGGACAATTTATATCCAGATGTCTCGCGATTTCTTCCTTGATGATAGATTCACGCATTTTCCCTACTACAGAAGTTAAGCTAACCGGCTATAGTTACCTGCCTTTTGTCTACCTCCTTTTTTAAACAGTGGCGTCACATTTGCTGTTTTCCAATCTGCGGGAACCACCTCAGAGTCCAGTGAATTTTGGTAAATTACCACTAGTGCATTTGGTATTTTGCTATTTCCCCCACCATCTCTTTTAGTACCTTGGGATGCATTCCATCAGGGCCAGGAAACTTGTCAACCTTTAGCCCCATTAGCTTGCCCAACACTACCTCTTTCGTGGTAATAGTTTCTAGGTCCTCACCTGCCATAGCCTTCTTGTCATCAATTTTTGGCATGTTATTTGTGTCTTCCACTGAGAAGGCCAACACAAAATACCTGTTCAATGCCTCAGCCATTTCCTCATTTCCAGTTATTACATCCCCCTTCTCATCCTCTAAAGGACCAATGTTTGCTTTAGCCACTCTTTTTCATTTTATATATTTGTGTTTAAATCTTTTCATGGCACGGACCCTCTCTATCTCTGAAACCTCATCACGGCATACAAACCATTAAGAACTTCACTACCTATTGTGCATCTCACCCTTTCTTCTCCAATCCATTGGTGATCATGCTGTTTGTACTTTCGATCCATGGAATTTTCTCACTATATCTCACGTTCCATTCTCCTTTAAGGCTGACCTGTTTGTCCATGCTTAAACCCAGCACAGAAACACCAACATCCTAGAAATAGCAATTGGCTTTTCTTAGTCTAGCAAAAGAATTAAACAACATCAACCTAGCGGGTTGATTATAGTTTAGAAACAATGGCACTGTGATCCATGCCAGAGTTATTTTGCTGATCAAGGTTCAAATAAAATCAAGCTTAAATTACTTCAATCAAGCTTATTGATGTGGGGCCCACGATGGTCCCAATCTTTAAAAATTCGTTCATGGATCTGAGTGTCACTGACTAGGCCAATATTTATTGCCCATCTCTGATAGCCCTTGAACTGAGTGGTTTGCGACGCCATTTCAAAGGACATTTAAGAGTCAACAACGTTGCTGTGGATCTGTCATCGCATGTCGGCCAGACCAGGTAAGGATGGCAGATTTCCTTCCCTAAAGGACATTAGTGAACCAGATGAGTTTTTATGACAATTGACAATTGTTTCATGATCATCAATAGACTTTAAATTCCAGATTTTTAAAAATTTCTAATTTAACCATCTGCTGTGATGGGATTCAAACCCAGATCCCAAGATCTGGACTAGGTTTCTGGACTAACAGCCCAGTCCAGTGAAAGTGCAGCTGCACCACCACCTCTCTCAACAGGTAGTACCTGACTTTTGCACAATTCCCACCAAACAGGCTGGGTTTTAATCAGAGTTCATTAGTTTCATGTGCAGCTCAACAACAGCTAAGACTTGGAGTCCACGCAAGTAAATCATTAAAATGCCATGGACAGTTACAGAAAATAATTAGAAAGGCTAATGGTATGTTGGCCTTTATATCTAGAGGACTAGAATACAAGGGGGTCAAAGTCATTGCTCGGATATACAAATCCCTGGTTAGACCATACCTGGAGTACCATGAACATTTCTGGGTACCATACCTTTGGAGGCATGTACTGGCCTTCGGAAGAGTGCAGCATAGATTTACCAGAATGGTACCTGAACTCCAAGGTTCAAAGAACAAGTAGAAATTGAACAAACTAGGGCTGTATTCCCTGGAATTTAGAACATTAAAGGGTGATTTGATCAAAGTTTATAAAATATTAATGGCAGCAGGTGGGGAAATGGGGAGAAACTATTTCCATTGTCTGCGGAGTCGAGGGTTAAGGGAATAGTCTAAAAATCAGTGTCAGGCTTGTCAGAGTGAAATTAGGAAAACCTTCTACATATAAAGGGTGACAGAAGTTCAGAACTTTCTTCCACAAATGGCAATTAAAGCTAGATTTTAAATCTTAGATTGATTTTGTTTGTTAACCAGGAATATGGAGCAAAGACAGTATTTGGAGTTAGGTTTGCAGCTCATTGAATGGGCAGAGCAGCTCAACTTCCAAGACCTAAAGGTTGACACCCACAGACATAATCCAACCAAGTATTACAGCAAGTGGATCGCCATAAACAACAACTGATTGTTTATTGTCCCAGACTTTTTGGGTACAGCAACACTACCACTCGCAACAGTATCAACAACAACATTAGACTTGCCATGATTTAGCACAGCAGTAATACCAGCAGATTGATCCCAGTTCAAAAAACCGAATCCCCCTCTAACAATAAATACAGCAACCTCTCAACTCAACAACAATACCAGAAATCTGATTGTGGTTTTTGGATGCCTGATGCACAGATGAAGTCACAATCCTCAGGTCCAGTGGTAACATTAACATGACCCAGTCCAGCAAAACGAGCAGTTTTATTACAGCCGCAGTAACAATAGGAAGCCTTGTGGTGCAGTGAGCAGAGTCCCTGCAACTGAATCAAAAGCTCCAGTTCAAGTCCCACTGCAGGACTTGATGATCAAGAAAGGTAAGCTCATAAGGTGGCTGGTTCCCCCGGAACCCCTTGGCAGGTGGTAAGAATAGGAGAGATGCCTGGTCAGCCATGTAAAGTAAAGTTTATTTATTAGTCACAAGTAAAGCTTACATTCGCACGGCAATGAGGTTACTGTGAAATTCTCCGAGTCGCCACAGCCCGGCACCTGTTCGGGTCAATGCACCCTGATGGAAAGAAAATTCGAGTCTCTACCACAGCTATTGTAAGGAAGATATTTCATATAAAATATTAATTTATGTCATTGGCTGGACACATATATGTATTGAACATTTTTGAAAAGAACACTTTTCCTAAGCATAGGACACTGGCTTAGAGCAGCTACTATGTTGCATTTACAAAGGACACAAGCTGCTTCTACAGAGACATGGAGCCCTATTTTACCATTTTGATTCTAAGTGCTTGAATCTGGGGGTGTTTCAGATCTGACTCTTAGACCCGTTCTCAGGCGCCCCCATCCACACTCTACCTGAAAAGTATCAGCGATTCCGAATCGCGCCGCACGGGCCTGTGGGCGGGGTTTATCGTGTCCGAAACACTGCAGCTACGATCGGCGCATGCTGACAAAAACTGATAGACTGCTGCCCCCCTATCACATCATGTCCAGGCCGGATAATGCCTCCACCTGACCCCCACAGACATTGCCCCACCCCAACAACATTACTGACCCCCTTATCCCCCCATCCGCCTGCCACCCAGACCGATCGCGGCCCCTTCCCCCCTTCCCCCAACAATCTCAGGCAGAGTGGCAGCGGACCTCCCTTCCCCCTCATTCATCACAGGCAGAGGGATCCGCCCTCACCCCTCCACCCTACAGATATCAGGGAGGGTGATCCCCCTCACCCCCACCCCAGACCCTCCACACACAAGGCCCCATCTCCTCCAGACTCCGATGGCTGCGTGACACCTCCCTCTCTCTCCCCTGTCCCCAATCATTGAGGTACTGATCCACCCCCGCCTCCACCCCCACCCCCGCCATCAGCACACCTGCAAGTGCTCACTTGCCTTCCCCTCAATGCTAACAAGCAAACTGCATGGAACTTGCTGGAATGCTCGGCCAAACTGCCTGCAGCTGATCTGCCCCAACGAGGGGCAGCTCCATTAAAAACACAAGAATGGACAGGCAGGCAGGCATTCCTGCACAAGATGTGCGCATGACCAGCCCCCCGATTTACTGAGGGTGACCTGGGGCGGCTGCTGGATGCAGCAGAGGCGAGGCGGGACACCCTCTTCCCCCGAGGAGGACGCAGACCAAGGGGGGCTGATGGAAATGTGGCCTGGGAGGCAGTCGCCGCCTCGGTCAGTGCCAGGGCACTGGCCCCCCCTGAACCAGGAAGCAGTGCTGGAAAAAGTCAATGACCTCATCTGTGCAGGATGGGTGAGTGCTGAACCCCATCTTGCATTTTCCCCCAAATCTCCCCCAGATCCTTCCATCTCCAGCACCCTGAATGCTTCCAGCTCCTGACCCCCAAGCACCTCCTTCCTGTCCCCCCAATAAGCCCCACTACGCTTGCCCTCCAGGGGCCACCACCTGATACTCTGCAGGAGTCACGCCACCATTTCTTTCATGGCTCCTTCTATCTACACAGGAGAAGACCAAGTACAACACCCGTGAGAGGTCAAAGACAGGGGGTGGTGAGCAGACCTCCGGGTCCTCAACCCCTTTGAGGAGCGGGCGCTGGAGCTCTCCAGAGAAGGGGAGATGCGGGCTGTCAGCGACAGCACGGTCGGGCTACCATCCAGACGTGAGCATCTGTCATTCCTTCAATCACTTTGAGGCAACCTCTCGGGGGTTTTGGGTGCGAGGGCAAGGTTTAAAGGAGATGTACGAGGCATGTTTATTTGCACAGAGAGAGTAGTGGGTGCCTGGAACTCACTGCCGGGGGAGGTTGTGGATGCAGGTATGATAATGACCTTTAAGGGGCATCTCTACAATTATGTGAATGGGATGGGAATAGAGGCATATGGTCTCCGGAAGGATAGGGGGTTACAAATCAGATGGGCAGCCTGGTCACTACAGGCTTGGAGGGCCGAAGAGCCTGTTCCTGTGATGTAATTTTCTTGGTGCTTTGCTCTATGTTCAATGGAGAAATGTGAATCATGTGTTTGGCATCCTGGATTCCTCTCCCTCCCTTGCACTTAACCTTGTGTCCTGTGTTGCAGGGACAGATCCGGACGCCTCGGGGTCTTCTGGACTACAGGCCTCAGCTACAGCTCCCGCCCCTCCTCGTCCAGACAGCCCGGATGAGTCCTCGGAGGATATGGGTGAAGGGACATCTGAGGGTGGCACCATTTTGGCGTCAGCTGCAACCTCACAACTCACCTTCCCAGATAATGACACGTTGGTGGGTCCAGTTAGCGTTGAGGCTTCTGGGTCAGTCTCTGGTGAGAACGACACATCTGATAATGTACATCGGGTGGAGGAGGGAATGTCTGAGACTTCTGGCATGTGAGGGCCTGCCGGCGGTGAGGACTCGGCTGGCCCCAGGCTACATGCTGGGCCTCTGAAATCACTTCTCCCTCAGCTCCTGGAGATGCAGCAACAGAGCCAGGGAATGCAGGACAGGTTGATGGCCACACTGGACCAACTGCAAGGCTGTTGGGAGGAGTCCCAGAGCTTTCAGGTGGACTAGCTATTGTCTGTCTTGAGTGCTTCCTGGGCCAACACTGCAAGAGTGGCGTCTGCAGTGGAAAGCCTGGGGCAGGGGATCCTCACCATAAGTGGCAGGCTCCAAGCGATGGCCGAGTCACAGCAGGCCACAGCTGAGGGACTGAACAGGATTCTTGAGGTTCTGCGGCCCATGGCTGAGGGGCTCGAGAACTTGCAGGAGACCCAGCAGAACAGCACTGAGACACAGCAGGACAGCACTGAGACACAGCGGGCTATGGCAGCAGCCATTGAGAACATGGTCCAGTCTCAGAGTGCCACGGCTGAGGGCTTGCAGAGCATGGCCCAGTCTCAGAGGCACTTACTACGGCCATTGAGAGATGGCCCCGACTCAAGTGGCCATCGCAGAGAGCTTGACCACCATGGATAGGACACAGGTGGTCCTCCAGGACTGGCAGTGCCAGATAACGCCGGAGCTTCTGGAGCTCACTGCAGAAGCACCGCCATTCCATGGAGTGACCCAGGAGTCCACATGAACCCCAAGGGAGGAGGAAGGGCTCGAGCCCATGCTGGGGCCTTCCAACCAGAAGACTGTGGCTGTGACTACACCTTCTGACTCCCCCCTTCCTGACACCGCGGCATCTCAGGGACAGCGGGATGCAGAGGGTGTCATGGAAACATCCTAGACACCTGGAAGCAGGCCAGTGCCCTCAAGGTTCAGGGCTTCCAGAGGATACCCGCCACGCGCATCACAGGCTACGGGGTGAGGTAGGCAGCTGGCTCCCTCCACCTTTGATGCAGATTCTGGGGAGTCACTGAGATGTAGAGGTAGGCCACGTAAGGTTAGGAAGTTGTAGTTGTACTGAGATGGCACGGGTGAAGGGCTGCACTAGTTGGAAAGATATTTAAGCACCTCAACGTTTTCTGGTCACAAATTTTTATGTTAGAATGTCTTACTTAAACACCTTTATTGTAAATAGATGTTTTTCACCACTTATCTGTGACTAGTTTGTCTCGAATCCTCTTCCATTGACGATTACTTGAGGAATGCTTCATGTTGATGTAAGTTAGGGAGGCCCCTTAATGCTGTGTCACTGAGAAAAAGAAGGCATTGGTTCCCCAGACCCCATGAGCGATTCCCTCCCGTCCCCCACCCCATCCTCCTCGGGCCCTGTAGGGGGGTTTCTGATCCCTTACCCACTACACAGACATGGGCCCGGGTGCCAGCGTGCATGCAGAGCTCAGGTAGGAGTCAGACTGGTTTGCACCAGGGTATCATCATAATGGTGCTTAGCGAGCCATCATCACCCTCCTGCCTGCCAAAAAACTCACTAACACAGCCATTGTCATACCAGTGGCCCACCACTCTGGTATGACAATGTGCAGGATATAGAAGGAACTGGGGGGTGGGGGGGGAGGTGGGGGAGAACCCACAGGCACAAACCCTCGTGGGTGAGCTGCCTGATGATCATGACCTCCCTTGCCGCCCTCGCATGCCTCATTTCAGCTGCCAGCCCTCGAGCGCCTGGTTGGTGTTCCTCGGCATGCTCTTCCTCATCTTCTTCCTCCTCTTCCTCCTGCTGGTCATCCTCCCCAGTGACACCCGGCTGGTCAGCCTCCACGTTCTCCTCCTCCTCTTCCTCCAATAGGTCATCTCTCTGTAGAACCAGATTGTGCAAAGCACAGCACACGACCACTATGCGGGAAGAGGTCACTGGGCTGTATTGGAGGGCCCCACCAGATTGATCCAGGCACCGGAATCACATTTTGAGGAGCCAAATGCCCCTCTCCACTGTCGTGCGGGTGGCTACATGAGCCTCATTATAGCGGGTCTCCGCCTCAGTCACAGGCCTCCGCACAGACATTATCAGCCATGTCCAAAGCGGGTAACCCATATCACACAGGAGCCAACCTCACAGCCTGGGCTCTTCCTTGAATGCCTCCAGGATGTACAAGCTCCTGACAATGAAGCTGTCATGCACGTTGCCTGGATATCTGGCGCAGACGTGCATGATGGTCATATTATGATAGCACACTAGCTTAACATTCAGGGTGTGGAACCCCTTCCTATTTACAAATCTTCGTGGATTCTGTAGGGGGGCCTTGAGGGCGACGTGGGTGCAGTCAATCGCCCCCTGCAATGGCTGCGAATCCTGTAGCCTGGGCTTCCTGCTGCACCTGGTTCAGGTTAAAGTTGACGAGCTGCCCAGCCCAGGCATACAGGGCTTCAGTGATTTGCCACACAGAGGTGTGCACGGCAGATTGGGAGACATCTCTGCTCGGGGTCTGGAAAGAGCCAGTCACGTAGAAGTTTAGAGTAGCCGTCAATTTGACAGTCACCGAGAGTGGGTCTCCACCCCACCCCCCCCCCCCCCCCCCCCCCTCGCTTCTATGTGCTAGGTCCTGCAACAGGTTGCACAGGTGTTTCATGTTGTCACTCTGAAGGGGAGGGGGAAGGGGAGATGGATAGGGACACATGTAGAGGTTATGGAATGCTGCTTGCCCCTAGCACATCAACAGTCATGTTCATACCCCCCAATTCTCCCAGGCCACATGCTCTCCACAATCACAGACCCCCAATTGCCCCAGCCACAAGCTCCCCGCAATCACAGCTCCTTGCAAAGTTGAGAGGCTGCACCAGTGCTAATTGCAAGGGCTTTGTGCACATCCTTCAGCTGGAAGTGAGTGTGCACTCTGACCCAGCAGCACCACAAGACCCGAGGTCAGTGCTGAGACCCGAGTCCGTGCTGCAAGTTGGACATCGGAGACTCTGCAGAGCAACAGCCCCCCGCACACTCGCAGAGCCGCCACCGACCCGAAACAGATAATGGCCGCAACAACAGGACAGCCGTGAGGAGCAGAGAGCCGTCAGACGCTATGCACTTACCTCCTCACTAATCCTCACTGATGGAAGAACTTTCTTATGCAGAGGGCGGTGGGTGTCAGGAATTCGCTGCCCGAGTTGGTGGTGGAGGCAGAGACCCTAAACTCTTTTAAAATGTACCTGGATTTGCACCTTAAGTGCTGTAAACTGCAGGACTATGGGCTGGATGCAGGAAGGTGGGATTAGAAAGGACACCTGGGTGTCCTTGGACTGGTATGGACAAGATGGGCCAAATGGCCTCCTTATGTGCTGTAGTGTTTCTATGGTTCTATATTGGACGACAACATAAATGTAAAGCTGTATGTTGCCACAACAACTCTGACTCCGTGGGGGATGATTGACTCAGATGGTTGAACTGCATGGATCAGATTACTGCCAACAGCCCGCGTTTCTGATGAATGCTACCATTGGTACCATGGTATTTTGCTGTCATTACACTTGAAGGATGCTGCTTGGACATCATGAAACAGTCTTATATAAGTTACAAGAAGGTCTTTATGAACAATTCATAACTATGTACTGTTATGAATGATGTATAATTTTTAATTTGTGTACTAAGAAAAGTAAAATGGTTTCAGTTTTCATTTAGATTGATTGTGAGTCTTGGTGCCTGAAAGTATGGATAAACTCCTGACTAACAGATCAGGTCTTTTGGGTTTGTTTGTATAGTTTTAATGAGATTTTACACGCCCTGAAGTAAAACAGATGATTAAAAGGGGTTAAAAGTTTAGAGTTTCTGGAGAAAATAAAAACGCTCAGTGGAAAAACTTTAATGTTGACTAGTGATACAGACACAGAGAAAAGACAGAAGAGAGAGTTCAGTGTGTGTCAGAGAGAGAGGACAGGAATGCTCAGGTTTCTGATAAGAAAGGCTACAATGTTATTGTGGACTGTTGTTGACAGTTACAGAACTCAGTAAGGTGGTCAGCTGAGCAGAGGAAATCTGAGTTTAGGGAACTAACTTGTTTGTTCTGCAGTTGAAGAAACAGTGAGTTTAGAATGTGGTTTTAGGGAGAGAAGTATCAAGTGAATGTTCAGGAGTTCACTGGAAGAAAACCATTGGTAACTGTGCCAGTCCCAAGTGAGAAGTCTTTGTGTCAAGCTAGTGGCAACTTTTCACTGATTTATCGTCTTTTTGCAATTCCATTGAGATCTTTTCAACATTTCTGTCTGGTGCAATATAGTTCACTTTTCTTGTTTTAATAAATATTCTATTTGTTGTAATGCAAGTTCATCAGCAGACTCCTGTGAATTTGTTTAGTAACTTTCCTTCAGAGTTTCTAAAAAGAAAATTAGGATCTATCAAGAAAATGTGACTCTGGGATCTGACTAATCCATCAGCTGGGATGGTAACAGTACAGCTGATGGATTAGTCAGATCCCAGAGGACTCCATAATAGGTCCTTACAAATCGTTTCTAGATTGGTCTTAACTCTGATTTCCTATATCACTGCACGGGTGGTCCTGTACTCAGTCTCATGTTAACTCTTTAAGTAACAAGACCCTTCTACGACATCTGTCCCAAGTCTTTATCCCCTGGATAGAGCTTGACATTAGTTTATTTCCAGTTTGCTTCAAGTCTTATGTTACAATAAGTCTTGTGTGCCAAATTTAATCCTCATGCTATTTAATTATAAACAGTAACAACATTAATATTAACTGCATGCATTAACTATGTCCTTGCTATTCCATCTCCCTGTAAGTCCTTGACATCAGAGATTCGGGTAGTCTGAAGGTCTTACACCCCTGCTATGTCTTGTTTGCCGTCCAGTCAGAGAGTGGTAGGCTTTCGAGGTTTTTGCTTTTGGCAATGGCTTGAAAGTCATACTGGGATGTAGACATGGCTTCATTCTCTCCTTCCATTCCTGGATGGTACTCCATGCCTGGTCAGTCTGGATAGTTTGGCGATGATTGGTTGTGGTTAGTTGTGATTGTTTTTTCTAAGTGGATGAAACTAGTGTTCGTCAAGTTGTTCTACAAGTATACAACGAGGAAGAGAATAGCTAAAGTAAATGCTGTCCCTTTAGAGGACATTACTGGTGAGGTATTAATGGGAAACACAGAGATGGCAGAGGCACTAAACCAATATTTAGTCTGTCTTCACGGTAGACAATCGTGAAGATTTTCCAAAACTGTAGATAATGCAGAGCAACTTGGTGCAATAACCACACTAGGGAGAAGATATTGAATAAACTAATGGGTTTAAAGGCAGATAAGCCTCTGGGACCTGATGGCCTGCACCCTAAGGTATTAAAGGAGGTGGCAGCAGAGATATTGGATGCATTGGTTGTGATATTTCAAAATTCCTTGAATTCTGGTAAGATCTTGGTGGATTGGAAACATGCTAATGTGATGCCCCTATTCAAAAAGGGAGAGAGGCAAAAAGTAAGAAACTATAGGCTGGTTAGCTTGACCTCTGTGGTGGGGAAGTTGCTGGACTCAATCATTAAGGAGGAGATGACTGAGCATCTCAGGGCTAAATTAGGGCTAATTTAAAAAGGAGGTCTTTTTTTCAAAACAGGGAGTAGGCCCAGGAGCAGCCTGGGGAAGGTTTAAAAAGGGCTAATTTAAAAACAGGAAGTAGGCCCAGGAGCAGCCTGGGGAAGGTTTAAAAAGGGCTTACCTTGGAGGTTTCAGCCTCAATGTTCCACAGGAGCAGGCTGAGGGTAAGAAAGATTGTGTCTGCATTTTATTTATTTTTCAGTTAAATTTGGCTTAAAAATCGGAGGTTTTTTTCAAAACAGGGAGTAGGCCCAGGAGCTTCCTGGGGAAGGTTTAAAAAGGGCTAATTTAAAAAGGAGGTTTTTTTTTTCAAAACAGGGAGTAGGCCCAGGAGCAGCCTGGGGAAGGTTTAAAAAGGGCTTACCTTGGAGGTTTCAGCCTCATTGTTCCACAGGAGCAGGCTGAGGGTAAGAAAGATTGTGTCTGCATTTTATTTATTTATTTATTTTCCAGTTAAATTTGGCTTAAAAATCGGAGGTTTTTTTCAAAACAGGGATTAGGCCCAGGAGCAGCCTGGGGAAGGTTTTTTGGAGGGTTTAAAAGCAGGCCGCACTTTTGAGCGGGCAGCGTCTGGAGCGGGCAGTGGAGTGAGCAGGGAGCAGAGTGTGAGCGGTAAGGGCTTTGGCTCACAGGGCTTCGGCGAAGGTGAGGAAGGTTGTTTGTTTTTCTTCTGTTACACCCCCTTTTTATTTTATCTCCCAAAAACTAAAAAGGACATGGCTGGTATGAGTGGGAGGCCAGTATAGTGCATTCGGTGTGGGATGTGGGAGTTCCTGGAGACAACTTGCCTCCCGGAAGTCCATATCTGTGCCAGATGTGTGGAACTGCAACTCCTGAAGGATCGTGTAAGGGAGCTGGAGCTGAGGCTCGATGAACTCAGTTTAGTTAGGGAAAATGAGCGAGTAATAGATAAAAGTTATAGTCAGGTAGTGACACCAGGGTCTCGGAAGGAAGACACGTGGGTCACAGTTAGGATGCTTCCGGGCAGAGGGATCTGGGGGTCCATGTTCATGAATCGCAGAAAGTCATCAGTATGCAGGTGCAGCATGTAATAAAAAACGCAAGTGGGATGTTGGCATTTATTGCAAAAGGACTGGAGTGTAAAAGTAGAGAAGTGTTGTTGCAATTGTATAGGGTGTTGGTGAGACCACATCCTGAATATTGTGTCCAGCTTTGGTCTCCTTATTTGAGGAAGATGTGGTGACTTTGGAGGCAGTTCAGAGAAGATTCACCAGATGGATTCTGGGGATGAAAGGCTTGATGTATGAGGAGAGATTAAACAGTTTGGGCTTGTGCTTGCTGGAGTTTAGAAGGATGAGAGGGGATATGATTGAGGTATATAACATTTTACAAGAGATTGATAAATACAGGCCAAATGTTTCCTCATAGGGGGAAATCGAGAACAAGAGGTCACAGGTATAGGTTGAGAGGTGGTAGATTTAAAACTGAAATGAGGAGGAACTACTGCTCGCAGAGGGTGGTGAATTTGTAGAACTCACTGCCACAGGACGTGCTGGAGTCTGAATTGTTGAATGGTTTCAAGAGGGAAATAGACATATAATACATTTTTTAAAAGGGAAAGAGGGATATGGGGAACAGGTGGGGAAATGGATGTGAGACCAGGGAGAGATCAGCCATGATCTGATTGAATGGCGGAGCAGGCTCAAAAGGCTGAATTTGCCGACTTCTGCGCCTAATTCCTATGTTCCTATGTTGGTGCTTTTCTTCTTCTTTCATTTTTTGAGGCGTCTCCAATCTCTTTGCCGTTGAGGGAGAGCCTTTTTGTGGATAGCAGATTGTATCAGTAGTTCACCTTTGTTTGGCAGCGTAGGTTGTGTGAGGCTGCTACTTGGCTGCTGCAGATGCTGTGGTTTTGGCACACAGGCTGGAGGTGGTCGGGTTTGTAAGGTGGTCAGCATGTCTCCTATTGATGGTAGAGGTAGAGGCTTCTCTGAAGGTTGTTCCAACTCTGGCGTCACTTGCACTGGACGTGCTGTGGTAGCCTCATGCACAGAAGCGAGGTTACTAATAAAGTCAATGTTTGAATGCCGTTTTATGGTTGAATCTTCAGGAGGCTGCCATCCCTGCTGGGTGGGGACTCTAGTTGTCTTCACCTCTCCTGCCTGCTGGAGAAGATTGAAAGCTATGCAGACACCCCTCCTGTGGTGTAACAGGCTGATTTTGCAATACAGTCAACGTTCCATGATCTGTTTATTGTCTTACATCAAGGGTTCCTGTATCATGCCAATGAGAAGGAGTTTGACTCACCCTGCGAAGTGAAGTGGGGTGTCCGTCATTCAGACCCAGAAGCCTTGTAGTCATGCATCCCCGTTTGATAGAAATGTCACTCCAGCACCTAAATTGAACTTGAAGCTGTTAGATGGCTGTTCACCATGATGGCCATTCACCAGAATGAAGAGTCAAATCATCTGATGTTGTCCAAGAACAGTAAGAAGTCTCACAACACCAGGTTAAAGTCCAACAGGTTTATTTGGTAGCAAAAGCCACTAGCTTTCGGAGCGCTGCTCCTTCATCCGGTGAGTGGAAGTTCTATTCACAAACAGGGCATATAAAGGCACAAACTCAATTTACAAAATAATGGTTGGAATGCGAGTCTTTACAGGTAATCAAGTCTTAAGGGTACAGACAATGTGAGTGGAGAGAGCGTTAAGCACAGGTTAAAGAGATGTGTATTGTCTCCAGACAGGACAGTTAGTGAGATTTTGCAAGCCCAGGCAAGTCGTGGGGGTTACAGATAGTGTGACATGAACCCAAGATCCTGGTTGAGGCCGTTCTCATGTGTGCGGAACTTGGCTATCAGTCTCTGCTCAGCGACTCTGCGTTGCCGTGTGTTGTGAAGGCTGCCTTGGAGAATGTTTACCCGAAGATCAGAGGCCGAATGCCCGTGACCGCTGAAGTGTTCCCCAACAGGAAGAGAACACTCTTGCCTGGTGATTGTCGAGCGGTGTTCATTCATCCGTTGTCGTAGCGTCTGCATGGTCTCCCCAATGTACCATGCCTCGGGACATCCTTTCCTGCAGCATATCATGTAGACAACGTTGGCCGAGTTGCAAGAGTATGTACCGTGTACCTGGTGGATGGTGTTCTCACGTGAGATGATGGCATCTGTGTCGATGCTCCGGCACGTCCTGCAGAGGTTGCTGTGGCAGGGTTGCGTGGTGTCGTGGTCACTGTTCTCCTGAAGGCTGGGGAGTTTGCTGCGGACAATGGTCTAAAACATAGAATATAGAAAAAATACAGCACAAACAGGCCCTTCGGCCCACAAGTTACGCCGGTCATGTCCCTACCTACCTAGGCTTAGATATAGGCTTACCTATAACCCTCAATCCTATTAAGTCCCATGTACTCATCCAGAAGTCTCTTAAAAGACCCTATCAAGTTTGCCTCCACCACCTCTAACGGCAGCCGATTCCACTTACCCACCACCCTCTGAGTGAAAAACTTACCCCTGACATCTCCTCTGTACCTACTCCCCAGCACCTTAAACCTGTGTCCTCTCGTAGCAGCCATTTCAGCCCTGGGAAAAAGCCTCCGAGAATCCACCCGATCTATACCTCTCAATATCTTGTATACCTCTATCAGGTCACCTCTCATCCTTCGTCTCTCCAAGGAGAAAAGACCGAGCTCCCTCAGCCTATTGAAGGCTCCGGAGAAGATGTCATAGCTTCTCCGTTCCGGGGAAGTACTGGAAGAAGCTACAACATCTTCTCTGGAGCCTTCAACATGTCATTGATGAAGACAAACATCTCGCCAAGGTCATCCCCACACCCCCACTTCTTGCCTTCAAACAACCGCACAACCTCAAACAGACCATTGTCCGCAGCAAACTACCCAGCCTTCAGGAGAACAGTGACCACGACACCACACAACCCTGCCACAGCAACCTCTGCAAGACGTGCCGGATCATCGACAGGGATGCCATCATCCCACGTGAGAATACCATCCACCAGGTACACGGTACATACTCTTGCAACTCGGCCAACGTTGTCTACCTGATACACTGCAGGAAAGGATGTCCCGAGGCATGGTACATTGGGGAAACCATGCAGACGCTACGACAACGGATGAATGAACACCGCTCAACAATCACCAGGCAAGAGTGTTCTCTTCCTGTTGGGGAACACTTCAGCGGTCACGGGCATTTGGCCTCTGATCTTCGGGTAAGCGTTCTCCAAGGCGGCCTTCACAACACACGACAACGCAGAGTCGCTGAGCAGAGACTGATAGCCAAGTTCCGCACACATAAGGACGGCCTCAACCGGGATTTTGGGTTCATGTCACACTATCTGTAACCCCCACGACTTGCCTGGGCTTGCAAAATCTCACTAACTGTCCTGTCTGGAGACAATACACATCTCTTTAACCTGTGCTTAACGCTCTCTCCACTCTTGATTACTTGTAAAGACTCGCATTCCAACCATTATTTTGTAAATTGAGTTTGTGTCTTTATATGCCCTGTTTGTGAACAGAACTCCACTCACCTGATGAAGGAGCAGCACTCCGAAAGCTAGTGGATTTTGCTACCAAATAAACCTGTTGGACTTTAACCTGGTGTTGTGAGACTTCTTACTGTGTTTACCCCAGTCCAACGCCGGCATCTCCACACCATGTTGTCCAAGAAGACAGACATCATGGGTCACTGGCCTGGATCTTGTTGATAGCCTTTGGGTTGTCGTAAAATGCTGGGGTCTCAACTTCCACTGCTTACCGAAATGTCCACCTGTGGCAGTAGAAGCACTGGTCAGTACTCACAGCAAATTGGTCATTCCTGTGTGGGTGTCCCGCAGTAATGATAAGGATGTTCAGCAGAGTGGTTCATGGATGACTTACCCTGACTTGGGTGGTCTCTGAGCTTCTGTGGTTTGATATGATGGACTGAGATGTGCCTTCTTCCCATGAAACGTTGACTCTCCATAGAGGAGGAAGTTAATTTCTACAGGGGGATTCAGTGGAGTCTTTGGAGTCTCTGGAGAGGGGAATGTGCAACCAGACCTTGGCGTCCTTGTACACTTGTTGCTGAAAGTAAGCATGAAGGTGTAGCAAGCAGTAAAGAAGACAAATGGTATGTTGACTTTCATACCAAGGGGATTCAAATATAGGAATAGGGATGCCTTGCTGCAATTGCACAGGGCCTTGGTGAGGCCACGCCTGGAATATTGTGTGCAGGTTTGGTTTCCTTATTTGAGAAAGGATGTTCTTGCTATCGAGGGAGTACAGCGAAGTTTTACCAGACTGATTCTCAGGATAGTAGGATTGACGTATGAGGAGAGATTGAGTCAGTTAGGATTATCTTTGATGGAGTTTAGTAGAATGAGGGGGAATCTTTTAGAAATCTATAAAATTTCAACAGGACTAGACTGGATGGATGCAGGAAGGATGTTCCAAATGGTGGGGATGTCCAGAACCAGGGGTCACAGTCTAAGAATACAGGTTGAACCATTTAGGACTGAGATGAGGAGAAATTTATTCATCCAGAGAGGGGTGAGCCTGTGGAAATCACTACCACAAGAAGCAGTTGAGGTCAAAACATTTTATTTTTCAAAAAAGAGTTATATATAGCTCTTGAGGCTAAAGGGCTCAAAGGATATGGGAGGGGAAAGCGGGGAGAGGTTACTGAGTTGGCTGATCAGCCATGATCATAATGAATGGCAAAGCAGACTGGAAGAGCTGAATGGACTATTAGTGCTCCTATTTTCTATGCTTTAATGTTTTCCCTGAGTTTAAATTTCTTCCTGCTTCCAGGCACTCATGTCTCTAGATCTTGTCTGGTGACCTTTTACAGTGTCTTAGCTTCTGGGATAAGGTTTCTCCAGTGCAGAAAGCATTGAAGGTGTCCTTTTCTTTAGTTCTTCAGCATTGCAGTGAGGGTGTGGATTTTTTTATTTCTTGCTGCCACCACGATGGGTTCTACCGCTGTTATCGTGGTATATTCTGCTATTGCTACATTTGAAGGATATTGCTTGGGGACCATGAAGCAGTCCTGTTTATATAAATTACAAGGAAGTCTTTATTAACAATGGTTAACTATGTACACATTAACAATAGGTATGGGGAGGACTCCATACTAGGTCCTCATACATTGTTAATAACTCAAACTGGCCCTAGCTTTAGCTCATGTGCCTTCTTCCATCACTGTGTGGGCAGTACTGTACTCAGTCACGTGTTAACCCTTTAGGTACCAAATCCTTCCAGTATTGGTTCAATTGCAGTTCTGGCTGGGGTAGAGCTAGGACCTACCTCCCAACTCTACCCGTGATGGAGGTCACGGTGCTGAATTAGACCTGTCTTTGGACAGAGAATTCAAGACAAAAACACCAGCAGCATTGTCCCAGATCAATAACATTTCATACTCTTACATCCACTTTGGACAGTGTAGTATTACACTGGAATGTCAACTGCAATTATATGGCCAAGTCTTTGGAAGTTTTGAATCTATGACCTTCTGACTCAGAGGCAAGAGAGAGTAGCAAATCTGAGGCACAGCAGACACACAGTTATATGAATAGGCTGCTTCCAGCTCTCCAATGGATGAATCGAACAATGACATTCGAAGATGGATTTTACTCTAAGCAAGGCAAGAATAAGGCCCACAGCAACACTAGCAGACTAAGTAATGCTGAAGGTTGTCTGGATGCATTGTTGGTCCCAACCCTCAGACTCACTTAACAATATCAGGCTAGTTCCTGTCCAGCAACAAGAGCAGGTCACATTGAGTGAATCCTGAAATCTTCAACAGAATCATTCTTGACCATCTATCAGCAGGCTGCTCCCAGCAAAACAGCAACAGTATTTTGGTTAATGTTAAGGGTTGTTTCAATGCAGATATCATTATTCACAGAGTCAGTTGCATCTTTTGACTGACCCAGTGTAGCGGGATCCCTCTTTTTAACTCCACTGGGCTTATTTTAGGTTTGGTTCTCCGTTACCCAAACCCCACGAATGCCCGAGTGATCCTCTCTCTCGCCGATGGAACAACGGCCACCTTGCGTTTACTTCACTAGAGTAGCGCTCCCAAGAGAGAGAAAAGGAAACTGCTGCCTATCCACTACCTGGCAGCCTTTCCTGAGTGGGCGGTTTCAAAGTGCCCAGGGTACCCTCAGTTCTAGACTCCGGAATTATGGTAAGGGATATTTAATATTGTAACTTGGTCAGAGATCGTTGGTGAGAAATTGAAAAGATCAAAACGGACTCCAATGGAACTCAAAGATACATGTATATTTGTTAAAACATCAAGGTCAAGATCACCAAACACCAGGAAAACAACACACAATGCCTTATGCTCTATAAGACTATAGCTATGGAAGGAATACTAAAACGGACACAACGAGAATGCTTACTTTACACAAGTTTACCAGTGTCTTAAACTATGAAAGGTGCATGCAAAAGCTCCCCCCCCCCCCCCCCCCGTTTCCCCAAAGCCTCATCCACTATGATGATCTCGGGAACTTCGCGAATTACCGGAGGATACTCACAATCCTAGTTTAAATTGCTCAGTGGGCTTCGGGTTGCGTGCTGGAGACGAACGAGAGGCAGCCAGGAACAGGAGAGAGTGTAGAGAGAGAGAGAGAGAGCTTGCTTGTCCCTTTTTAAAACCTGAACCAGTGATTCTCTCTCACAAAACAGTTTCTGATCATTGATAGTTTTGATTGACTGGGACAAAAAGGGCCGGAACTGTCGGGACCGCCCTTAATTGACATTTTAATGTCTTTTAAATGTTCTCTGAGTCATCCTGTTTGGAATCCCATCAGCGAGCTGAGTCATTGATGCTGTCTGTGGATGGAATGATCTCTGTTCTCATTGTCTTGCTGCTGGGCTATTTACTCCTTGTCTGCTGGCCATGGTTTCTCCTTTGTTTCCTGTTGATTAGATTATCCCTGTCTCGACCTTCTCATTATTCCCAGCCTCTTGCATATTCATGTGGCTGTAAAGGTTCCTGACAGCCAGTCGGCCATTTTCCTTATCCCTGGGTTTTTTAATCATGGAGGATTTGCCCTAAAACTTACACCAGTCCAGCAGCCTTAATTCAACCCTACAACCTCAGCTGCAGGCTGAGCCAAGTCTGTAGCCAAACCTGAAACTTTATTCAGCCCAGATTAGTCTGAACCAGACCAACAGGCTACATGCAGCTCATAAAAACCTTACCCCAGCACAGAAATACCTGCAGGCTTAACCCAAAGTAAATTGGACCAGCAGGTCGCTCCCAGCATAACCACAGCAGTAGTTGGTGCCTGATGAACACATAAGAGCCTAATGTCTAAGTTCAGTAGCAGATATAGGGCAGATTCAAGCCTAAAAGCAATATCAAGCGGTTGAAATAAACCCAGTAAGAAAAGCAGACTGAAGCTAGCAGCATCACTAATATGATGATGTAGCCTGGCAGTGCCATGAGCATGTTGAGCTCAGCCCAGTAGCAGCAGTTGCTCCAAGGTCAGTGGCAACACCATTAGGGCCTTAATGAAGCAGCAACACCTAAAGTGATTGTAGAC
This sequence comes from Mustelus asterias, assembly GCF_964213995.1. Lineage (NCBI taxonomy): Eukaryota > Metazoa > Chordata > Chondrichthyes > Carcharhiniformes > Triakidae > Mustelus > Mustelus asterias. The sequence goes on from NC_135806.1 coordinate 40,055,068, forward strand.
CTGTAGCAAAACCAGCGGCCTTGTCCAGACACAGCAGTATTAGGCCAATAATGGCCTAACAATGCCAGCAGATTTATTGTAACCAAGTGCCATGGTTCGCAGGTTAACCCTAACCCAGAAACCCGAGCAGCCATATTCCTATCCAGCACCATCAGCTGCCTATTTCCATCTCAATAATTGTACCAAGCTCCGAGCCTAACAACACCAAACTGATCCAAACCCATCAATAGCTGATCCTTAGCAGCAATAAAGACAGGATTCCAAATGGGCTTGACAGCGTAGACACTGTTCCCCTAAGCTAGGGAATCTTGGACACAGAGGTACAGTCTGAGGATAAGGAATGGACTATTTAGGACTGAGAAGAGGAGGAATTTCTTCTCTCAAAGCGATGTGAATCTTTAGGATTCCCTACCCCAGAGGTTTGTGGATGTTTCATCACTGAATATATTTGGAGGCTGAGATGGACCAATTTCTAGTCTGCAGAAATCAATCAGTATGGAGAGTGGCAGAAAAATGGAGTTGAGGCCAAAGCTCAAACATGATCATATTGAATAACAGAACATGCTCGATTTGATTTGATTTATTATTGTTACATGTATACAGTGAAAAGTATTGTTTCTTGCGTGGTATATAGACAAAGCATGCCATTCATAGAGAAGGAAATGAGAAAGTGTAGAATGTAGTGTTACAGTCATAGCTGGGGTGTAGAGAAAGATCAACTTGATGCGAGGTAAGTCCATTCAAAAGTCTGACAGCAACAGAGAAGAAGCTGTTCTTGAGTCAGTTGGTACGTGACCTCAGACTTCTGTATCTTTTTCCCGACAGAAGAAGGTGGAAGAGAGAATGTCCGGGGTGCGTGGGGTCCTTAATTATGCTGGCTGCTTTGCCAAGGCTGTGGGAAGTGTAGACAGATGGGAGGCTGGTTTACATGATGGATTGGGCTACATTCACAACCTTTTGTAATTTCTTGTGGTCTTGGGCAGAGCAGGAGACATACTGAGCTGTGATACAACCAGAAAGAATGCTTTCTATGGTGCATCTGTAAAAGTTGGTAAGAGTCGTAGCTGACATGCCAAATTTCCTTAGTCTTCTGCGAAAGTAGAAGCATTGGTGGGTTTTCTTAACCATAGTGTCAACATGGGGTAACCAGGACAGGTTGTTGGTGATCTGGACACCTAAAAACTTGAAGCTCTCGACCCTTTCTACTTCGTCCCCATTGATGTAGACAGGGGCATGTTCTCCTTTACGCTTCCTGAAGTCGATGACAATCTCCTTCGTTTTGTTGACATTGAGGGAGAGATTATTGTTGCTGCACCAGTTCACCAGATTCTCTACCTCTTTCCTGTACTCGGTCTCGTCATTGTTTGAGATCCGACCCACTACGGTGGTGTCGTCAGCAAACTTGAAAATCGAATTGGAGAGGAATTTAGCCACACAATCATAGATGTATAAGGACTTTAGTAGGGGATTGAGAACACAGCCTTGTGAGGCACTGGTGTTGAGGATGACCATGGAGGAGGTGTTGTTGACTATCCTTACTGATTGTGGTCTGTGAGTTAGGAAGTTCAGGATCCAGTCACAGAGGGATGTGCCAGGGCCCAGGCCACGGAGTTTGGAGATGAGTTTCATGGGAATAATGGTGTTGAAGGCTGAACTGTAGTCAATAAATAGGAGTCTGACACAGGTGTCCTTGTTATCTAGGTGTTCCAGGGTTGAGTGCAGGGCCAGGGAGATGACGTCTGCTGTGGACCTGTTGCGGCGGTAGGCAAACTGTAGTGGACCCAGGTAGCCCGGGAGGCTGGAATTGATTCGTGCCGTGACTAGCCTTTCGAAGCACTTCATAATGATGGTCTACTGCTCTTAGTTTGTATGCCCTTATGTAACATTTGCAGCATTATCTCAGCTCAACCACACCGGCAGCTTCTATCAAATCCAAATAAAATGAACAAGCACATCCCAGTACTGCAGGTAGAGTTAATATTGAATGTCAACTGGGTTGATTAACATGAGCTGATTTTACACTGAATTGCAACCTGTATGTCCCTATTCTGAGGAACAACGCAACGGAAAAGGGATTGGAAGTCACTTACATCTTTGCAGCATCTGTGGAAATAGAAACAGAGTTAACATTTCGAGTCCAAAATGACTTTTCTTCAAAGAAGAGTCATATTGGATTTGAAACATAGGTGGCGATTCTCTGACCTCACTGTGCCGTTTCAAGAGTGCGAGGCCTATTAGAGTATGTAATGTAGCATTTAGATATGCATAGCCCATTCAAATCCCAGCGCACGGGATTCTCCAGCCTTTGGGCTCGGCATGATAATGGTGAGAATCAATTCTGGTCTCCACCAGCAGAGACCTGGCGTGGTGGTCACTGCAGGAGCTCGGAGGCCACTGAAGCCCCTGGGTAGTCAGGGGCATTGCTGGGCAGTGTCCATTGGGCAGTGCCCACCTGGTGGGGTCCACCTGGCACACTGGCAGTGCCCACTGGACACCCTGGGAGTAGTCACCTGTTACCCTGGCAGTGCCAGTTGGACACCACCAGTGTGCCAGGGGCAGTGCCATTGGATGGGGCCTAAGTGGGAGCTATGACGGGGGTTCAGATGCCGAGGGGTCGTGCAGGGGTGGATCATGAAGGCGGTCATGATGGTGGGGCATGTCGGTCGGAGGTATGATAGGTGGTCATGTCAGGGGTCAGGCAGAAGGAACCATCGAGAGGGCCCCGATGCGCCAATGCCACAACCCATGTTGGGGAGGGGTTGAGGAAACATGCTGCGGATGAGGGGGGGTCCCCATGTCCATGGGGGGAGGGAGGGGGTATCCCATTGCACTGTGAAATCAGGATGCCCTTTCGAAACGGTGCCCAAGCGCTCTGAAACCAGGCTCACTGGTGTGTTTAGGCCCCGTCCTCCAGTACTGGTGCAAAACTCCTAACTGTCCAAAAGAGTGACCAAGTGTGGGAGGATTGCAGTGCGGAGAGTGCCTGAGAGACCGGTGCCATTCACTCCAGTGTTCTCACCGTTACGACACTTAATGTTTTTTTGGGAGAATTCCGCCCATTAACTCTGTTTCTCTCTCCACTGATGCCGCCAGATCTGCTGAGATTTTCCAGCACTTTTTGTTTTTATTTCCAATCTTCGGCACCTGCAGCATTTTGCTATTATTTATTACTCTACCCCATTCGCATTTTCTAAACATTTAAATTATAATTTAACGCAAAGAGATTTGAATTGATGCCATCCTTCCCTACCCTTGGTGTTCTCTATTTCTGTTGCTTGCAGTTTGTCCTCATGTTTGTTGGCATTCATTCTCCCCATGCTGTTCTTCAAAAGCTGCGAAGCTTAAAAACAGGGGAGCTCCTGGGGAGTTCACAGTTAGCAAGACCAACCCAATTCCTTAAGACATCTGTCACTTTGAAAGAGAGACAATAAAGGAAAGCACTTTTGGATATCAGGGAAATAAAGCATTATTATAGAAGGAGAGCACCTACCCTTCTGTTACACTGCTAGCCACATACATTGCAACTTCCTTCACCACACAGAGCAGAAACACTTTTGGTGGCTACACTCCATGAGGAAGGCAGTTAGTTGTGTAATGTGTTGCAGGATGATTTGCAGCTCATCTCCAGGGTATGCACAGTGCTGCCAATGCCAGTCACAGTAACAACCACCTAGAACTACTTTGCTATAGAGGGCCAATGGAATATCAGCAACATCAGGCAATCCACTGTGCACCACTGCATAAAACGCTTTGTTTGACAGAGTAAACATTTATATCCCTTGCTCCGTGGACAGCAAAAAGAAAGACTTGCTGTTTTATAACACTTTTGTCAACCATAGGACATCTCAAAGCGTGTTACAGCCAGTAAAGTACTTTTGAAGTGTAGTCACTGTTGTCATGTAGAAATGATGTGGAAATGCCGGCGTTGGACTGGGGTAAACACAGTAAGAAGTTTAACAACACCAGGTTAAAGTCCAACAGGTTTATTTGGTAGCAAAAGCCACACAAGCTTTCGGAGCTCCAAGCCCCTTCTTCAGGTGAGTGGGAATTCTGTTCACAAACAGGGCATATAAAGACACAGACACAATTTACATGAATAATGGTTGGAATGCGAATACTAATAATAGTTTATGGTAAAGGAATAAGTCTGGAGCTTGTCTTTTAGCTTAAGCAAGATTTTTCTCAGACCCACCCACGCCCCCCTCCCAAACTGACCAACTGTCTTGCCTTGTCTTGAATGCTGTCTTGTCTGGAGACAATACACATCTTTTTAGCCTGTCTGGATGCTCTCTCCACTCACGTTGTTTGTTCCTTAAAGACTTGATTAGCTGTAAGTATTCGCATTCCAACCATTATTCATGTAAATTGAGTTTGTGTCTTTATATGCCCTGTTTGTGAACAGAATTCCCACTCACCTGAAGAAGGGGCTTGGAGCTCCGAAAGCTTGTGTGGCTTTTGCTACCAAATAAACCTGTTGGACTTTAACCTGGTGTTGTTAAACTTCTCACTCTCATGCAGAAACGCAGCAGCTAATTTGCGCACAGCCAACTGCAGTGTGATGATAACCAGAAAATCTGTTGTTGCAATGTTGATGGAGGAATAAATATAAGCCAGGATACTGGGGATAACGTCCCTGCTCTTTTTCAAAATAGTACAATGGGATCTTTTACGTCCACTAGGGCAGACAGATGAAGCCTTGGTTTGACATCTCAACTTCACCAGTGTAGCACTCTCACTTATGCACCTGCGACCAGTATCCATGCTGTCTTCTTCGTGATAAAAGCAAAATACTGCGGATGCTGGAATTTGAAACAAAAACAGAAAATGCTGGAAAATCTCAGCAGGTCTGACAACATCTGTGGAGAGAGAATAGAGCCTGGTTGAGCTGCCTTCTTCGTTGGGGGGACTGTTTGCAATTTCAACAGTGCCCACTACTGAGTTCGGGCATTGTTGGAACTGCAAGGTTGGTCAGCAGCTCTTGAGGGTGGGACTTCCTTCCACTTAAGGGCAGAAGTTCCAAGCTGAGCTTGCCAAGGTCACCCATCTATAGCGTAATATTGCTGTGGTTTTTAAAGTTGGTCAGTTTGGGAGCGGGGGCGTGGGTGGGTCTGAGAAAAATCTTGCTTCAGGTAAAAGACAAGCTCCAAACTTATTCCTTTACCATAAACTATTATTGGACTTAACAGAGAGGAACTTTGGTCACATGATTCCAAAACTTCCCACCAGCTATGACTGTAACATTAGTAAGTAGTCTCACAACACCAGGTTAAAGTCCAACAGGTTTATTTGGAAGCACGAGCTTTCGGAGCGTTGCCCCTTCATCAGGTGAGTGAAGAGTTCAGTTCACAAACAGGGCTTATAAAGACACAAACTCAATTTACAAGATAATGGTTGGAATACGAGTCTTAACAGGTAATCGAGTCTTTACAGGTGCAGACAATGTGAGTGGAGAGAGGGTTAAGCACAGGTTAAAGAGGTGTGAATTGTCTCCAGCCAGGACAGTTAGTGAGATTTTGCAAACCCAGGCAAGTCGTGGGGGTTACAGATAGTGTGACATGAACCCAAGATCCCGGTTGAGGCCGTCCTCAAGTGTGCAGAATTTGGCTATCAGTTTCTGCTCAGCGATTCTGCGGTGTCGTGTGTCGTGAAGGCCGCCTTGGAGAACGCTTACCCGAAAATCAGAGGCTGAATGCCCGTGACCGCTGAAGTGTTCCCCGACGGGAAGGGAACACTCCTGCCTGATGATTGTTGAGCGGTGCCCATTCATCTGTTGTCGTGAGACTACTTACTGTGCCTGCCCCAGTCCAATGCCGGCAACTCCACATTATGTAACATTACATTCTGCACTCTCATTTCCTTCTCTATGAATGGTATGTGTTGTCTGTGTAGCGCGCAAGGAACAATACTTTTCACGGTGTGTTAATACATGTGACAATAATAAATCAAATCAAATCACTAATAAGGTTTTCTTTGCCTCATATTAAGGTCTCTTGTGGCTGAGAGAGATCAATTGTTCTGATTAGTCAACAACCCCATTATTGTTGTTAGGAAACAAAAAACTGCAGATGCTGGACAGATGAAATAAAAACAAAATTCTGGAATTACCTGTACACCGGAGGTCCGGCAGGAGAGAAACAGAGGTCCGGCAGGAGAGAGAAACAGAGTTAATATTTCAGGTTGATGACCTCTAATCGGACAGGATAAAGTTGGAGTTGTAACAGGATTAAAGAGGTGAGGAAGGGAACAAAGTGAAGGCCTGTTATAAGATGGGGGAAAGGGAAATTAAGTGATGAGAACAGTGATGGTGCAGATCAAAAAAGAGATGATAATGGAAATGGAGGCAGAAGTTACGATCTGAAATTGTTGAGTTCAATGTTGAATCTGGAAGGCTATAAAATGCCTGGTTGAAAAATAAGGAGTTTTTCCCCCAGCTTCATTAGACAAGAATAGCACACTCAAGGACAGAGAGGTCAGATTAAAGAGAAACGGAGAACCTCCATCTGGACCATGACCTCATCACCAAAGGATCAAACCATCATTTCCAGGACTGGCACTGACCCTTCCTCTAGAGAGTTCACCTCCATGGCATCCCATAGTCCCTAAATCCACACATCCCACTTCTATCTCTTTCCCAACAGCCATAAAGAGGATTGCCCAGTCACATCAGCCTGTTCTTGCCCATGGAACTCATTTCTTCTTATCAAGACTTGTGGTTTTTTTCTCCCCTTGTCCCATCTCTTCCCAACTACATCCACAATTCTGCTGATACCTTCCATCACTTTAACAGTTTCTAGTTTTCTTTTTGTCATGGCCAGCCATTCCCTTTACATCCCCAACCTTACCAGCTGTGACTGAGGACTCTCTGCTTCTTAAATTAATGGAAGCTCAAACAGTCCCCCCCCACTACCATCCTTCTCCACTTGGCTGACCTTGTTCTGACAACACTAGGTTAAAGTCCAACAGGTTTATTTGGTAGCACAAGCCACTAGCTTTTGGAGCGCTGCCCCTTCATCAGGTGAGTGGGAGTTCTGTTCACAAACACTTAATGTCTTCCACCCTATAAATGTAAAGACACAAACTCAATTTACAAAATAATGGTTGGAATGCGAGTCTTTACAGGTAATCAAGTCTCAAAGGTACAGACAATGTGAGTGGAGAGAGGGTTAAGCACAGGTTAAAGAGATGTGTATTGTCTCCAGCCAGGACAGTTAGTGAGATTTTGCAAGCCCAGGCAAGTTGTGGGGGTTACAGATAGTGTGACATGAACCCAAGATCTCGGTTGAGGCCGTCCTCATGTGTGCGGAACTTGGCTATCAGTCTCTGCTCAGCGACTCTGCACTGTCGTGTGTCGTGAAGGCTGCCTTGGAGAACGCTTACCCGAAGATCAAAGGCCGAATGTCCGTGACTGCTGAAGTGTTCCCCAACAGGAAGAGAACACTCTTGCCTGGTGATTGTCAAGCATTCCAACCATTATTTTGTAAATTGAGTTTGTGTCTTTATCTGCCCTGTTTTTGAACAAAACTCCCACTTAGCTGATGAAGGGGCAGCGCTCCGAAAGCTAGTGGCTTGTGCTACCAAATAAACCTGTTGGACTTTAACCTGGTGTTGTGAGACTTCTTACTGTGTTTACCCCAGTCCAACGCCGGCATCTCCACATCACGACCTTGTTCTCACATTGACTCTGCTCACTTCCTCCAAATAATAGATGTTGGGAACCCATATGAGTCCTACTAAACCTGTCTTTTCATGGGATATGTAGAACATTCTTTGTTTCACTCATGCAGAGGTCGCTCCCTCACCTCTTTACATTTATCACAGCCGTTTTCTGCTTTTGCCTAAAACAGGAAGATTTCATCAACTTTGCTACAAAGTCCTCATGGGGATTCTCAAATTTGGGGGCATAGTTTTGGATTAAGGAACCACCCATTAAGTTCCATTTTGCCAGAAATATCTCTCTTCCCCACCCTTCTTTCCAGAACCAGGATAGAATTTTACTTGTTTCTACCTCCACATTAAATGAATCATTTAATGTCTTCCACCCTATAAATAGATCCTGCCCTTTCCCTATCTCTGTACTGGATTAAAACAACCAGTTCCATCTCTAATTCTACCAGTTCTGATGAAAGGTAATTGACACCCACATTGCTAACTTGAACCTATTGTACTTTGTATTTTTGTGAACATCATTGTGAATTATTTAATAATCCTATTTAAAATATGTTCAGCCCTGAATCTTTGTTCCCATTACACATTAATATGTGAATTCCAATTGTAAGAATTTGAAGAGATTTTTGGATTATGCTGACAATTGGTATACAATGACTTTTAAGCCCAAGTTCATGATCATAGAATATATTGGAAAAGATTCACATCATAGTTATTGCCCTCGCTATAGTTTATACTGCTGTTAAAAGTATACTAAATAAGTACAGTAATAGCACACTAACAAACATGTGAAATATTAAATGCAAAATTATACGATTTCTATTTCTAGTAGGTTAACATTATTTTTCTTCTCCATGTCTGTCCTATCTATCTTCTATTAACTATTTTATCTCGTTCCATTTCTTAATGTTTTATTGTATTTTTACAAGGTCATGTTTTGCACATTGTTTAAAAATAAACTGCTTCAAAATACAAAAAAATACTTGAATGCTGAACATTTCCAGCATTTTTTGGTGTATGAATATGGCAGAAGATTTGGTCTTTTTCCAGCAGTTCTTATACTCCTATATAAACCACATACACCTAATGCGACCAAATACTCAATATTCAGATAGTACCTTTCTAAGAACTTAATCTCAAACTCAGGCTTTTAATAAGATTGATTTATTTTGAACCAGTTCCTGGAAAAAGTTGAGTCATGTTGTAACAAAAATTTAGTCGAGAATTGCTAAGATTAGATTGCAAAATTGCAGTTCTGAGGTGAGTGTGGGTGTATTTATTTGAGTTGAGGAGAAAATTCCTGAAATTAGGATGTAATTACATTTTAACCATGGTTTTGGGTATGAGGCAACTTTTACACTCCACACTGCACACTCATCTCAGAGAAGAAAATATAACTTACAGTTGTATTGCGCTCTTCATGGTGTCAGGACATCATACATTGCTTTACAACCATTAAGTACTTTTTTCAAGTATTATTATTGTAGGAAACACACACAGAGTTCTCATCAACAGCAATTAAATAAATGACCAGATAGTCAGTTTTACATGTTGGTTGAAGGAGAAATGGTTCTTGTAGAGAGCCAGCACAGACACAACAGGACAAATGGCCTTCTTCCCTGATTAATCATTCCATGATTCTAAAGATTAGCACACTGATTAGCACAAAGATTAGCAACCCCTGCTGATTTTTAAATGGTGCCACGGAATATTTTATAAAGAGGCCAAACAGGTCCTCAGTTTAATATTGCATCCAAAATTTGGTACTATTGACAATGCAAATGCTCCTTCAGCACTGTACTGAAGGGTGTTCAACACCAGGAGTAGAGTTTGAACTGGCAACCTTTGAACTTGTGGCAAGAGTGCTGCTGTTGAATCAACCTGACAGTCACTTTAGGACCCAATGTAAGATTCCCTGAAGGAGAATCAATCCATTTTTCTCCAGGACCCATTCAGTCCGTTACACCTGATTTGTACCACATAGACATAGATTCACTGCCAAACCGCAGTGAGTTTTCAAAAATGTTTAACTTGGGAGTGTGAAGGCAGTATCAGAGTCTTCAAAACAGATTAACATTCTGGGTGCATAAAGTTCACTAACACTGAGAGTCAATTAGAAATAAGGAACTAAATAATTAATATATACATTTCTTTTAGCAGAAATGGGGTCAGCACCATGGCACAGTGGTTAGCACTGCCGTCTCACAGTGCCAGGGACCCGGGTTCAATTCCAGCCTCGGGTTATTGTCTGCGTGGAGTTTGCACGTTCTCCGTGTCAACGTGGGTTTCCTCCGGGTACTCCAGTTTCCTCCACAGTTTGAAAGATGTGCAGGTTAGGTGAATTGGCCATGCTAAATTGATCCTTAGTGTCAGAGGGATTAGTAGGGTAAATACTTGGGGCTATGGGGATAGAAGCTGTGTGGGATCCTTTGTTGGAGAGTCCAGGCTCGATGGGCTGAATGGCCTCCAGCACTGTAGGGATTCTCTAAGAACAGTTGCTGTAAGGGTGGGGAAACAATTGAGGGGCAGACTCAGATTACTTGGCTGATTGGACAGATGTTCCATCAATCACCCTGATTGACCAATGACAGAGGAGGAACAGGTGGATGACACCTGTTCAGGTGTGTTAGGAGGTGGGAGCAGCCCTGAGGGGGAGGGGCCAGTCCGGGATTGACAGCCCTGAGGGGGGGGGAACCAGCCTGTGATTGGCAGCCCAGAGAGGGAGGGGCGGGGACAGCCTGGGATTGATAACCCTGAGAGGGAGGGGAGGGGCCAGCCCATGATTGACAGCTCTGAGGGGGAGGGGAGGGGCCAGCCCATGATTGACAGCTCTGCGAGGAAGGGGAGGGGCCAGCCCGGGATTGACAGCCCTGAGGGGGAGGGGAGGAGAGGAGCCAGCCCGCTATTGACAGTCCTGAGGGGGAGGGGAGGAAACCCATTGTACAAAGAACCCCCAGCTTTTGTCGCGACACTACGGACTTCCTACAGAAACTCGGCACACAAGGAGCAGTTGAACCAGGAGCACTCCTCGTCACAATGGGTGTCTCGGCACTCTACACCAGCATCCCCCACGATGATGGCATTGCTGCAAATGCCTCAGTACTCAACGCCGACAACTGCCACTTTCCAGATGCAATTCTACAGCTCATCCGCTTCATCCTGGACCACAATGTCTTCATCTTCAACAACCAGTTCTTCATCCAGACACACGGAAGAGCCATGGGGACCAAATCCACACCTCAATATGCCAACATCTTCATGCACAGGTTCGAACAAGACCTCTTCACTGCACAGGACCTTCAACCGATGCTATACACTAGATACATCGATGACATTTTCTTCCTTTGGACTCATGGTGAACAATCACTGAAACAACTCTATGATGACATCAACAAGTTCCATCCCACCATCAGACTCACCATAGACTACTCTCCGGAATCGGTTGCATTCTTGGACACACGCATCTCCATCAAGGATGGTCACCTCAGCACTTCACTGCACCGCAAGCCCACGGATAACCTCACGATGCTCCACTTCTCCAGCTTCCACCCTAAACACGTTAAAGAAGCCATCCCCTATGGACAAGCCCTCCGTATACACAGGATCTGTTCAGATGAGGAGGATCGCAACAGACACCTCCAGACGCTGAAAGATGCCCTCATAAGAACAGGATATGGCGCTCGACTCATCGGTCGACAGTTCCGACGCGCCACAGGGAAAAACCGCACCGTCCTCCTCAGAAGATAAACATGGGACACGGCAGACAGAGTACCCTTCGTCGTCCAGTACTTCCATGGAACGGAAAAGCTACAACATCTTCTCCGGAGCCTTCAACATGTCATTAATGAAGATGAACATCTCGCCAAGGCCATCCCCACTTCTTGCCTTCAAACAACCGCACAATCTCAAACAGACCATTGTCCGCAGCAAATTACCCAGCCTTCAGGAGAACAGTGACCACGACACCACACAACCCTGCCACAGCAACCTCTGCAAGACGTGCCGGATCATCGACACGGAATGCCATCATCTCACATGAGAACACCATCTATCAGGTACACGGTACATACTCTTGCAACTTGGCCAACGTTGTCTACCTGGTACGCTGCAGGAAAGGATGTCCCGAGGCATGGTACACTGGGGAAACCATGCAGACACTACGCCAACGGATGAATGAACACCGCTCGACAATCACCAGGCAAGACTGTTCTCTTCCTGTTGGGGAACACTTCAGAAGTCACGGGCATTTGGCCTCTGATCTTTGGGGAAACGTTCTCCAAGGCGGCCTTCACGACACACGACAACGCAGAGTTGCTGAGCAGAGACTGATAGCCAAGTTCCGCACTGTGACCACGACACCACACACCCCTGCCACAGCAACCTCTGCAAGACGCCCTCAACCGGGATCTTGGGTTCATGTCACACTATCTGTAACCCCCACGACTTGCCTGGGCTTGCAAAATCTCACTAACTGTCCTGGCTGGAGACAATACACATCTCTTTAACCTGTGCTTAACCCTCTCTCCACTCACATTGTCTGTACCTTTAAGACTTGATTACCTGTAAAGACTCGCATTCCAACCATTATTTTGTAAACTGAGTTTGTGTCTTTATATGCCCTGTTTGTGAACAGAACTCCTACTTACCTGACGAAGGGGCAGCGCTCCGAAAGCTTGTGGCTTTTGCTACCAAATAAACCTGTTGGACTTTAACCTGGTGTTGTGAGACTTCTTACTGGGCGGGGAGGAGCCAGTCCGTGATTGACAGCCCTGAGGGGGCGGGGAGGAGCCCGTCCGGGATTGACAGCCCTGAGGGGGAGGGGAGGAGCCAGTCCGGGATTGACGGCCCTGAGGGGGAGGGGAGGAGCCAGTCCGGGATTGACAGCCCTGAGGGGTAGGGGAGGAGCCAGTCCGGGATTGACAGCCCTGAGGGGTAGGGGAGGAGCCAGTCCGGGATTGACAGCCCTGAGGGGGAGGGGAGGAGCCAGCCCGTGATTGACGGCCCTGAGGGGCGGGGCCAGGTGGCCCGCCTGCCCTCGCACCTGATGCGCGGTGGTTGGGGACCTGTTGCTTTGTGAGACGAAGGAGAAGGAAGCGGGAGTGAGTGCTCTGAGAGGAGGAGGGGGGCCTGTCCGCCCGCCCGGCCCGGGACCCGGTTAGTAGCTGTCAGTCGGTAGAAAGGGCGAGGGGTCTCTGGGTGGTGTTGGACCCGCCGTGTCCATCCTCCCTCCAGGGGTTTGGAGTCTGTTCCTCTGCCGCCTCTTTGAGGAATCTCTGGTGAAGATGATATAAACTGGAAATACATCAGGCAGCGTCTGGGCCGTTTCAAAGTTTAATCCTTTATCCAGGTGAAGTTAATCGTCTTCTGCAAAGGGACACCTGGCAGTTTAATGAGTAATTTTCGATCAGTGTACTCTGACAGGGAGTGTTTAATTGGGGGAAGCACTCGCTTTAGTTTCTGACCATGAATTAAATGCTTATTTCTGGCAGGAGGATGCCTGTGAAACATTCCTGTTTATTTCTTTATAAATTGGCTCAATTGTTTAATAGTGAACTTGTAAGATGTGGTTAAATAATGGGACGAATTGGAAATTATCTGTTGAGCTCTGAATAACTGGCGGAATCTGGTAATTTTGTTAAACCTTGGTTTGGTTCGTTCGTTGCGTTCTTGCTTGAGTTGAAAAATCATGGTTCCAATTACATTCCAGTAATTTAAACCTGCCCAATTCAATGAAGCCATAGAAACCCTACAGTGCAGAAAGAGGCCATTCGGCCCATCGAGTCTGCACCGACCACAATCCCACCCAGGCCCTGTCCCCATATCCCTACACATTTACCCACTAATCCCTCTAACCCTCATATTTACCCGCTAATCCCTCTAATCTACGCATCCCGGGACACTAAGGGGTAATTTAGCTTGGCCAATCAACCTAACCAATGCAGTACTGAGGGAATGCTGCACTGCCAGAGATGCCATTTTAACGAGATGTTAAATTGTCCATTTGTATGCTCAAAAACAAAGTCCAGGAGCGGTTTCTTCGCCTGACCAACACCAATCCTTCTATCAATGCCAACTAAACAATTTAACAAGAATGGCAGTTAAATAGTTGTGTGCTTCTCATGTTCAAAAATATTACATTTAAAAATTTTAAAATCGTCATTCTGTGATTGCATAACTGGTTTCTCTCGCAGAAAATGCAGTAAAATGTTCAGGAAATAAAAGGTGTTCATAAAGAAGGAACATCCGTTTAGAGAGGACATTCCACATTCTTGTCATCTGAAGCGTTTCACAGCCAATGGTCTATGAGAGATTCTTTATGGTTGCATTAAATATATTTCCCTATAAGATTTCAGTTGTGTGATAATTGCCTTTTTCTTTTTGTCATTCCTATTTTGTTTCGGGCTGAGCTGCCTATAGCTGGGCCATTCCATGTACTTATTCAATATCATTGTGTTTCCATATTTCCAGCACTTTCATACACAACAGTCCTTGTTGCATCTTTTGGACATGACCATTGCTGAAACATTTGGGAAGCTGGCACAAAGCTGTGTTTGTGGTTACACTTTTGTATTTAGATCATCATTTCTTGTAAAGTAATTGTAACATTGTGGAGTTCAAGTTAACCATTCTGTTGCTGCTTTTAATGCCAAGAGCTTGCAACAGTTGTGTTTGTTTTAGTTTGAGAATTGTAATTATAATACTTTATTTTTGTTTAAGTGCAATGATGAACTTTCACCTTGCTTTGCATAAGAGTGGGTGTAACTCTATATTTGGATATGTTAATGTCTGTCTACAAAAGCTTTTGTTTATGAAGTCTCTTCTCACTGGTGACTTGTTATTTAACAAACCTAATTTCTGTGGTTTTTGGAAGATGTCGATGAAAAATCTGTATGGAACCTCACAGGAGACTTGCTTGTGTTTAGACAGACATTGTACTCTCAATTCTTTGTTTGCACTTGCATTTAACGAGGTCCAGGGTAAAGGTTTATCCTCTGCCTAAATTCCCTCTGGGTTTACTGATAATACCGGATGTTCCTCTAGATTTGCCAATATTAAATGATATTTATCTCTATAGATGCACACACATACATATTCTCACAATGCTTGGTCTCTTCCTACTTGGCAACTACACATTGTGTCGGTAAGCATAGAATTATCTTCCATGTGTATGTTGATGACAGCCTACGCTCCTCCTGCCTTCTGCTGTCTTTTTACACTGATCCATTACCTCTGCTGCTGAAATCCTCATCAACACCTGCAACAGTACTAGAATTGTCACTCACTCCACTTCTCATCCTGCTTTTTCAGGGAGTTTGCCTTAGCTGAACTCTTGCCTCTGTGTTAGAATGTTGTAGATTCAGGCCTTGCTGCAAAGACTTTAGCACTGGTACTTATTAAGCTGCACGGTGCTATAAGAAAAATGTCAGTTGGAATGACTGTTGTATAATTTTATCAAACGATGGTTGAGAATAATACCCTTTTCATATTTTCAGGAAGATTATTGCACAGCAGCCAGCACAATGTCTCAGATCGGGATTCCTGGAAGTTCAGGATATGCTTTAATGAGTGATAAATCATTAGAATTCTATAAAGATCCAATGCATTTTTGCAACAGTCGAATTCATAGCTATGGAAGCAGAATTTTCCAAGCACGCCTCCTCAACAAACCAACTTTATTTGTGTGTTCTGTGAAAGGAATGAAAGAATTGCTGTGTGGTAAGTATTAACCTGTCAAATTGCTGCAAGTTTCAATTATTGTTGACTTTGACAAGTGAAGGTAAAAGAATCGTGTTTAACCAAACAGGACCATGAACGGTGATTGCATGCTATTACTAACTGGCTGAATAACTTGGAATAGATTATTTAAATTGTTTAAATCCTTTTGGGTGAGAATGAGCTTTGAGGGTGAATTTGGTAACAGGTGCTCACAGAATGGAGCCATGGCCTTTTGACTAGTTAGAACGTGTGGGGGTCCTTCTTGTCCACTAATGGATAGAAAATCCTGGGCAGCTGACTACAATTACCCAATGTATGTGCCCCAAGTGTAAGTTATTTAAATTCCTTTATTTATACAATAGCCAGCTTGAAGAGTAGGTTTTTGTGCATGAATAGGGAATTCTCCAAAACATTGAAACACCACCAGGTTGATTCTTTGGCTTGTGTCTGTAATTCCAGTGTACAGTACTTGGGAGTGTTCATAATGTTACAGATAATGGAGCGAGACAAACTGAACTCCTTTTATTTTTCCTGCTGTCTGTCGAAGGCAGAGGTGTTTAATTTCTGAACTAGGTTGTGGTGTGTTTCCTCAAACCCTCTATTTGTAAAGTCAATTTTAAAGTGAATTGCAACAAACTCTCTTTAGTGTTAAATCAGAAGTATTATTTATTCATATATTCAAACCCAGGGGATGGTTCTCACAAGTACATACATACCCAAGGAGAAGATAGGAAGGAAAAGAGTTTTACATCTAGGAATAACTTAAAATAAAACAAAATGTGAATGTCAGTGCCCAGAATTTCAGAACCCTGTGACAGTGCGTTCATGTTGGAGTTAAAGTTGAGGGCGTTCAGTTAGCTGAAAGCAGGATTTGCCACATTCCTTCAAAGTTGGTGATCACGCAAAACGGTTTTTAAAAAAAATTATTAAAAGGATGTGGGCTTTGCTGGCTAGGCCAGTATTTGTTGCCCTTTAAGATGGTGGTGAGCTGCCGTTTTGAGCCACTGCGGTCCACAGTGCTGTTAGGGAGGGAGCTCCAGGATTTTAACCCAGTGACAGTGAATGGATGATATATTTCCAAGTCTGGATGGTGAGTGGCTTGGAGGGGAACTTCCAGGTGGTGGTGTTCCCATGTGTCTGCTGCCCGTACCCTTCTAGATGGCAGTGGTTGTGGATTTGGAAAGTGTGGTCTCAAAGACTTGCTGAGTTAGAAACATAGAAAAACTACAGCACAAAAACAGGCCCTTCGGGCCTACAAATTGTGCCGAACATATCCCTACCTTTTAGGCCTACCCATAACCCTCCATCCTATTAAGTCCCATGTACTCATCCAGGAGTCTCTCAAAAGACCCTATTGAGTTTGCCTCCACCACCACTGACGGCAGCCGATTCCACTCGCCCACCACCCTCTGTGTGAAAAACTTCCCCCTAACATTTCCCCTGTACCTACACCCCAGCACCTTAAACCTGTGTCCTCTCATAGCAGCCATTTCCACCCTGGGAAAAAGCCTCAGAGTTCACCCGATCTATGCCTCTCAACATCTTATATACCTCTATTAGGTCTCCTCTCATCCTACGTCTCTCCAAGGAGAAAAGACCGAGCTCCCTCAGCCTATCCTCATAAGGCATGCCACTCAATCCAGGCAACGTCCTTGTAAATCTCCTCTGCACCCTTTCAATCTTTTCCACATCCTTCCTGTAATGAGGCGACCAGAACTGAGCACAGTACTCCAAGTGGGGTCTGACGAGGGTCTTATATAGCTGCATCATTATCCCCAGACTCCTAAACTCAATCCCTCGATTGATAAAGGCCAGCACACCATACGCCTTCTTAACCACCTTCTCCACCTGCGGGACTGATTTTAGAGTGCTATGGACCCAGACCCCAAGGTCCTTCTGATCCTCTACAGTACTAAGAGTCTTTCCCTTTATATTGTACTCCTTCATCCCACTTGACCTGCCAAAATGGACCACTATGCATTTATCTGGGTTGAAGTCCATCTGCCTCTTTTCCATCCAGTCTTGCATCCTATCTATGTCCCTCTGTAACTTCTGACATCCCTCCAGACTATCCACAACCCCACCAACCTTGGTGTCATCGGCAAACTTACCAATCCATCCCTCCACTTCCTCATCCAGGTCATTTATGAAAATGACAAACAGCAAGGGTCCCAGAACAGATCCCTGGGGCACACCACTGGTGACCAACCTCCATTTAGAAAAAAAACATCTATATTTTCCTTAATCCTACCTGCCAAGGCCTTCTCGTGACCCCTTCTGGCTCTCCTAATTTCCTTCTTTAGTCCCTTCCTACAAGTCGTATACTCATCTAGATCCCTATCTTCGCCAAGCTCTCTGAACCTTTTGTACGCTTTCCTTTTCTTCTCGACTAGGTCCTGCACAGCTTTCGTCACCACCGTTCCTTTAACCTACCAACACCTCCCTGTCTGCTCGGAACGTTGTCCTGTAGAACTCTAGACAGATATTCCTTGAAAAACTGCCACCTCTCTTCAGTACATTTCCCCGAGAATACCTCCTTCCAATTTACTCCTCTAATTTGCTGTCTTATGTCTTCATATTTCCCCTTACTCCATATAAACGCTTTCCTAGCTTGCCTGATCCTCTCTTTTTCCAATGCAAGCATAAAGGAGATAGAGTTATGATCGCATCTTGTAGATGGTACACAAAGCTGCCACTGAGCATCAGTGATGGAGGAAGTGAATGTTTATAGATGGGGTGCCAATCAAGCAGGCTGATTTGTCTTGGATTGTGCCAAGTTTCTTGCGTTGTTGGAACTGCACTATCCAGGCAAGGGGAGAATATTCCATCACATTCCTGATTTTTGCCTTTAGATGGTGGACAGGCTTTGGAGAGTTAGGTGGTGAGTTATTCACCACCGGATTCCTAGCCTCTGACCTGTAGCCACAGTATTTGTTTTATTGTCACATATACTGGGATACAGTGAAAAGTATTGTTTCATGCGTGCTACCCAGGCAAAACATGCCATTCACAAAGTACATGGGAGAAAAGGGAAAGGATAGGGTGCAGAATATAATGTCGCAGTTACAGGTAGAGTAAAGAGAAAGATCAGCTTAATATGTGATCGGACCATTCAAAAGTCTGACAGCAGGGAGGAAGCTGTTTTTAAGTCTGTTGGTACATGTTTTCAGATGCTTGTATCTTTTTCCTGACAGAAGAAGGTGCAAGAGAGTATATCTGGGGTGTGTGGGGTCCTTGATTATGTTGGCTGCTTTCCCGATACAGTTGGAAATATAGACAGTGTCAATGGATGGAAGGCTGGCTTGCGTGTTGATCTGGGCTACGTTCACAACAGTTTGTAGTTTCTTGTGGTCTTGGTCAGAGCAGGAGCCATACCAATCTGTGATACATCCAGATAGGATGTTTTCAATGGTGCATCTGTAAAAATTGGTGAGAGTCATTGTGGACCTGCTGAATTTCCTTAGCCTTCTGAGAAAGTAGAGACATTGGTGAGCTTTCTTAACAATGGTGCAGAATGGTAGGTCCAGGACAGATTGTTGATGATCTAACCACCTAAACACTTGAAGCTCTCGGCTATCTCCACTGCATCACTGTTGCTATAGGCAGGGGCATGTCCTCCACTACGTTTCCTGAAATTGAAAACCATCTCCTTCATTTTACTGACATTGAGGGAGAGATTATTGTCGTTGCACCATTTCACCGAATTCTCTATCACTTTCCTGCACTCTGTCTGGTCGTTGTTTGATATCCGACCCACTGCAGGGTATAGTATGGGGCTGAGGACACAGCCTTGGGCGGGGGGGGGGGGGGGGGCACACCGGTGTTGATGATGATCATGGAGTAGGTGTCATTACCTATCCTTACTGATTGCAGTCTAGTGGTTAGGAAGTAGAGGATCCAGGAGCAAAGTCCTAGGCCACGGGCTTGTCCAGTTCAGTTTTTGGTCAGTGGTAACCCCCAAGATGTCGATTTAATGTAATTCTGTGATTGTGTACTAAGATATGGTCCAATCTTTAGGTGATGGCAGGAATCTTCAAAAGAACAAGACTTCGAGAAAGTTTGGACTTGAGGCAGGCAGTGTTGTCAGTCTAGAGTCCAGGTTTGGTGTTGACAGGCTGGATGTTACAAGCAGATTGCTCTGGGAGTCCAGCAATGCAGCATCAAAACTTTCCAAAGACCAAAGGAGGTTGGGATTTGTGGTTGATACAGATCATAAGACCATAAGACATAGGAGCGGAAGTAAGGCCATTCGGCCCATCGAGTCCACTCCACCATTCAATCATGGTTGATTTCAACTCCATTTACCCGCTCTCTCCCCATAGCCCTTAATTCCTCGAGAAATCAAGAATTTATCAATTTCTGTCTTGAAGACGCTCAACGTCTCGGCCTCCACAGCCCTCTGTGGCAATGAATTCCACAGACCCACCACTCTCTGGCTGAAGAAATTTCTCCTCATCTCTGTTCTAAAGTGACTCCCTTTTATTCTAAGGCTGTGCCCCCGCGTCCTAGTCTCCCCTGTTAATGGAAACAACTTCCCTACGTCCATCCTATCTAAGCCGTTCATTATCTTGTAAGTTTCTATCAGATCTCCCCTCAACCTCCTAAACTCCAATGAATATAATCCCACGATCTTCAGACGTTCATCGTATGTCAGGCCTACCATTCCTGGGATCATCCGTGTGAATCTCCGCTGGACCCGCTCCAGTGCCAGTATGTCCTTCCTGAGGTGTGGGGCCCAAAATTGCTCACAGTACTCCAAATGGGGCCTAACCAGTGCTTTATAAAGCCTCAGAAGTACATCCCTGCTTTTGTATTCCAAGCCTCTTGAGATAAATGACAACATTACATTTGCTTTCTTAATTACGGACTCAACCTGCAAGTTTACCTTTAGAGAATCCTGGACTAGGACTCCCAAGTCCCTTTGCACTTTAGCATTATGAATTTTGTCACCGTTTAGAAAATAGTCCATGCCTCTATTCTTTTTTCCAAAGTGTACGACCTCGCACTTGCCCACGTTGAATTTCATCAGCCACTTCTTGGACCACTCTCCTAAACTGTCTAAATCTTTCTGCAGCCTCCCCACCTCCTCAATACTACCTGCCCCTCCACCTATCTTTGTATCATCGGCAAACTTGGCCAGAATGCTCCCAGTCCCGTCATCTAGATCGTTAATATATAAAGAGAACAGCTGTGGCCCCAACACTGAACCCTGCGGGACACCACTTGTCACCGGTTGCCATTCTGAGAAAGAACCTTTTATCCCAACTCTCTGCCTTCTGTCTGACAGCCAATCGTCAATCCATGTTAGTACCTTGCCTCGAATACCATGGGCCCTTATTTTACTCAGCAGTCTCCCGTGAGGCACCTTGTCAAAGGCCTTTTGGAAGTCAAGATAGATAACATCCATTGGCTCTCCTTGGTCTAACCTATTTGTTATCTCTTCAAAGAACTCTAACAGGTTTGTCAGGCACGACCTCCCCTTACTAAATCCATGCTGACTTGTCTTAATCCGACCCTGCACTTCCAAGAATTTAGAAATCTCATCCTTAACGATGGATTCTAGAATTTTGCCAACAACTGAGGTTAGGCTAATTGGCCTATAATTTTCCATCTTTTTTCTTGTTCCCTTCTTGAACAGTGGGGTTACAACAGCGATTTTCCAATCCTCTGGGACTTTCCCTGACTCCAGTGACTTTTGAAAGATCATAACTAACGCCTCCACTATTTCTTCAGCTATCTCCTTTAGAACTCTAGGATGTAGCCCATCTGGGCCCGGAGATTTATCAATTTTCAGACCTTTTAGTTTCTCTAGCACTTTCTCCTTTGTGATGGCAACCATATTCAACTCTGCCCCCTGACTTTCCTGAATTGTTGGGATATTACTCATGTCTTCTACTGTGAAGACTGACGCAAAGTACTTATTAAGTTCCTCAGCTATTTCCTTGTCTCCCATCACTAGATTACCAGCGTCATTTTGGAGCGGCCCAATGTCTACTTTTGCCTCCCGTTTGTTTTTAATGTATTTAAAGAAACTTTTACTATCATTCCTAATGTTACTGGCTAGCCTACCTTCATATTTGATCCTCTCCTTCCTTATTTCTCTCTTTGTTATCCTCTGTTTGTTTTTATAGCCTTCCCAATCTTCTGACTTCCCACTACTCTTTGCCACATTATAGGCTCTCTCTTTTGCCTTGATGCATTCCCTGACTTCCTTTGTCAGCCATGGCTGCCTAATCCCCCCTCTGATAACCTTTCTTTTGTTTGGGATGAACCTCTGCACTGTGTCCTCAATTACTCCCAGAAACTCCTGCCATTGCTGTTCTACTGTCTTTCCCATTAGGCTCTGCTTCCAGTCGATTTTTGTCAGTTCCTCCCTCATGCGCCTGTAATTACCTTTATTTAACTGTAGAACCTTCACATCTGATTCTGCCTTCCTTCTTTCAAATTGCAGACTGAATTCTACCATATTATGATCACACTTTACTAGTCAATAATTATTGAATTAGGCAAAATACCTGGGCATTTATTTATATTTATTATCCTAATTTTTGAAGACTGTTGGTGGGTAGGACATCTGCCATGGGTAATTCAATCACTTGGAAGACCTGACAGTGCCCAGTTAAGTGCCTGAAGGGCACCAGATCTTGTTGGGGCCCCTCCATGTAACTGATCAGGGTTCCTAACCAGTTAAGTGAGTGGGAACCCATCAGCCATGACAGAACCCTGGCTGGAGTCTAAATGAGTTCATTCATAACAGCTCTGTCTGCAGGTTGCAGTACATTTTAACTATCACCTTTCCCTTTTTTTTGCTATGCATCCTTGGTCCTAATTCTGATTGGGAACTGACTGCTTACACTAAGGTCTATGTAGTGTCGAGACCGTATTGCCATCCTGTTGTAGCCATTTCATTTTCTTTATCCTTTATGTAAATTAGGATAAATAAATGCCCAGGTATTTTGTTAATCAAGTGAAATCTACAGTGATCCTTTTCCCTCCTAAAGATTTGACTATATTGTTTTGCTTCTGTCATCAACATCAATGACTTGCATTTTCTATCTTTTTGAAATGGTTGCCAGTGCTGGTGGTAACCACGTTCTTTGTGTTTCATCACCATCATCTAATCAGTCTCTATGCATTGATACTTCAGTACCAGAGCAGTGTTTCTGCTAAAACAATATTTCAGTCGTATCAAAGCTGGTCTTGTCTCCATGCCCACACTAAACTTTGACTCCTACATATTTTTGTTTAAGAAATCTATGCGGTTATTGATGGTGATCCACTCTGCCATCCTTACTTTAATATCGTGTGTAACTTTGATGTAGATAAGGAAATTGCAGGTGCATTGGTCACAATTTTCCCAAATACTCAATTCAGAAATTGTTCCTTTTTTACTTGATATGTTGCTGCTCTTATTTAAAAAGGAAGAGAGGGCAAAATGGGGAACCTACAGACCTGTGACTTTAATATTAGGTTGGGAACATTACTTGAATCAACAGATTGACTGACTGACAGCCCTTGGACAAGTATAAGCTGATTGTGAATTTGTGAAGGACAGATCATGTTTAACTAATCTTTGATTTTTATTTTGAGGCCATTAATAGCATGGATGGGGTGTGTCTATGTATGTTGCCTAAATTGGTTTTCAGAAGACATTTGATAAGGCACTTCCCAGGAGATTGTCAGTAAAAGTTAGTGATAATTTTATGACACTGGTTGGAAATTGGTTAAGTAGGAGGCATAGATTAAGGCTAATTGGATGTTCTTTGACAGGATGTGACAAGTGGTCCCAGGGATCTGTCGTAGGACCCCAGTTTTTCCCCAATAAAATCAGTGAGTTAGATGGAGAAGTATAAGGTTATATCAAGTTTGCAGATGATAGGGTAAGTTATGTGATCAGGAGAAGGAAGTAATAGAGGGACATGAGCATATTAAGAGAGTAATAAACCAACAGATGGGGTTTGGTGTGATGTCATTTACTTTTGCATCCGAGAAATACACAATTGATTAGTCTTGTACATGGGAGAAGCTAGAAACTTTGACGAGGTGAAGGATGTTCATGTACACAGTTCATCATAAAGACTAGTGGAATGCCAAACTCTTTCTCATCTCAGGCTGGGAATGCAAAGGGGAGAAAGTTATGCTTCAATCCTAGGTCCGATCCCATCTGGAGTATTATGTTCAGTTTTGGGCACTGTATTTCATGACGAATGTATTGGCCTTGGGAAGGGTATCTAAAACAATGGGGCACAATCTTAAAATCAGAGCGAGTGAAATCAGGAAGTGATCATAAATCATAGTCGAAATCTTGAAGTTACTCCTTCAAAAAACAGTGGCTCTAAATGCTAGATCAGATGGAACTTTTGAGATTGGCTTTGTTAGGTAAGGAAATAGATCAGCCTGGGTACATTGAATTGAGATGCAGGTTGGTGATGCCCTGAATATCAGAATAGACATAAGAGGCTGAATGGCCTATTCCTGTCCTAATATCACCTTGCCTGTGGGCAGACAGTGACTGAAGACTTCAACTTTGGAACATTATGCTTTGAGCAAATACCTTTGCATGATGTGAATTCTGAACACCACCGGCAAGTGGCTGGATTTTGGGGTGTCCCAAAGCAAAGCACAGAATTTCTCAGTTGGAAGAATTTGTCTTGGATTTTCAGGTAACATTGCCTAACCTGTTCAGTCTTGACAACTACTGCATTGTGAGGCATGTATGCATTGTGATAACATTTCAGTCTGAAAACAACCACTTCTGATTACATTATTTCTTTTATTTGTGTTGTGATTAAATCAACCATGAAATTCACTCGTTTCCATTCAAGCCTTGGGCACAATTGATAACATAGTTTGGGCACGTGTAGGTCAGTAAATGGTCCTGTATTGGTTAAAGGGGATTATATTTTGATGTAACTTTGGCATTAATAAAAGATGTAAAACACACTGCCCTTTTTTGGAGATTATGTTGAAAAGGAACACAACCTTGAAATGCTAAAAAGTATGGATATTGTGACTGTAAACTATCTAATGTATGGTACAGGGTAGAAGAAGGCCATTTGACCCATCATTTCGCTTCTGGATCTTTGAAAGCATTATACAATTAGTCCCATTCCTTTGCTCTTTCTCAACAGCCCTATAATCTTTTTGACTATTTATTAAATTTGCTCTTGAAAGTTACGATTGAATCTGCTTCCCCAACCCTTGCAGGCAGTGTAATGCTGATCATAGCTCACTGTGTATATTTTTTTAAAACTCTAACTTTTCCCCTCTGCTTGTCAGTTATCTTACATTCTTAACTAACTTTGTTTGTTTCCTCGTAGCTTGGGTAATGTGACTTGTGCTGGGTATGAAGCTATGGGCACCATCAGCCTCCAGTACCACATCCAGAGTCCCCATCATTCATAGGTGGCCAGCAGTGGGTGAATTCACCAATCCCTCCATGCTGGGGACCCAAACTCAGACAGTATTCCATTTGCAGAATGGGTGCCCATAATATTGTAGCTCACCTCCAACTTGTGCTTTGTAATAAAAAGACTTGCTCCCTGATTTAAAGGATTTACCTCTTGAGTATCAGGGGAACATTATGAGAAACATTGTAGGCAAGCCCAAGCTGACCTCTTCAGTGTCCAGCTGTGCTGACTTTCTAGAAAGATTAACTGCTAGGCATTACCAAGAAACCTTTTGACTTTTTTTTTCATTTGATGTTTTCGTCATTTGATGTAAAGATGTTTAAATTAATTGGCTGTCAACATGAGCCCATTGAGCACAGGCCAGAAATCAAATATAGAGCCTTCCTGGTTGATGACTCCATTCTGCACTGGCTAAAGCATGCAATGATTGAGCCACTGAGATGCACTGCTTAAAGTTGAAATAATTTATAGGTGTGCATGATGGTGCAAATGTTTAAATAGGCTGATGGTCATGTCACATTGGGCTGGGCTGATTGCCAATTTCTCCTCCATTAATCTTTGCCAGTTACTATTGTTTGCAGACATTAATTGAAAGTTGATGCTAGGAAAATACTCACTCCTCAATTTCTAAAAATTGTTTGGTTTGATTTCTTTTGCCACTATCTAGTTGTCAATATTTCAGAATTATTTTTGGATAGTTATAAAGTGTAATGACTGACAGGAGGTGGTACTGACTTGCAGCCTGAAGTCGCAGCTGAAACAAGTGCCAAAGCACAGCAGAGTGACCGTCTCTGGGAAAGGGAGTATCTCTATTCTGCTTTTCTCGAGTGTTGGTTGGGGCCTTTGTCCTTGATTTGCAGTTCACAAATGCCCATGCCGTGACTCCAGACCTCCTGCTGAAGTTACATTGGGAGATCGGAAGGAGCCCTGAGTGTTAACAGCCCCACAAATTTAGCTTTAGCACGCAGCTGCTTGCAACTGGCATTCGGCTCGACTTGTGAATGCACCTATAAGAACCTCTAATTTTCTCAAAGCATTGCTTTGGTATGAACTGTGACTGGGTAATGTTTATATAGAAAATAGGTAGTCTGCATCAGTAACAGTCACGTGATTGTGCCAATCTTAATTAATTCGTAATTATACCCAGTCACGTGCAAGCGTCCTATTTTTTTATAATGAAACACTCCACAGATGGGTGTGCTATTGAACAACTCTCAGGAGCATTTGGATACCTAATGAAACGTGCTGTAACCTACAATTGTTGCTTTTGCAGCTAGGATGTCAGTATTTGAAAAGGATCCTTCTGCAGTTATGCATGAATTATATGGTGCCAATCTAGTAACAACAGAGGGTAAGCTCATTACAATGGTGTATCTTACTGAATGTATAAAGGTGTATGGAGGACACTGAAGGAGAATATTTACTGTCGGATGTTCATAGTTTGATGCCATTTATGTATCACTATTTTACAGAGAAAGTCAATGTCTTTGACACCTCCTATACTACCTCTATGTGTAAGCTGTTTGGAGACACCGTCTGCTTCACAAATGGTATGTTGCAGTATTTTTCTTGAGGAAAGCAAGTATGATATTAGTATGGAGTTTCTGCTGGGGCGTGGTCAGTAAAATACATGCACACTGCACTGATTTGCCAAGTTCAAGTTTCCACAAACATAACAATGAGTCTGAACTTAAAAATCTCCCATAGATGAGTGCAATGAAGGAGCGTAATTGATTATAATTTATTTGTGGCTGATTATGGCACTCCAGCACCACAAGGAATTGGGGTTGTTAGGAAATGTGCCGTTCTTCAATTTTCTGATTTAATACTCTTGGTTCTGCTTTTTAAGTGGCTTCAGTTGATTCCTTTTGGCGACCAGGCATTGAATCCATGTGGGTGAGGCCTGTTATGATGTAATTGACTGAATTTAGCCTAATTTCAACAAAAATTTAAATCACTAAGCATCAACAAGAGAGACATACCTGGGTCCGGCTTCAGTGGACTGCTGGTCACTGTAGGTATAGGCAATTAAAGCTGATTTCACATGTTCATGGTTCCCTGTGCAGATTATGATAAACACCACTGAAGGGGTGAAAAGTAGATGTTTCAATCTAGGGGCCAACTATTTTATGGGCAGGATCGCCTTTGGGCAAATGGAAGCATTTATCATAAGGAAAACATATAGAGTTAGATTTTCAGCAAAGGTATGATTCCAATGCACTTCTGAGCTACTTTCCTAGGTCAGCAGTAATTTACCATGCATATATGTTCCCTGCTGTCTAGAGATAGCAGGGATTGTACAATGGAGGAAAATTTGTTGGCACTGCAGGAGGTAGGGAATTAAAGGGGCGAAAGAAAGCAGGAACTGCAGCTGTTGGAAGACTTGGTAGAGGCTGATGCCTACAAAGGTGTGAGCTGAGGAGCTTCTTCCTCATTGGAAAAAGTTGTGGCTTTTACTGCTGGCACTCTGGACTTAACACTACCTTTTATCTGGCAGACCCAGAGAGTGGCTGTCACTGAGGTTGAAAGAATCCTGGGAGGAAGCTGACGAGGTAGAACACGGGAACTGTTTAGAGTTTGAAGGGAAGATCAATATTTGGTCGAGTCTAACCTTTGAGGTGAGGAAGGTAGGAAGACTTCACCAAAGTAGGGTGAGGTGAGGCTCTGAAACCTTCTGAAAATGAGGGTGACAACGTTGAAATTGGCATATTAGGGCATTTGGTACTTTGAGGGTGATGGGAATGCAGAACAGGATGCCAAGAGCAGAGGACTCAGCAGGAAGGACTGATTGCAGTTGAGACCTGTTTGAATGATCTGAAACTTGTGGAGTGTTTTGTTTTGTGGGGGGGAGGGGCTTAACATTAGAATAAACATGGGGGAAGAAAAGTGATTCCAGGCTTCTGCTTTTCTTTGAATCAGCTAGAAATGAAGACAAAGAACTTGTTTTTTTTTACATCCTTGGGATACTTTTCAGTGAATGAATTACTTTAGAAGTGTAGTTCCTGTTATGTAGAAAACACAGTAACCAATTTGCTGGCATCAATCTCCCACACAGCAATGAAATAAATGATGGGATAATCTGTAAATGATACTGATTGAAGGATAAATATTGTCCAGGACACTGCTTCCCCCAGATTTTACTATCGGACAGAATTTTGAACTGGCATGGTAGAAACAAGACCTATTCAGCCCCTCAGGCTTCTTCTATTATTTTGTAAGGTTGTGGGTAATCTGCACCTCCATTTATTCACACTTGACTATTTCCCTTCATTTCTTTCTCAAATTTGAAACTCGCACCGTGCTGGTGAGACTCGATGCATTCTCACCACCATCAATGCCACTGGGGACCCTGATGATAATTTGCTGTTTTTTTTGACAGTTTGAGTTCAACGTCTGCTGAACGGCAGTGGAACCTTTCTTTCAATATGAAGACCAGGCTAAAATGATGTAGTCAGGCACCAATGATGAGTGTTTTCCCTTGTTTATGCAAATAAACCATTGGGGATGTGGAATCCAGGTATTATTATAGCCTCTTCCTTGTGCACCCAACCACTTAGCTTCATGTTGGAGATCATTCCCCTTTGGGCAGCAGGAACTTGCAGGAAATTGAACTACTCCCACCTATGGACTAGATCATGCCATGGTGACATGGGAGACTGATGACAATCACGCAGATGAAGCCGAGAAATTAAAGTCCACAACAATCTCGTCCTTCAGAGAGCTAGGTAGCTTCCGGTTTGCTTTTACACTAGCCTGCACTGATCGCTTCTGTCTTTAAAATTGGTTTCTGGTTAATGCTTCCAATGGGTAACGTGTGTAGTCAAGAGGAGTTAACTACGATTCCTCCCCAGCTTCAGGGTTCACCAAGGGGGAATGTACAGACTGACAATGGCCCGTGAGCGGCAGTCATTTGATTGCTACTTTGCTTGATCTTTCCTCTGCCTCGATGCTGCTCCCATGTCTTGCTGCAGTGCATCTTAGTGCCACCAGGATGTGGTAGGAGTGAATGTTTAAGGCAGTGGATGGGGTGCCAATCAAGCAGGCTGCTTTGTCGCAGATGTTGTTTTTAAAGACACTGAAAGTCTTTTGGGAGTCAGGAGCTGAGTCACTTACCGGCCTATGATCTGCTCTGGTCACTAGTTATTGTATGGCTGGTCCAGTAATGTTGCTGGTCAATGGAGACCTCCAGGATGTTGATAGTGGGATGAATTTGACAATGTGTTACCACTGAATGACGAGGAGATCACTAGACACTCATTATTTCCTGATACTTGAGTGGTGTGAATGTTACTTGCCACTTAACTTGTGCAAGCCTGAATTTTGTCCGGGTCTCTCATATGACCACTGACTGCTTCATTATCTGAGGAGTTGCAAATGGCACTGTACACTGTATAATCATTGAACATTCCACTTCTGACTTTGGAGGGAAGGTCATTAATGAAGTAGCTGATTGGGTTGAATACTGCCCTGAAGAACTCTGGTAGTGATGGGGTGGCTGGCCTTCAAAAGCCGCAACCATTTTCCTCTGTACTGAGTATGACAACAATCAATGGATGGTATTGCCCCAATTCCCATTGCTTTCAATCTTACTAGGGCTTCTTGATGCCACATTCAGTCAAATGCTGGCTTAATATTGAGGGCAGCCATTCTTGCTTTACCTCTGGAATTCAGCTCATTGAGTTTTTTTGTAAATTTTGGCATGGATTGTAGGCACTACTGGATAGGCCAGTTTTTATTATCCTCCCATATTGCCCTTGCGAAGGTAATGGTGAACTGCCACTTTGAACCACTGCAGTCCATGTGGTGTTGATGCACCAACAGTGCTTTTAGGGAAGGAATTCCAGGATTATGACCCAGCAACAGTAAAGGAAAGGTAATATATTTCCAAGGCACAATGGTTTACGGCTAGGAGAGAAATTGCAGGTGGTAGTCTCATGTCTGCTGTCCTTGTCCTTCTTTGATTTGATTTATTATTGTCACATGTACTTATCATTGTATACTAATATAAGTGACAATAATAAATCAAAACTTGTGGTGATTTAACCTGAAGATCACACTTCAGGGGAGGGGCAAGGTTGAGAAGGCAGGGCCTTCATGAATAAACTCAGCCGGTAAGCGATTTGAACTTGCATTGTTGACATCACTCTATCACAAACCAACCGTCCAGCCAACTGAGCTAACTGACACACACACCCCCCATGCTGTGCTACCTCCCGGGATATGGAGCACTGGTCTTTTAATGCTGGTGTAAGTACTGTGAGTGATTGGCTGATTCCCAGTCACGAACACAGCACAGGGCCTTCAGCCCACCAAGTCTGTGCCAACAAAGATGCCTCTGTAATATTTTCTTGCCTCCACATGGTCCATAATCCTCTCTCCCCTGCCTATTCATGTATCTATCCAGATGCCTCTTGAACATTGTTATAGAAACTGCTTTCACCACCACCTCCGACAACGCGTTCCAGGCATTCACTACTCTGTGTGGAAAAACTTACCTCTTACATCTCTTTTAAACTTTCCCCCTCACTCTGAACCTATGCCCCTGAGTAATTGACCCTTTGACCTTGGGAAAAAGACTCCGGGCCCGATTTTACCTTCAAGTTGTGTCCGTTTTCGGGCGTGAATACTTGGTAAAGTCGGGCGTGAGGCGACTAGCGTGATCTGTGCCTGCCTCCGTGTCGGTTTCCCTTTACCAAGGCCCGAAAATGGCTGCGATTGGGACCATGCCTGGAACAGGCGCAACTGCCATTTAAATGCATTTGCATGCATTTAAATTGACTTAATGGGCTGCATACCCAACCTTACCGGCACTTCCCCCTTTACCACCGCGTTCGCCCATCCAGAATCGGTGCAAAACAGACATGCTCCACAAAAGTCCGACTCGGGTGCTCCAGTTAGTGAGGAGGCAAGTGCTGAGTGTCCGACAGCTCTCTGCTTGAGATCGGTGAAGGGAGGTGAAAGGGGGGTCCACTGCCACTCTGCCTGAGATCATGGGGAGGAAGGGGGGGATCAGCTGCCACTCTGCCTAAGATCAGTGGGGGGGGAGAAGGGGTGGGGAAGGGGGAGGAGGGGCCCGTGATCAGTCTGGGTGGCAGAGGGGGTGGGGGAATAAGGGGGTTATTAATGTTGGGGGAGTGGGGCAATGTCTGTGGGGGCCAGCGGGAGGCATTATCCAGCCGAGGAGTGATGTGGCAGGGGAGCACATTCTATCATTTTTTTTCTGCGCAGTTGCAGGCGCCAATCGGAGCTGCAGGATTTTGGGCGCGTTAAGCCCCGCCCACATGCTTGTGCAGTGCGATTTAGAATTGCTGATATTTTTTCAGGCAGAGTGCGTATGGGGGCGCCTGAGAACGGGTCTAAAAGTCGGATCTGAAACACTCCCAGTTTCAAGTCCGCCCAGTACTTAGAATCAAAATGATAAAATAGGGCCCTCTGACTATCCACTCTATCCAAGCCAGTCATAATCTTGTAAACTTCCAACAGCACGGTGGCAGAGTGGTTAGCACTGCTGCCTCTCAGCACCAGGGACCTGGGTTCAATTCCGGCCTCGGGTCACTGTCTGTGTGGAGTTTGCACGTTCTCCCCGTGTCTGTGCGGGTTTCCTCCGGCTGTTCAGGTTTCTTCCCACAGTCCAAAGATGTGCAGGTTAGGTTGATTGGCCATGTTAAATTGATCCGAGTGTCAGGGGATTAACAGGGTAAATATGTGGGGTTATGGGGATAGGGCCTGGGTGGGATTGTGGTTGATGCAGATGCGATGGGCCAAATGGCCTCCTTCTGCGCTGTAGGGATTCTATGATGCTGCAATGAAAACAATCCAAGTTTGTTCAACCTTTCTTCATAATCCATGTCCTCCTCCAAACCAAACAACATCCTGGTAAATCTCTTCACACCCTTTCCAATGCATCAACATCCTTCCAGCAGTGTGGCGACCAGAATTGTACACAATACTCCAAATATGACCTACCCAAAATCTTATACAGCTGCAACATGATTTTCCAATTCCTATACTCAATGCCTCGACCAATGAAGGCCAGCCTTCCTGACCACCTTGTCCACCTAAGTTGCCACCTTCAGGGAACAGTGGGTCTGCACACTTGGATCCCTCTGTGTGCTAATATTTCTAAAGGCTATACCATTTACTGTATACTTCCCTTCTGCAGTCGACCTTCCAAATTACATCACCTCACATTTGTCCAGGTTAAATTCCATCTGCCATCTTTCGGCCCAGGTCTCCAGCCGATTTATATCCTGCTGTAACCTCGGACAATTCTCCTCACTATCTGCTACTCCCCCAATTTTTGTATCATTTGCAAATTTACTAATCAGACCACCTACATTTTCCTCCAGATCATTTAAAATATTACAAACAACAGAGGCCCCAGCACTGAAACTTGTGGAACGCCACTTGTCACAGACCTCCAGTTAGACAAGTACCCTTTCACAGCTACTCTCTGCTTTCTACCAGTTTTGTATCCATCTTACTAACTCACTTCAGATCCCATATGACTTTACCTTCTGTATCAGCCTGCCATGAGGAACCTTATTGAAGGCTTTACTAAAGTCCATTTATACAACATCCACTGCCCTGCCCTGGTCAATTTTTCTTGTCACTTCCTCAAATAACTCAATCAAATTTGCAAGACACGACCTCCCGTTCACTAAACCATGCTGCCTATCATCATAATCCTACTCTCGTCCTGATGTGAGTACATCCTGTCCCGAAGAATCTTCTCTAGTAACTTCCCCACCACTGATGTAAGGCTCACAGGCCTGTAATTTCCCAGATTGTTTCTTCTGCCCTTCTTAAACAGAGGAACAATGTTAGCTACTCTCCAATCCTCTGGTACTTTGCTCATGGCTAAAGAGGATACAAAGATTTTGGCCAAGGCCTCAGCAATTTCTCTCTTGCGCCTCTCTCAGTATTCGGGTATACATGCTGAGCTTTGGGACTGGGGGATTGGATAAATGAGGCAAGGCTTGATCTGCAGAGATGAAAGTTGTATTTTTGAAAATGGTGTGCTGTTTTGAGATGATTTGAATTTTTACATAATGTAAGCACATGCTGCTCTGGAAGTAGAAGGAGATCAGAAGTAAAAAGATGGTGTTTTGCAAGTAGCTCATTTATGTTCCTGGAGCAATACATATTTTTTAACCACATAAACCAGTTAACCCTAGTTTTACAAAGCATTACAGAAACTTGTATGAGATCAGATTCACGGATGTGACTGTATGAAGCTAATATCGCAGAGCACGTTAATGTTGAACTAAAGTATTTCCACCTGTGTGTCTGCTGTGGATGTGAGTAAATATATCTTTTGTGTATTCAATATTCTGCATGCCTGGAAATATTCTCATGTTGAACTAAGGTGTGAATCCTGACAACTGGATAAGGAGTTGTAAAAGAAGTTGTTTAGACTAGCTAAGGAGTGGTGCTGACCACTGTGCCACCATGTTGTCCACACTCCTGACCTGTGCTTTGTCGATGGTGAACAAGCCTGGGGAGTGAGAAGATGAGTTACTCACCTCTGACCTGCTGTTTTAGCCACATTTATATGGCTCGTCCAGTTCAGTTTCTAGTCAATGGTAACATCCAGAATGTTAGTGGGCGATCCGGTGATGGTAATGCCATTGAATGTCAAGGAGAGATGGTTAGATTCTCTTGTTGGCTATGGTCATTATCTGGCTTGATTGGCATAAATATTATTTGCCATTGCTGCCAAAGTCTGAATGTTGCCCAGGTCTTGCTGCATATCGACACGGATTGCTTCAGCTACAAAAATGTTGAATGAAAATAAAGCTGGATGAACCGTCCGGCGTTGACAAAGTCTCACTGCCAAGTTGATCCTGCAAAGTAATTCATATTAATATCTGGGGGCTTGTTCAAAAGTAGGGAAACTGCCCCACAGAGTAGTAAAGTAACAGCTGACATAGTCAAGCTCGCCAAATCGTATCTTAAATGGTCCAAACTTCTCCATTATCATCCTTGGATATGTTATGTCCCATCAATAGATGTAGGGAAGAGTGGTATAGAGTTGGAAGGGACTAGCTCTTAGAATCTTCAACATTGGCTCACGGCATCAATTCAAACATCCCACCCCACCACAGCTGATGGATAGTGTTCCTTCAATGGACACCACTTGGAGGAAGCACAGGGTAACAAAGGTACAAAATGTCCATCACCAAGAGTAGCTCAGTAGCGCCACTGCTAACCTAGCTTGTGGAATTCTGCAGGACAATTGCCAGATGTGAGCAGTTTTGGAACCTTTATCTAAGGAAGAATGTGCTGGCCTTGGAAAGGGTCCAGAGGAGGTTCACAAGAATGATCCCTAGAATGAAGAGCTTGTCATATGAAGAGCGGTTGAGGACTCTGGATCTGTACTCGGAGTTTGGAAGGATGAGGGGGGGATCTTATTGAAACTTACAGGATACTGCGAAGTCTGGATAAAGTGGACGTGGAGAGGATTTTCCACCAGTAGGAAAAACTAAAACCCCAGGCTAAAGGGGCGATCCTTTAAAACAGAGATGAGGAGGAATTTCTTCAGCCAGATAGTGGTGAATCTGTGGAACTCTTTGCTGCAGAAGGCTGTGGAGGCCAGGTCATTGAGTGTCTTTAAGACAAAGATAGAGAGGTTCTTGATTGATAAGGGGATCGGGGGTTATGGGGAAAAGGCAGGAGAATGGGGATGAGAAAAAAATCAGCCATGATTGAATGGTGGAGCAGACTCGATGGGCCGAGTGGCCTAATTTTGCTCCAGTGTCTTATGGTCTTATAGATGGGACTTGCAGTTAACTGTTGAGGGAACTATTGAGGGAAAAACCTACTTGATCTTCCCCTTGCTGATCTATCTGTTGCAGGTGTTCACAACAACGTTGGTATGAGTGACTGACACAGTCAGTCCTTGTGAGATAGGTCCTGTCTTCACACTGAGAATACCCTTCATGTTGTGTGTGCTCCAACTGCATTAAATGGCAAGGACTCAGTACAGAGAAGACAATTCAAAAGTGAGTACCCCTGAGGTGCTGTGGGCGATCAGCAGCAGAATTATATTTCACCACACTCGATAACCTTGTGGCCCAGCATGTCCCTCACTCTATCATTACCATCAATGATGAGTGCAGCAGAGTATGCCAGGGCAGCAACAGGCACACCTAAAAAGCAAATAATGCAGGATTATTTGCAACTGAACTATAGAAGCAACATGTGATAGGTTGTCCGATGCTTAATTCAATCAGATCAAAGCTCTGCTGTCCTGCCACATCCAGTCATGAATGGTAGAGGACCATTAACTGAAGGAGGAAGCTCCACAAATATCTCCATCGTCCATGAGGGGGAACCTGGTGTGTCAGTACAAAAGATGAGGCTGAAGCATTTACAGCCACCTTCATTCAGAAGTGGCCAGTGGATGACCCATTCTTTCTCCTCCTGCAGTCCCCAGCATCATAGTCTTCAGCCAAATTGATTCACGCAATGTGATTTTAAGAAATGGCTGAAGACAGTGGATACAGCAAAGACTTATGAACCCTGACAGCATCCTGGCTGTGGTGTTCCAGAATTGGATGCATCCACAGTCAAGCTGTTCTGGTACAGTTTTAATGCTGGCATCTACCCAATGATGTAGAAAACTTCCCTCTGTCTTCTCCACAAAAGCAGAGCAAATCCAATCCAGCCAGTTACTGTCCAATCAGTCTACTCAGTCAGCAGAGTGATGGAAGATGTTTATGACAGTGCTGTCGAGCAATAGTTTGCTCAGAGAAGGGTCAGGGCTCCAGACCTCCTCATTACAACCTAGGTCCAAACATGAACAAAATAGTTGATTTCCAGAAATGGGTTAAGAGTGATTGCCTTTGCCTTCAGGGAAGCATTTGAGAGTAGCATCAAGTTGCCCTAGAAAAATTGAAGATGATGGAAATTGGGGGTGTGTAAGAGGGAGCAAACCTTCCAGTGACTGGGGTCATTCCTAGCACAAAGGAATATGGTTGCGGCTGTTGGAGGCCAATTATTTTAGTCCCAGCATATCATGCAGAAGGCTCTCAGGATAGTGCCCTTCGTCCAACCATTTTCAGCTGCTTCATTGACCTTCCTTCCAAAGGCCAGAAGTGGGGATGTTTGCTGATTTGCACGGTGCTCAGTATCACTTATGACTCTTCAGATATTGAAGCAGTTCAGGCGCACAACATTCGGGCTTGGGCTGGTAAGTGGTATATATATTATATTATATAGGCCACATTGATGCTAGACAATAGCCATACCCAACAAGAGAGAATGCAATAATCTCCCTTTGACATTCTCCGCCATTCGTGGGTTACCGTTGACCAGAAACTGAACTGGACCAACCATATAAATGCTACAGCTACAAGAACCTTCCAAACCTGTGACCTGTATCACCTAAAGAGTATCAGATGCATGGGAACACCATCTGCGACTTCTCTTCCAAGTTGCACACCATCCTGACTGGGGATTGTATTCATGATGTGAAGATGCCGGCGTTGGACTGGGGTAAACACAGTAAGAGGTTTAACAACAGGTTAAAGTCCAACAGGTTTATTTGGTAGCAAATGCCACTAGCTTTCGGAGCGCTGCCCCTTCGTCAGGTGGAGTGGAGATCTCCAATCCACCTGACGAAGGGGCACCGCTCCGAAAGCTAGTGGCATTTGCTACCAGATAAACCCGTTGGACTTTAACTTGGTGTTGTTAAACTTCTCACTGGGGATTGTATTGCCATTCCTTCAAAATCCTGGAACTCCCTAATCGCACAGTGGGCATTCCAACAACACACTGCGGCAGTTCTTGAGGCAGCTCACCAACATCACCTCTAAGGCACAGTAAGAAGTCTCACAACACCAGGTTAAAGTCCAACAGGTTTATTTGGTAGAATGAGCTTTCGGAGCGCTGCCCCTTCAGGTGAGTGGAGAGTTGGGTTCACAAACAGGGCATATATAGACACAGACTCGATTGCAAGATAAAGATTGGAATGAGAGTCTTAACAGGTAATCAGGTCTTTACAGGTACAGACAATGCGAGTGGAGAGAGGGCTAAGCACAGGTTAAAGAGGTGTGAATTCTCTCAAGCCAGGACAGTTAGTAAGATTTTGCAAGCCCAGACCAAATGGTTACAGATACTGTGACATGAACCCAAGATCCTGGTTGAGGGCGTCCTCGTGTGCGGAACTTGGCTATCAGTTTCTGCTCGGCGATTCTGCGTTGTGTCTTGAAGGCCACCTTGGAGAACGCTTACCTGAAGATCGGAGGCTGAATGCCCTCGACTGCTGAAGTGTTCCCCGACAGGAAGGGAGCACTCCTGCCTGGTGATTGTCGAGTGGTGTCCATTCATCCGTTGTCGTAGTATCTGCATGGTCTCGCCGATATACCATGCCTCGGAACATCCCTTCCTGCGGCGTATCCGATAGACAACATTGGCCGGTATGTACCGTGTACCTGGTGGATGGTGTTTTCACGCGAGATGATTGCATCTGTGTCGATGATCCGGCACGTCTTGCGGAGGTTGCTGTGGCAGGGTTGTGTTCTGAAGGCTGGGTAGTTTGCTGCGACCAATGGTCTGCTTGAGGTTGCATGGTTGTTTGAAGGCAAGTAGTCGGGGTGTGGGGATGGCTTGGTGAGATGTTCATCTTCATCGATGACATGTTGAAGGCTCCAAAGAAGATGTTGTAGCTTGTCTGCTCCGGGGAAGGAAGTACTGGATGACGAAGGGTGCTCTGGCCATGTCCCTTGTTTGTCAGGACCTGTACTTAACCCCCGCTCCACTCTCATTGTCTGTACCTGTAAAGACCTGATTACCTGTTAAGAATCACATTCCAACCATTATCTTGCAATTGAATCTGTGTCTATATATGCCCTGTTTGTGAACTCAACTCTCCACTCACCTGATGAAGGGGCAGCGCTCCAAAAGCTCGCGTTACCAAATAAAGCTGTTGGACTTTAACCTGATGTTGTGAGACTTCTTACAATGCCCACCCCAGTCCAACAGCGGCATCTCCACTTCTCTAGGGCAATTAGTGATTGGTAATAAATGCTGGCCTTGTTACTGATGCTCATGTCCCATGAAAGATATAAATAAGCCCCAGGATCTCTGTCTGAAGCTTCAGAGTCTCTTACACCAGGATAGTTGTGGGTGACGTCCTAAGATCTGAAGTGCTGTAAACTATAGAAAAATGGAGATCATCAGAATTGTGAATGACGTTGCAACTTGCAGGGGTGGAGGCTTGGTGCTGAAATAATACAAACTTATTTGAAGTAAATAATCAGATTGTAGTAGATCCATATGGTTGATTGTATTTGTTAAATCAGTTAATTTGTTGAAGGCACCCTGTGCTAGATACAGGAAACTTCATCAGTTATAGGTCCTCAAGAATGGTAAATATTTTTATCCAAATTGAACTGAAAGCAATTTTACACTATAATACCTGAAGCTAAATTTTATGACTGAGGTGAGGTCAGAAAAGCCCAAGATGTCTGTCTTTTTAAACAGCATACACATGGAGACACATGTTCAGGTATGTCTCCAAAACCCCTCGATTCTTGTGATTGGACTGCTTGGTGTCTCTCCTTTAAATTGGGTCTCCAGATTTCCTGCTTCAGTTTGCTCCTGCACGTATGTGATACGATGGAACTATTATGTTAAATGGTGTGCTTTGCGATAAAATTGCAGATTATTGTGCTGCTTTGAGGTTTTTTCATGTTTTTTTTTCTAACAGATTTAATCTGACCCCCTGCCAGACAGGTAGGCTTAAAACTGAGTCCGTAGTGACAAATATATTTATTGCTTGTTTTCATTGAATTTCTCATTACATGGACTTGCGTGAAACAAGGCAATCCCACAGATGTCTATCATAATTCATCCATCTCACAGGTCCCAAAGTCCACCAACCTTAACTGAATCCAGGGTTTCAAACTCCCCACTCTATTTGGGAGTCCATTGCCCTTTGTGTAAAGAAGAATTTCCTAACTTTAATCCTAAAAGTTTTTTTACTGGTTTGAATTTGTGTCCCTTTATACTACTTTTGCATTGTGCAGTAGTACTCTGGATTTATTTTTTCCATTCCCAAAGCTATTTTATCTAGCTCTACAAGACCACCTCTTTGGAAGAATACTTTCAAGGTGATAAAACAAGATTTTTGGTTTTCTAGTGTTTTCTGAATTTTATACCGTCCCTAATGCTTGATTATTTCCTTGACCAGAACTGTGCATGATATTGAAAGTGTGCCCAGATGAGATCCTTCTGCAATGTGATCATGAATTCCTCTAACTTGTCTTCTGGTGTTATGGGCTATTGGTTTTATTGGCTTTTATTCCTGCTATGCATTGGTTGGGCATGTTGAGTACTAAGACCTCTTAATCTAATTAAACTTCACTCGTAGCTATTTCAACACTATTCATGGAGTACGTGTTGCCCACTTGCAGTGCTTTAACGTCTTGTCTGTGAAACTTCATTTGTTCTGTTCGCTTACTTGTTCTGTGATTTCTGATTTGCTTTCCCTGATTCCACTGCTTCTCCTAGACTGGTAAAACCTGCAAACCCGACGAATGCAGTCTTAGTCCAGTTCTTAATGGACCTGATATTGCAACACAACTGCCACCAAATTGACCATCTTGATTATCAGTACATGCAAAACGAATGCAGGAGTTGCTTCTGAGGCTGTGACTGGTACTCATTGATGTAACTGTGCAAGGAGCTTCATGCTGTATGTCGTTGGTGCTGAGATGCTGCTTAAAACTTACTCCTTTGATCACCTGCACTAATGCCTCCTCCTGTGACTGTCAGATTATATACCTATGTGCTACATTTTGTAAGTTTAAAAACTTTATATAAATGCAAGTTATTGTTGCATCAGACCAGGAGAGTGTTTGATGCTGACACTAGGAACCCAATCAGAACATATTCCATCCCAGAAGGGAAAACAGTTCGGACCAATATTCTTATTTCCCTGTTTTATTCATGGAATCATAGAATTCCTACAGTGCAGAAGGAGGCCATTGGGTCCATCGAGTCTGCACCGACAATAATCCCACCCAGGCCCTATCCCCGTAACCCCACATATTTGTCTTGCTAATCCCTCTAACCTATGCATCCTGCGACAGTAAGTGGCAATTTAGCATGGCCAATCAACCTAACCCGCACATCTTTGGACTGTGGGAGGAAACTGGAACAGCCGGAGGAAACCCACGCAGAATGGGGAGAATGTGCAAACTCCACACAGACAGTGACCCAAGCTGGGAATCGAACCAGGTCTTTGGAGCTGTGAGGCAGCAGTGTTAACCACTGTGTCACCATGCCACCCCAAATTGTCTTTTCCTTTTGGGATAACATTTTATTTTACAAAAATAAGATACTTTCCCTTTTTCTTTTATTTAAAAACTTTCTAATGCGTTTAAATTTGTAATCTGTTTGTTCACAGTAAAATTAATAGTGGAGGATACTAATATTCATCAAGGAAACCAGTTTTTGTTGATTTGTGGTCACTGAATGAACTGCTTTGGGTTTTGCTAAGTCATTGTGAGTCATGAATCTCTTTAGAGACTTGCTAAGCGCTTAGAATCGTTCACTTTGATGTCACTATAATTGGCTGAAAGCCAACTGCTTCTGCCTGAGCATGAAGAGAAAATCTTGATTCCTTTGTTTTCTCTTACTTCCATAAGTTGAAACAAAATGTGTGCCATTCCTCTAATACATCTCCCCTAGATGCTTGGTTACAAATTGAAAATGCACAGATGGCCTACGAAGGTTCGGGTGTGTCTTTACGTGACAGTTTCATGAATGATGAATGGAGGAATGTATATTATCAGTTCTGTTGAGTTTAAAGGAGGCGAGCAAGATTCAAACCCGCCTCTAGTGCAGATTGTGGTATGATGGTGTTGGCAAATTGTAGCCACTGCACAATTTCTTCATGTGAGGGAGTTGCATCATGACACATTCCACATTGTACAAAAAGCTGGTAGAACAGGATTGAGGAGTTTTGTTTTTAAGTAAGTATACACATGAATTAGGAATGTATTATTTGAGATGCAGCTTTCACTGCTCCTGTGGAACTACAAGTTTCACAATCTATTGAGACTCTTTAAATAGTAGGTGAGAGTTATCAAGTATCAATCCCCGTAGCAAGGTGAGTTGTAGTAAGTGCTTGATGTTTTAATGGACTGCAGAAGGAGACAGGAAAAAAAAGTTACCTGACCAGTGTTATGATGAATCCCATGATAACTCTGATGCTACACACTTATAGCCTCACAGGGTTTTGCTCAGAGCTTATAATCCATTCTTTCCAATGAGGGGATGGTGGCCTTGTGGCCTGACCATGTTGTGGTGTGTAACTAACAATTTGAGTTTCAAGAAAGGAACTCCAGAATTGTAACCTAAACATACATAGATTTTTGAAAAAGTTCCTGATTTGCAATGGAGGCTGACGCGGTCATCCAGGTCTGTAGTTATGATCAACTCACTAAGAGTTTTAACAACACCAGGTTAAAGTCCAACAGGTTTATTTGGTAGCAAATGCCATTAGCTTTCGGAGCGCTGCTCCTTCGTCAGATGGAGTGGATATCTGCTCTCAAACAAGGCACACAGAGACACAAAATCAAGTTACAGAATACTGATTAGAATGTGAATCTTTACAGCTAATCAGGTCTTAAAGATACAGACAATGTGAGTGGAGGGAGCATTAGGCACAGGTTAAAGAAATGTGTATTGTCTCCTTTAACTTGTCTTTAACCTGTGCCTAATGCTCCATCCACTCACATTGTCTGTATCTTTAAGACCTGATTAGCTGTAGAGTTTCACATTCTAATCAGTATTCTGTAACTTGATTTTGTGTCTCTGTGTGCCCTGTTTGAGAGCAGATATCCACTCCATCTGACGAAGGAGCAGCGCTCCGAAAGCTAATGGCATTTGCTACCAAATAAACCTGTTGGACTTTAACCTGGTGTTGTTAAAACTCTTACTGTGTTTACCCCAGTCCAACGCCGGCATCTCCACATCATGGTTATGATCAACTACCAGATGTTCTTGGTGTTAAAGTTATTGTTTATTTCCTTGGAGACTGGGCAGTTCAGAGGAGTGCTAGCAACCTGGATTTCAGAAAACGCAATCACAAGAGTCTTGCTTGCTGCTAGATCATCACTTTAAATCAACTATTTGGCAATTCCTGCAGTATAATGAGTTTCTGACTTGTACAAAACTTCTGGGACCCACCAAATGTATGTGTCAACACACTCAAGTACTCAGGCCCAGGAGTTCCATATATACTGTATTGTCAGGGTGTATTTCTCATACTTGCTTAGAATTCCTCTCATAGTCTCGCTGCTGGTGTTGCTTCATGCCTAGAGATGCAGGGATGTCTTCCTTTGTTGAGTTTTGAGACTGTAGGCGAGTGTTCCTTCATTGGAAGCAGTTCTTGCATCTCTAACCCATTAATGATGGGCTTATACCTACACTTTCACTTGGTGCGTTGTGCTAATCTTCCAGAGCCAGAAACTCTGATCAGACCCTGTATTTCATTAAAAATAGATTGACAACTTTTTAACAGCATTCTCAGCTTTGCCATTGGACAATGCCTCAGTTGCCCATCTTTTGACAAA
This sequence comes from Mustelus asterias, assembly GCF_964213995.1. Classification (NCBI taxonomy): domain Eukaryota; kingdom Metazoa; phylum Chordata; class Chondrichthyes; order Carcharhiniformes; family Triakidae; genus Mustelus; species Mustelus asterias. Next base: position 40,097,447 of record NC_135806.1, read on the forward strand.
CCCTGCCAGTTCAGTGGGTGTTAACCTTCTATCTGTTACTAGCATGTCTGGTATTCCAAATGCTGCACACATCCCTTGAAGTTCTCTCAGAACACTGTTCCTAATAAAGTTACTATAATAATCACATACAAAAAGCAGGGTATGACCTTGTAACTCACTTTTTTGCCCCATTTCTTTGACCAAAGCCTAGCTAAAATCTCATGCTGCAGTAATAGTTACTTGGAAAACTACAATGAGCCGTAGGACACGTCCCAATATATTTGTCAAAGCTGTTTTTCCTGGGCCAATAGAGGCTGGCATCAACTCTATGGGTACAACATTGTGACATTTTGTGTTGAATGAGCTATTTAATTCTTACACAAATTACCTGGTACATTAGTTGCTGTCCTTTTGAATATCAAATCTCATTGGACAGTTAATTCACCTTGATAATCAAAGTAAGGGTGACAGCATTCATGTATCTCTAATTTTAGTCCCAGGTTTTCCTTGCTGAATAACACAATTGCTTCTCAACCAGATCATCTACTGCAGCAAGATTTAAGATGTTGCTGTTTAATCTCCAGCTGGAAGTGCTTTGCGACGAATAGTTTTCTCCAACTTGCCCATAAAATCTCAGACATTAGTGTGTGGCAGGTATGCTCTGCTCATTTTGTCTGCTAGGGCTATCCTTTTTCTGTCCTTTTAGAAGATACTTTCAGAGTCTTAACATTCTTTGAAGTCTCTGGTGTGTTTAGTGGCTTGAAAACGATCAGTTTTAAAGGACAGTGCTCCATTTCACCACCTATAGGCCATTGTAATCTTCAAATTTATAGTTAGGAGCTCTTTCTCGATTGTTTATCTCATCACAGTTGTTGGTGCTCTTCATGTATTAGCAAATGATTGTCCATTCTGCAGCAGTGCTGCTGCAAGTTCACTAGCAGTAACTTCTTCCTTTTGAAATTATAAAATATAAGGATTGACGTGCTGCTGGTGTTTGCTGCTTTTGAGTCATTTCAGTTCCAATTCCACTCGAGCATTTTGTATTAATTTTCTGAGCACTTTTGTGGGAGAAACCTGCTTGGATGTTGAACAAGTCCAACTAAATATTGGATTGTTACTATATCAATTGGTGTCAGCTTCTCCAAAACCACTAATTTTGAATGAATGCATACAAAGTCCTCTTGCCCTTGAAACAAGCCCAAGAAAAGGGACTTCAGGCCAAGAGGTTTCATTTTCATATTTTGCACTGCTATGCAGTTGTTGCACTGATGTAGGAAATGTTCTAGGTTTTTTAATCAGGGCCAAGTGTTCTCCAGAATCAACTATCACAAGATCACATACGATGACTTCTGTCTCTTACAGGCCTTCCAGCAGGCCATGGGCTGATTCTAAATGGCCTACATCTGCAGTGGTATTGTCCAGAAGCATATTTTGGCCATCAAACTACGAATGCATTAGCACCTTGTAGACAACTAGCTACACCTTCAATCATTGGTGAGGTAATCTCCCTTGAATGCTTTGAGGCTTAAGGACTCTTGGGCGTGCCTGCTGTTCAACCGATCATGGTGTTACAGGAGTGCAGATGTCCTGAATGACCCAGCCATTTTAGACAGTTATCAAAGAAATCAAAAGAGATCAAGATCGATCTTGCTATCCCTGCTCCCCGCCCCCTCCTTCCCCCATCCCATCCAATAAACCAGGTTGCTTAATGGTGAAGATACTTACTTGAATGAACTAGTGTAACCTGCTGTTAGAGACCCCGTCCACTATGGAGAAACCAAGATTCATACATCTTGTCCATTACTCAGAAAGGTGAACTTGTGCTTTGCAGGCCATCTTTCTTGGGCGAACACTGCAGTTGACTGGCCTGTGCAGGCGGGCACTGAAATTTGGTTGTACGTTTCGAGGACCGTCTATGTCAAACTCTCAACATCCCACATGATCAGAGTTGGCACAAACTTCCCCAAGCCCCAACAATGACATGAACTGCCAGTTCTGTGAACGTCCATGCCAATTGTGCATTGGACTCTTCAGTCAAGAGAGGACCCACAGAAGACTCTGAAATTTCCTGCAGCTTGAACATACTTGAATAATAAGTCTGCAACCACTTGTTGACTCCATGTATATCAATCACTTTTGGAGCGGCACAATGGTTAGCACTGCTGCCTCACAGCACCAGGGACCCGGGCTCAATTCCGGCCTCGGATGACTGTGTGGAGTTTGCACGTTCTGCCCATGTCTGCATGGGTTTCCTCCAGGTGCTCTGATTTCCTCCCACACGCCAATGATGTGCGGGTTAGGTTGATTGGCCCATAGTATCAGGGGGACTAGCAGGGTAAATATGTGGAGTTGACGGGAGGTATGGGGCCATAGAGATTCTATTCTATCCTATATTTAGGAATGACGTGAAGATCCTTGAATATGTAGAGGAGATTTATCAGAACGGTTCTGGGGATGAGGAAATTTGGCTACAAGATTAGGTTCGAGAAGAAGGGATTGTTCTCCTTGGAACAAAGGAGGTTGAAGGGCGAACTGTTAGTGGTGTACAAGGGTGATTGGTGTGGCTATGGTAGACAAAAGCTGTTTTGATTAGCTCATGGTACAAGGATTAGGGGACACAGATTTAAGGTTTTGGGCAACAGATCCAAGGGAGATGTGAGGGTGAACTCTTACACCATGACTAGGACATGACTAGATCAATGATTCCAGAAAGAAATTGAATAAGCATTTGAGGGAAATGCAGTAAACATGTAGGACAACAGAGCGAATGGAACTGACTAGATGGTTATACAGTGAACTGGCATGGACTTGATGGGCCAAATGGCCTCCTGTGCCATATTGATTCTAAGACTGGAACACCCGACCTATAAATTTTCAAAAGTTGTTTCTTTAATTCAAATTCTCAACAGTGATCAGTGATAGAACAACAACACCGAGTTATCTTAACTCTTAAAACACTAAACTAAAAATAGTTTAAAAACTTGGGAGAAAAAAAAGGATTTAAAATGTTCATGAGTGAATATCTATAAAGATGGTTAATCTGTGAGTATCAAAAAATAATTGGCAGTGTCAGTTTGCCTCAGTTGGCAGCAGTCTGCCACAAGAGCCTTCTGCTGCTGCTTCTGCTTTGGTTATGTTGTCATCAACTAACATGCGTATTCTGCCAACATTTCTGAATATGGTTAACAATGCTATCATGAAATAAGAATCTGTTTTATTTTTGTGATATTGATTTGAGGATAGATATTAGCCAGGACACTGGGCATAACATCCCCTACTCTTCTAATAGTGCCCTGGGGCCTTTTGCATCCACCTGGGCAGACAGGTGGGGCCCTCTGTTTAATGTTTCGTTTGAATCCAGTTGAGTTCAAACTAGGATGTAGGAAGAGTGCGGTCCTGAAGGAGTGGGAATGCTGTATTGTTAGATGTAATTGAAGCCCTGAGCTTATTCAGATAGATACAAAAGATCCATTGGTAACATTTAAAGAAATAAAGACCTTTTCCTCTAGCCCTGAGCACAATTGAATCTTAACTGTACAAAAAGCAAATTGAATTGTAACTGCTGCTTGTGGAATCTTGCTGTGTGTAAATTGGCTGCTGTGTTGCCTACCTAACAGTTAACTGCACTTCAAAAATAATTATTTGAATTAAATTGAAATAAAGCATGGAAATAGACTGTTTGGCCTAATCAGTCTCTGTTGCTGCTTATCCCACTCCTGAACAGTAACCCTAATCTCTTGTTCTCATCCTTTTCAATCATCTGTCTCTGTTTCAATCCCTCTGGTAATATAAGTCACATTCTTTGGATTTGAAAGACTTGGGATATCCTTTTTTTAAAAGAAAAGTTACTTGTCAATTGAATTTATAAGCTAATTGCTAACATCAATGTATAACTTCAGTGAATGGTATTTTGTAGCCATGATCTCCAAAGAGAGACTTTTAAAATGCATTTTCAGTGGATGTTTTTACCAAAAGGTTTTTTTCCCCTGGTTTTTAGGAGAAGAGGCACAATTATTAAGGCTGTCATTAATGCAGCTGTTTAAAGGCAAAGCACTTGATACCTATGCAGATTATATTAACAGGTATGTGTCTGTGTGTGCATTAAATACGCAAGGCTGATTATGATTGTTTAATTGAGTAATAATGCAAAACTGGAGCTCTGAAGATTTTCATGTATCTGAAGTGTGGTGCTCCTTTTAATGTATGAATGTACTTTAATGACTACAATGTATCGCAATGTATGTAGACCTTGAAAATCCATGGCAGTTCCTGTGAACTCCCACTGCACGTTTACTGGAACAGTTCCAGACTTGGTCAGGATTTTGATTTGGTAAATCTTGAACTTGATGTTTTCTGGGAAAGCCTGTGGGGGCATCAACATAGGTAGATGTAACTCCTAAAACTGGGTATTTTTGGTTAGTTGGGACCAAGTTTAGCAGTGGTACAGATCTTGCCAGTTATACATCACTGAAACTAGCAGAGATGCTGTCAACCTGAGGGTCTGGGCTGATCTGGGGACCGGACCCCTTGTTTTCTCAAAGTTCTGATCACAATCTGCCAAGTTCTGAAAGCGAAGACCTTTTCCTTTCTGCCCACCTCGCAACCTGAGTTTGAGCATGTTTCCTAAGTTTCTAGAAGAATGGTGTTCACTGCAGATGTATCTTTCTAAGGCCAATATCTGCCCCCCCCCCCCCCCCCCCCCCCCCCCCGCCTTTCCTTGCTCATCACCCTTTAATGGAATCACTTCTCTGATAAAATATAGCAATATGTGTAGCTGCTGGGGTTAAAACAGATATGGAAAATTATTTGATTATGGCTAGACTAAATATATTCCTTAACTACTTGTTCCAATTTATATAAACTTTGAACAATGGGGTTAGTTTCCTGAGATTCTGTTCTGGGCATGGAGACGCATTAGACAGAAGCGTCCATTTTTATATCTAGGAGCTTCAGTATACTGCTAACCACAATTAGTCAGCCTGCACCTAGCGTTCTAACTCCTGTTAGCGAGTGTCTACTGAGTGAAGCCTCAAATGAGTAGTTGGTAAGTCATTTGACTGAATTTTCTTTTAAAAGACACCTTTTTGTAAATGATTTATTTTATCATTCAGGGTTTGTACAAGGAATCTGAAGGACCTTTCACTCAGGTAAGAACACCAGTTTGAGTTATCTGGATAGTTTTTTGGTGGGATTAAAAAACGATGCATATTTTCCTGCCTTGTTCTCTCTCTCTTTCTCACTTGGAATGTTCAGATCACAGATTAGTTTACAAATGAAGGCTGGGAATGGCTTCTTCTGGCTGGTATTTCGTGGCCAGTATTTCCACACACACACACACACACACACACCCTTGTGGGTTCTGAGGCGGGGTGGGAGCAGGAAATTGCATGGATGGATTCCTGGACATGATTTAGCACTGGGGTGGACATAGCCTCGGATAGGAAACCTGCCCTTGGGTTGTCTTCTGCCCTGCCTCAGTATTTAGGCTGGGTGGGGGAATGGTAGGAGACCTCCAGACCCTCATAATACCCTGACACCCCTCGGCTTTCTCGACAGTGATGACTGGAAGTCCTGCTTTCTGCCAACCAACTCTATATCAGGCATAGAATCATGGAATCCTACAGTGCAGAAGGAGGCCATTCGGCCCATTGAGTCTGCACCGACCACAAACCCACACAGACCCTATCCCCATAACCCATGCATTTGCCCTAGCTAGTCCCCCTGACACTAAGGGATAATTTAGCATGGCAATCCATCTAACCCACACATCTTTGGACTGTGGGAGGAAACTGGAGCACCCAGAGGAAACCCACGAAGACACAGGCAGAATGTGAAAACTCCACACAGACAGTGACCCAAGCCAGGAATCGAATCCGGGTCTCTGGCATTGTGAGGCAGCAATGCGAGCCACTGTGCCGCTGTGCCGCCATGCTAAAGTTGGTGGGGATGTGTTCCCCACCGACAGACCACCATCCTGAAAATTGAGGCCCGTGTCCCAGAACAGCCCTAGCACAATTTTGCTCTTAATGATCTGAGGAATATCTATTTACATTTTTTATTTCCTGCCCATTAACCAACTTTCTTTCCATGCTGCTCCATTTCTTCTCAAAACCATGCTTTAAAATCTGACTGACTGCCTTCTGAAAATCCCAAAATGCTGCAATTGTCCCTCCTTATCTCTAAATGTCTCCAATTCTCCAAGATCTCTACTTTCATCTAATTATGTCTCCTTATGTATTCCTAGATCCCTTCATTCGACCAATGGAGGCCATGCCTTCAGTTGTCTAGGTCATAAATTCTGGAATTCCTAACCCAAACTTATTTGCTGCTCCTCTATCTTCAACCAAGCTTATCACCAGCTGTCTTTAAAACCTCCTTAGATCGAGATAGTGTTGCTATCTAGAGAAACTGTTCCCTTTGGCAGAATTGCCGAGGATCAGCAGATGTTGACTGAAGCTGGTTGGCAAAAGAAGCAACAGCAACAGGAAGAAAATGTTTCTCGCGCTGCAAGTGATTTACATCTGAAATGCACTACCAGAGTGTATAATGAAGGCAGATACAACTGGGGCTATCTAAAGTACATTGGATAAGCTTCTGAAGAGAGAGAGAATTTTCAGGGCAACGGAGAAAGCACAGGGGAATGGGATTAGCTGATTTGTTTTTGCAGAGATCCTGCACAAGCACATTGAGCTGAATGGCTACCTCCTGTGCTAGAATCTCTCACATTCTTTGGTTTGGTGTCAGTTTTAGTCTGCTTGCACTTCTGTGAAAAACCTTGAAAACTTAATGCATTAAAGGTGCAATCTAAACTTTAAAAGGAGAAAAATCAAAAATATTGACATTTTAATTAATTTACATATAATGCAATGACCTGTATAACTAACTTACGCCTCCATAGTGAATAAACTTCTTAGCAATCTGGTATTGATATGTTACTGCAATTGGTGGATGTAGATTTAGTGGTAACTTTCAGAAAGTAATGGGATATATACTCAAAGGAATGGAAAAGAGTGGTGGAGTGGGGATTAATTGGATAGCTTGCTCAAAGGAGAGGAATGGTGAGCTGAATGTAAGGTTCTATGATGCTGATTCATTTCACATGCATGCATTACGTTACATAACCTATTGAGGTTAACTAACTCAGTATAGAGCAAGGATGGAAGCTGGCACCTTCCTGACATGAATGGTCAAGACTCAGCTGCACTCTGCTATTGTGATACATTGGGAGGGCTTTAACCCTGTTCTTCTTTATTTCTATTATCCTAGGGGTCATCTATTCAAACTAAGCCTGTCTGAACCTACTTGCCTGTTGAAGCAGAGAGATTTACAGCACAGAAAGAGACCGATTGTCCCATAATAGCAACATGTAGATCACCCAGTCCCTAGGGCAGAATTCCTCATTCAGTTGCATAATAACTGATTTGTACTTCCACTCCACTCCATGTGTGTTCTTTTGCAATCCAAAGCTAACAAACACTATTCACCTCATTCTTCCTATCATCTCCCTTCTCTTGAAATATGTACCCTGTTTTTCTTTTTTTTTTAAATAATGCAATGGCTTCTGTCTTAACCACTCCCAAAACATTCAACAGTGCAGACATCCACCTCCTAAAAGATCTTCCTAATGCCCCCACTTCACTTTCTCATTGGTAACTTTATTTTGATGACTGCTCAGACTTTGCAAATGATGAAAGACTGATTGACAATCAAAAGTTGTCATAATTTTTAAAACTTGTATTAACCTGTTACCATATCTCAGTTTCTACTTATAACTAATTCTTCCCATCCCTGGTCAAAGCTGCATTGCATTTCCTATAGCTCCACTGACCTTTCTATAATGTACCCAAAATGATGTACCATGCTTACTGTGTTCCATGTTTTGTGCTATTTTAGTCTTGTAAGTTTGTAGTAAATCGAGGGTGACTCAATGAGGTTTAAGAACAAAAGGATTAATTGCCAACGAACACACAACTATATCTACAAACATGGTCAGACAGAATAACTATGCGATTGTACAACACTCCTCCCTGGCTCCAACTGCAGATCCTTCCCTGGGATATGCATCCTGGCACTCAATTGGCTCAGCTTCCTACCTTGACACTTCATAGGATCTGTCCTGATCATGTGGCCCTTGGGGAATGTTCCCTTAAAGCGGCCATGCTACTACAATCCTTCTACCATTCCCCCCCCCCCCCGCCCGCCCGCCGCCGCCAAAAACAACTCCTGAAGTCACCTAAGGTGGAAACAAAAGGAAAACATCATTAACGTAAGCTACAATTTAAAAATAAAACCAGGGAAACCCCCAAAGCAGCTTGTCATAAAGTTTAGTTGATGCAGTACCTGTTCAGGCACGCTGAGGAAGAATTTAGCATTGCTAATCCATCTAACCAGCACATCTTTCAGAGTGTGGGAGTAAACCGGAACACTCAGAGGAAACCCACGCAGATATGGGGAGAATGTGCCGACTCTAGGAGAACTTCTCAATTCTGAGTTAGGTTTGTCTGGAAATGAAAAATAGAGACGAGCTGAGGTGAAAGACAAACTCATCAACCCAGGGTCTAGATCTTCTTCGGTAGCTGCTATGTTCTCAGTCACAGAAACGACTGATTGCTCCGGTTCCACATTTACACCCAGGATTCCTGTATCCAATCCTGGTCAATCTAAATTGACTGCTGGAGTTTCCTGTTGATCCCTTGAATCCGACACTATTCTCCTCATCAGGTGGTCTACATGTTTCTTGAAGCCATAACCTTGCATCTCTTTTGTATAGGAGACCGGTCCTGGTCTTTCTGCAATCTTACCAGCCATCCTCCTGCAAAATTTCTGAGCATGACTAAATCCTCAACTTGGAAAATGCTTGTCATTCTTTCTTGAGTCATGATTTTCTTTGAGAGGCTTGCCTAGCCTCCATCCACCCCGCCAAATCTGGGAATATCATATAAACGTGTTCTTAAACGGTGTCCCATTAGCAACTCGGCTGGTGTGACCCCTGTGGTCACATTTGGTATGATGTTATAAGACAGCTGGCAAAATGTAAGGGTAGAGTGACTTGTTTCTTCATAGATGCCTTGAAAGTTTGCACAGCGCGTTCTGCTAACCCATTTGAGGCTGGGTGGTAAGGTGCTGACCTAACATGGTGAATGCCATTTGGTTTTACAAATTTCTGAAACTCCGTCGCCATGAAGGATATGCCATTGTCTGATACGAAAACCTCTGGAATACCATGAACAGCAAAGATTTTTCGCAAGTTATCAGTGGTGGCAGCGGCCATCGTGGACTTCATCAATTAGACATCCTGCCACTTAGTTTGCATCCACTAATATTAGAAACATATGGCCCAAAAATAGACCTGTGGAGTCTGTATTCTTGCTTAGGGTTTGCCTGGCCACTCCCAAGGTGCATATTAGCTGGTGGCAGCTAAACCTGTTGAGCTTGACAACTCGGCATTGACTAATCATCCTTTCTATTTCTCTATCCAGGCCTGACCACCAATTATAACTTCTGGCTTGTGATTTCATTCTGCTTTGACCCAGATCTGAGCCGTGCAGTTCTTGCAACAAGAGTCATCTTCCTTGGGGTGAGAGTATAACCCTAGACTCCCTACAACAGCATCCCATCTTCACGGTTATTTCCATCCTCCTTTATTGGTAGGGCGTAAGCAGCTCTGACTTCTCATATCACATCCCTTGCATGACTATCTTCTTCACCTTCGATAATACTGGGTCTCTTCCTGTCACGTCCGTGTGTTTCACTGAGACTGGCAAAGTCTCTATCATATGCCGTGCCAGCACTGGCTTTTGCAGAACCGGCAAGGACAACCTGCTGAGCACATCCACATTTAATACGTGTCCCTGGAAGATGCTGAAAAGTATAATTGTACACTGCCAATAAGAGAGCTGACCTCTCCAGTCTTGTCGAAGCTATTGGTGGCACTGGCTTATCTTCTCTGAATAAACCCAGCAATGGCTTGTGGTCTGAAACTGGTAACCAACCTTCGTCCAATTCCAATAGCTGATAATCATGACTGAGATCCAACTTGGTGTATTTTAACGCTCCAGTTAATTTGGCTTAGTGGTCTTCAATTTTAGGAATGAGGTATCTATCTATTTGAGCTCCATTATTGACTCTCAATTTATAGTCCCCACATTCTTACAGTCCAATCCAGTTTAAGGATCGGGATAATGGGTGCTGTCCATTCTGAGAATTGAACAGGCTTTATGATACCTAAATCTTCCAGTCTTTTGAGTTCAACTTCAACTTTATGTTGAAGCACACAGGGCTCTACGGGAGCCCTGAAAAACTTTGGTGTTGCCTCTGGATTCAGATACATTTTAGTTTTACTTCCTCTTATAAGTCCTAGGTTATTTTGAAAGACCTCAGAATATTTACATAGTTCCTGAAAACCTCCATCTTGCAGATTTAATATCTCTAACCAATTCAGTTTAATTTGCTTGAGCCCCATTAAACATGGTCAATGTCCCTTAATTACTAAGACAGGTAACTGTGCCGTCTGATTCTTGTAGGACGCTGACTGTTGCTGCCCCAAAATCTGCGATGTTTCTCTGGTATAGGTAAACAATAGAGCTCCAGACTCATTCAATCTCAATGGCCGGACGCCTTTTTGAAGGTAACGAAATGCCTGCTCCCCTATGACTATTGCGCAGTCCCGGTATCAACTTCCATTTTAAGAGATCTGCCAATTACCATCAAGGCTATCTCCATAGACGGTACTTTACTCAGTTGGACCTGTTTTAAGGGTAAATGTTTCAGGTCCCTAGGCTGCTCATCTAGTTACTTCGAAGGAGTTAAACTAGCCATTGTGGGGGTTTTTTTTTTTGCAATTCTTTCCTGACAGCTTCAAGATTCTGCACCACGCTTGTAATGTGACCCTTTTTGTTGCAGCTGAAACACACACAACTCCTACACTTCTTGGAAGTGTTCACTCCCACATTGAAAACGAACTTCTGCCCTTGGTGCTGTATCCATTTTACTGGACTCTTCAACATCTGAGTTGCCCTTCAAAACAGCCATATCCTGCCACAAGTGTTTTACCTCATTTGGCATACCTTGCAACTTGCTTACGCTCTGTTCTGCACATTCAGGCACCTGGGCCAGCTGCACAGCTTTCTCTAGAGAAATTTTGGTCTCGGTCAGTAACTTTATTTGTATAGTAAGAAGTCTCTCAACATCAGGTTAAAGTCCAACAGGTTTATTTGGTAGCACGAGCTTTCGGAGCGCTGCCCCTTTATCAGGTCCTGTTGAACTTTAACCTGGTGTTGTGAAACTTCTTACTGTGCCTACCCCAGTCCAACGCTGGCATCTCCACATCATTCGTTTGTATAATTAAACAATTTATACTACAGACCAAATGGTCTCTTGACATTTCTCCGAAAGTTGGGCCCTATTCACATAAGAACATAAATAGGAGCAGGAGTAGGCCATCTAGTCCCTCGAGCCTGCCCCGCCATTCAATAAGATCATGGCTGATCTGAAGTGGATCAGTTCCACTTACCCGCCTGATCCCTATAACCCCTAATTCCCTTACCGATCAGGAATCCACCTATCCGTGATTTAAACATATTCAACGAGGTAGCCTCCACCACTTCAGTGGGCAGAGAATTCCAGAGGTTCACCACCCTCAGAGAAGAAGTTCCTCCTCAACTCTCTCCTAAACTGACCCCCCTTTATTTTGAGGCTGTGCCCTCTAGTTCTAGCTTCCTTTCTAAGTGGAAAGAATCTCTCCACCTCTACCCTATCCAGCCCCTTCATTATCTTATAGGTCTCTATAAGATTCCCCCCTCAGCCTTCTAAATTCCAACGAGTACAAACCCAATCTGCTCAGTCTCTCCTCATAATCAACACCCCTCATCTCTGGTATCAACCTGGTGAACCTTCTCTGCACTCCCTCCAAGGCCAATATATCCTTCCGCAAATAAGGGGACCAATACTGCACACAGTATTCCAGCTGCGGCCTCACCAATGCCCTGTACAGATGCAGCAAGACATCTCTGCTTTTATATTCTATCCCCCTTGCGATATAGGCCAACATCCCATTTGCCTTCTTGATCACCTGTTGCACCTGCAGACTGGGTATTTGCATCTCATGCACAAGGACCCCCAGGTCCCTTTGCACGGTAGCATGTTGTAATTTTTTTCCATTTAGATAATCCAATTTGCTATTATTTCCTCCAAAGTGAATAACCTCGCATTTGTCAACGTTATACTCCATCTGCCAGATCCTCGCCCACTCACTCAGCCTGTCCAAATCTCTCTGCAGACCTTCTACGCCCTCCACACGAATGCTGCACCTGAGCCAACCTGTTAGTTGACAAAGCGTGTTGATCTGACGTGTTGGATGTTAGAGGCTTGTTGTGGTTGTTTTGTGACATCCATTTCTACAGTCCAGTCCAATGTGGAATAAACCTGGGTTTCATAGGTAGTTACTTTACAGTTTTGCAAAGCTGCCATCTCCTATAACTTTACTTAGCTTTCCTTTATTAAAGATAATAGCTTTGGCAAGTGTTTCAAAGAGATTGGAGTTAAGGGGGAAAGTTAGCTTAGGTAACCAAAAGCGGTTTTGAAAATGTTTTTAAATATGGGGAGGAACAGAGAAAGACAAATGTTTTGGGAGGAGATTTCACAAGTAAGCCTATTCAATGGAGAAGTGAGAAGGAAGTTTCAACGGAGGCCAGTTAGAGACACCTGATCCTTGAGCAGACTCCCAAGCTACTGGCGAGAGGAAGCCAATAACAATTTGTTTAGATTATACGAAGTTTGAGATTTCAGACACTTTCTCAGTCAATATAGTCACAAGGTTCCATGAGTTTTGGGCAAACAAATATAAAATTTACTATACAAGGTCAGAAAGATAAAACAATTTACAATATGTGCTCTGGTTTCCTCCCACAGTCCAAAGATGTGCAGGTTAGGTTGATTGACCATGCTAAATTTGCCCTTAATGTCCCAAGATATGTAGGCTAAGGGGATTAGAACATAAGAAATAGGAGCAGGAGTAGGCCAACTAGCCCCTCGAGGCTGCCCTGCCATTCAATAAGATCATGGCTGATCTGATAGTGGTTTAGTTCCACTTACCCACCCGCTCCCCATAACCCTTAATTCCCTTATTGATCAGAAATCTATCTACCTGTGACTTAAACATATTTAACGAGGTAGCCTCCACTGCTTCAATGGGCAGAAAATTCCAGAGATTCACTACCCTCAGAGAAGAAGTTCCTCCTCAACTCTGTCCTAAACTGACTCCCCCTTATTTTGAGGCTGTGTCCTCTAGTTCTTGTTTCCTTTCCAAGTGGAAATAATCTCTCTGCCTCTACCCTGTCTAGCCCCTTCATTATCTTGTATGTCTCTATAAGATCTCCCCTCGGCCTTCTAAACTCCAACGAGTACAGGCCCAATCTACTCAATCTCTCCTCATAAGCTAACCCCCTCATCTCCGGTATCAACCTGGTGAACTTTCTCTGTACTCCCTCCAAGGCCAATACATCCTTCCGCAAATAAGGGGACCAAAATTGCACACAGTACTCCAGTTGCGGCCTCACCAGTACCTTGTACAATTGTAGCAAGTCCTCCCTGCTTTGATACTCCATCCCCTTTGCGATAAAGGCCAACATTCCATTTGCCTTCTTGATCACCTGCTGCACCTGCAAACTGAGTTTTTTGCGATTCATGCACAAGGACCCCCAGGTGCCTCTGTACAGTAGCATGTTGTAATTTTTCACCATTTAAATAATAGTCCATTTTACTATTATTCCTTCCAAAGTGGATAACCTCACACTTGTCAACGTTATACTCTATCTGCCAGATCCTTGCCCACTCACTTAGCCTATCCAAATCTCTCTGCACACGCTTTCCCACTCATCTTTGTATCATCCACAAACTTTGTTACCCTACACTTGGTCCTCTCCTCCAGATCGTCTATGTATATGGTAAACAGTTGAGGCCCCAGCACTGATCCCTGCGGCACGCCACTGGTCACCACCTGCCAACCAGAAAAGCACCCATTTATTCCAACTCTCTGCTTCCTGTTAGATAGCCAATCCTCAATCCACGCTAACACTTTACCCCCAACTCCGTGTACCCTAATCTTCTGCAGCAACCTTTTGTGAGGCACCTTATCGAATGCCTTCTGGAAATCCAAAAACACCACATCCACTGGTTCCCCTCTGTCAACCGCACTCGTTACATCTTCATAAAAATCCAGTAAATTCGTCAAATACGACTTTCCCTTCATGAATCCATGCTGCGTCTGCTTGATCAAACCATTTTTTTCCAGGTGCTCTGCTATTTCTTCTTTAATGACGGATTCCAGCAATTTCCCAACTACGGACGTTAAGCTAACTGGTCTGTAGTTACCTGCCTTTGTCTACCTCCTTTTTTAAACAGGAAAGGAAATAGAATAGGCAAAGGAATAGAAGTGGATGTCAATTGCTATGGGAGTAGTGTAAGGCAGAAATGGTCAGTTTAATAAGCAAGTTGTAGATGTGTCCACTCTTTAAAAAAAAATGTAATAATGAAAGACGCAATTTCTCAGTGAAATTGAGCCTCTGACGTGCTCGGGTGTAGGGGGGGGTGGGGGGGTGGGGGGTGGTGGGGGCGCTGTCGTCAAATCATATGATATTTCACAGGCTCCTACATCCTCTGAACACATTTTCCACCATGTCAAATGTGAATAATTGATTTGAAGCAGGAGACTTCTTAAAATATTTACTTGCCTTCTGGCAGAGTCACTTTTTAAATTCAAACTACTGAGACCACATTAAAACTGTTACCAATTGTTAAATCCTTGATCTATTTGTTGACGCCGCACTATTTCTGCACCTTTGCACTGGGGAAGAATTAAAATGGAAACCAGCTAGTAGCTGTTGCTGCACATTTTCCAACTGTTTTGATTGCTGCTCAGGGAGCTGGGTCACTGACTTGATCGTCACTTGGTTACACAGGCAGCCCAGCAAACTCCCTAAGCTGCTGCTGGCATTTTAAAAATATTTTCTCATCCCCTGACTGCTTCCTACAGACAGCACTTCTAAGAGGCAATTATTCCACTACTGAAAGCACATCATGTACTTATAAACAATTACAGTATTACACTTACTGAACAGTTCACACACAACCTTTGTGTAAAAATATGCATTAAATGACTACATGTGACATTCATGTTGGGTAAAAGCATATATAAAACATTTTATGGTCATAGATTGATTTATAATTTCTTTTGTGAAGTTAATTTGCATAATTTAAAATGTTGAAATACTGAATATATTTTTTCTACCAAAAGGGAAAATAATTAAATGCTGAATCAGTCGGTATGTCAGTTTGATTGTATTTTCATACAACTGATGTTGTCATCAGGTCTCAGTTTACAGCTAGGCATGTTTTTACATTTACATAAAAGCATGGAATTCAAGTTCCTGATGGGAATGTTAATCTGCCTTGATTTGGAATGGAGCAAAAAGGAAATTAAACAGGAGAGAGATGTGACGTCCTGGATCTGAGCAGCACACTCTGCATCTGCTTTTACAATCATAGGTTAAACAAGGAAACTAAGTGTGTTTTAGTGATAAAATGGGACACTAATGGAGATTACACATAAACTGTCATCAATATTTCTTCAAGTTTTATACCACCTCTCAGTTTTTAAGAACCTGTCTCCTGATGAATAAGACTGTGGAGTTGGTATTGATGAAGTTAACTTGGTAATGATTAGGATATGAGGTCTGAAGCTGAAGCCTGGTACCATAAGACAGGAATAGGTCATTAGGCCCATCAGGCCTGGGCCCAGATGTTCGCTTCTGGGTCAACTACATGTCTGCCCCAACTTCTGAGTGTTGCTGTCTAATCAAAGTGTATTAGTGAACCAATCAAAGCATGGAATGGATTCTCATGGAGATGACATTCATGGTCTTGCTGCCACTACCTGATACAGATATTATACAGTCGTGTAGTTAGCTGCCAAGACCCAGTGGGTGGTTAAACGATGAACTGTGCCATGCTGATTATCCCATCCCTTTTGCCACGTGTTTATCAGCATTTATTAACACAGTTGACCCTTCACTAGGTCTCTTATATCTACACACTGTCACTGTCACAACATAACTGTATGACTAAGAAGGAGGAAATCAGTAAGGCTGAGTGTGGCTGCGGAGCACAACATGCTCCCTTGGAGTCACAGCTGCAACATATATGGCACCATGCATTTTAACAACACCAGGTTAAAGTCCAACAGGTTTATTTGGTAGCAAAAGCCACACAAGCTTTCGAGGCTCTGAGCCCCTTCTTCAGGTGAGTGGGAATTCTGTTCACAAACAGAACTTATAAAGACACAGACTCAATTTACATGAATAATGGTTGGAATGCGAATACTTACAACTAATCCAGGATTAGTATTCGCATTCCAACCATTGTTCATGTAAATTGAGTCTGTGTCTTTATAAGTTCTGTTTGTGAACAGAATTCCCACTCACCTGAAGAAGGGGCTCAGAGCCTCGAAAGCTTGTGTGGCTTTTGCTACCAAATAAACCTGTTGGACTTTAACCTGGTGTTGTTAAACTTCTTACTGTGTTTACCCCAGTCCAACGCCGGCATCTCCACATCATGAATACCATGCATTTGCACAGAGCCAGTTTATATGCTATACCTTACCAGTAATCATTAATATGGTGAAAATGGTTAGTGGTGATACTAAAGTGAATGAGAGCACTATAATCTGATTCATTACTCTTTTCACCTTATATTTTTGTTCATAGAAAGGGGACATGGGGAGGGGGTGAGTCTAGCTGACCAATACTTTTGTGACCAGGACGTTCAAGTTTTGGTGGAAGAAGTGGTTGAGGAGAATAGTCCTCTACCCTGAACTTGGCCCATAATCATCAGGCAAGACTGTTCTCTGCCTGTGGGGGGGGCACTTCAGCGGTCACAGGCATTCAGCCTCTGATCTTCGGGTAAGCGTTCTCCAAGGTGGCCTTCACGACACGGCAGCGCAGAGTCGCTGAGCAGAAACTGATAGCCAAGTTCCGCACACATGAGGACGGCCTCAACCGGGATGTTGGGTTTATGTCACACTATCAGTAACCCCCACAGCTTGCCTCCTGGACTTGGAGAATCGCACTGACTGTCCTGTCTGGAGACAATACACATCTCTTTAACCTGTGCTTAATGCTCCCTCCACTCACATTGTCTGTATCTTTAAGACCTGGTTGGCTGTAGAGATTCGCATTCTAATCAGTATTCTGTAACTTGATTTTGTGTCTCTGTGCCCTGTTTGAGAGCAGATTTCCACTCCATCTGACGAAGAAGCAGTGCTCCGAAAGCTAATGGCATTTGCGACCAAATAAACCTGTTGGACTTTAACCTGGTGTTGTTAAAACTCTTACATGGAGAGATCACCAGGGTACTAGAACAGCTGTCTGGTGATAGTGTTACTTTTAGCACTGATGAAGGCAGTATTGCAATCATCTTGGCTAATGGTGGAGATCATGCTGTTATTTTGTTGAGCTTAATGGGAGTGCAAGGATGGGGTTGTATCAGAAGGGCAGTGCAAGCATGGTTAAGGCAGTGGCAGGCATCAGGGCGTTCTTTCATAGAGAAGGGCCATACCTAAAGAACTCCTTTTGTGTCTCGCACACCTTTCTGCTCTGCTCCTTTATCCCACCCTGGGCCAGATCACTCCTCCGGCATTAAGAGGAGGAAGAGATGTTTGAGGAGGCAACGTCACATCTGACTAGTCCATACTTCACAAATTGGGTATCAGCATATCAGAGTGATGTAGCACGTGTAAAGTTGGTGGCACAGGGTGAAAGTCACTGCACCAGAGTGCAGGAGGAGATGTCAGCATCATCTGTGCACAGTTTCCCTCTGAGCAGAGAGGAAAATCAGAATGATGCTGTAATGGGCAAGATCATGGAGCCTCAGGTGTCATCTATTGTGACACAGTTTTTAGATACCACCAGTATTTACTACCAGATATGTGACTGAGTTCCCTGAGGCTGTGGAAGCTCTTATACTGGGAATGGAGGAGTGAATACATCTCCTATATGATCTCCACTGCATGAGTTGTGACCATGAGAGATTGGCCAATCTCATGGTGAGACACATGCATCAACACAAACGGATGCAAGATCAGTAGTTCAACAGGAAAGGGTGCAAACCACCCTCAACAGCCTGGATCAGCCTGCTCGGATTATGAACACTGACATTGATGGAATACATGAGCTGCAATCCCTTAGCAGGATGGTTGCACTGTTAGCGCAGCAGTTGCTGGAATAGATGATTGCTGTGGGCCAGCAGCCAGCCTCATCAACCCCACCTAGAGGCCAACCTAGAGCTGTGCAGGTCTCTGAAGAGGATGAAGGGACTGAAGGGCACCATCTGGCTTAGGGCACAAATGGGTTTAGTATGGTTACACTTTTCACACAGCACATTTGAGAATGTCATGAATATATATACCGTAGGCATATGCAGTGTAAGTAAATATATATACAGGAGAGAGCTCAAAAAGAATGGTAACATTATGAAAGCAGTTCTTACCAGTAATAATGAGGCCAGCATGCTGAGGTCCATCTTGATATGTTGTCAACAGGATTAAGGTTGTTGGCTAATTTGTGATGGATTGGAGAGTTTTCTTTCCTCCTCTGCTGTATTATAAAAGATGTCAGTGTTCAACAGCTCCAACACCGAGATGCCAGTTTTATCTTTCATTGTCTATTCATGCTTTACTTTAAAGGGTGCTCAATGATGAAACTCCATGAACAGATGCATCTCGAGCATGAATGCTGGGTGAAGAGCATACATCTGCACTGCAGTGCTGCACACTGACTTAGATGCAGCTCAAAAGGACTTGAATCTTGCAGGGCTGTATTTGCATTCTAGGTGTCACAGGATGTGCTTTGTGCAGTAAGCAGAGATATATGGAAGCCGGAAATGTTGCACGTGACATCCATATCAAATTGGACCATCGGTCAGAATCGATGGTTCTTTCAAAGTGATGCTGTTGTGCAGTTATAGGTTCCTTGTGTGTGAACTATATTATCTGCGTGTGTGCTATAACATATAATGCTAGCAGCCTGTAGAGGGTTTGAATTGTAACATCATGTTAATCTCAGCATTGTGGGCATGGTTTGACTGCACATTGCCACCATGGGCCCATCTTTTATAGTCATTGCCATTCATGTAGGGAGGTTCAGGTTGCAAATGATTTAGTTCCGTGTTTGTTTGCAATATGATGGTTATGATGATGAGAGTTTCAGTCAAATAAATGTGACTGATGCCAACTCATTGTTTATTGTTTAACTTATGGGGGTTGGGCAGTCCCGGAGTAATTGTGGTGTTAATGTACAATGTTCTTTAGGTGGAAGTATGTCACAAGGGACCGGCTGATATTAGAGGGCCTTTGAGAATCTATTTTGCACAAGGACCTGTCTGATGATGATCCCCACTCGCACAGAGTAAGCCCTGGCTACATGGCCATGCTTCCTAACTGCAGCTGCCATTGGTGGCCTCTTCATCTGTTTCAGAATCTTTGGACTGGACAGGGGCTGCCTCCTCCTTGCCCATCTCTTCCACCCCTCCCTCAGCCCATTACCTGCTCAATGGTACTCCTGGTGATGACATGACTGCTAATGTAGTTGCATTCTGACTGTTTGTGGACTACTAAAGGGGGATTTTAAAGAGGTGAGCCTTGTCCCCTAGAAGATAACCACGGATCTCTGTTAGTGGCTGAAGTAGCTGAGTGAGTTGAGAGCTTTCGTCTGAAGGAGTTGTGAGGGAACCTTATGTGCGCACATGAAGGAAGATCTTGTGGTGGTCACAAACCACCTGTTTGAGTAGAAGGACTTCCGGTTGACATGTTGAGTTGGAACCTTTGGCAATATTCATGCAATCAACTCCCTGGATCTGAGGGAAGCCTGGTAATGGGAAAAGACCATGGCTTTCTGACTCTGCGAAGCCTAATCTATCAGGAAATTGGAGTGATCCTCAACACAAGCAAGCAGGGCTTAGTTAACAGCATTATGTAGCTGTGAGATGCTGATTGGCATATACCAGACTTGTCTCCTGATGAACCTGGGAAAGAGCCTGAGGTGTAGAAGTTGAGAGCAATGGTTAACTTTACTGATGGAATTCGGCTTGTTGCTAGACCATGTGACATATATCAGTCACCATCTCTCAGCTTAGCCTCAGTCACCTTCAACACTAGGTTCCTGTAATATTGAGAGAGGATGTCCTAGGCCAGTATACCTGGCAGGCTAGTACCTGGTTGTCCTGCCTTTACTACTCCTTCCTGGTACAGAGGCAGCAGCCTCTCCCTTCAAACCTTCTGGCCTCCAGCTACTCACGATAACTGGCTTCAGTGACCTCTGCAAGGTTACCACCACCTATGTTCCTTTGCATAAAACACCATGCACCTTCTCCAGAACAAAGTTCTTCCTGGTCATGAGTCAGTAGGGGCAAAAGTAATTGCCCTGTGAGACCATGAGTACCAACCTTCTATTCCCAAGGCTTAAAGGGAGACAGTTGAAATCTGCTTTGTGGCACTTGTGGGGCTGTGAATAAAATAAAGCAATTTCTACAGGGATACTGGAGTTGTCCAAAGGACTCCCCTGACTATCCAAAGAATTGTGCCAAGTTCAGATCTGCTTTAACCAGGTCTGCTTTGAAAACTTTGGGATCCTTGCTTCTTGGCTACCAAAATAATTTAAATGGCCAACTGCCTCCATTAAATGTGCAAGTATGTGCCTTGCCCCTGAAGATGGAAAACTTAAGATTTTTGCCACACCTGAGAGGCTCTCCGTTGTGGTGAAAATCTAGACCCTGTTCTTTTCAATGTGGTCTTAACACTAGTAAGAGTTTTAACAACACCAGGTTAAAGTCCAACAGGTTTATTTGGTAGCAAACACCAAAAGCTTTCGGAGCGCTGCTCCTTCGTCTTAACACTAGCCATCCTTTTCTACCCTTGTCTAGCAAAAACGTTTTTCAATCTTGAATCTAACATGGGCGATTTTGAGCCCGCGCTCTGTGTCTGTGGGAATGATGGCATGCGCTAAAAATTCAGAGAGACTCAAAGCATTATTTGCACTAGTGAATTTGAGTTCTGATCTTCCAGCCCCCTCACCAGCAGTGTAGTGTGAAACATGCCATGGGACCTCCAGGAAGCTCATTTTAATATATTAGCATGCCATTAGCAAGCGCACTCTACAGGACTCTTGCCCGCCCTCCCGGCGTGACATCAAACATGTCATGGGATTTCCCTGGGGACGGAGGGAGAGAAGTACCGATTCCAATGTTTATCCCTGTTATGATCGGAATGCTCCAATCTCAGTGAACCTGGCCTTTGTCAGCCAACCCCCTTGCATGATGGTGTCAAACTTGCCCCCTTAATCTTTTTAGGCAATGCGTTATAAGATCTGGAAAGAAAACAGAAACATAGCTGTTTTCTCATTGGAAAGAACACTGCCATTTTTTGGTAAGATGCCCTCCAATGTTATTAATTGAGCTAGCATCTACTAATTTTTTGGGGGAGAGTTTTCCACATTTCTACTATCCTTTGCATTTAGAAGTGTTTCCCAACTTCTTTCTTGAATGAACTGGCTCTGATTTTAAAGTTATCTTCCTTTGTCCGAGACTTTCCCTCCAGTGAAAAATGTTGCTATCTAACCACGCTATCAATTCCTTTAAAAATCCTAAACAAAAGGCTAAAAAAAATCATCCCTTATATTCCCTAGTTTACATAATATCTCCTAATGCAAGGCCAGTATACCCTTTCTAATGTGCAGTGCTTGGATTGATACATGGAACATATCTGGCTTAACCTGGGCCTTGTATGATTGTAATGAAACTTCCTTGCCGTTATATTTTGACCCTCTAGCTATCAAGCTAACGTAGCATTTGTTGTTTTTTTTTGATAAATGTAATAGGTTCAAAAGATGTAGTAGCCTGTCTACATGGGCCACTAAATCTTTTGGGATCTCCATTGTTCTTGGCATTTAACTATTTAAATAATACATGGACCTGTTTTTTATTTTTCCAAAATGGGTAATCTCACACTTGCCTGCGTCGAAATCTGTCCACCAGTTTTGCTCACTATTTTAAAATCTGTCAATGTCTCTGAATTTTACACTCTCACTACTTAATATCCTTTGTCATTGACAAAATTGGATATTCAGTCGAACAAAATGCTAATGTCCTATAAACTGATTCAGATTTAAGGAGTGGTGGGGGGTGGGGGGGGGGGGCACAGAGTTGGTAGCAGGCGTGTGTACTTTTAACAGATATTAAAGTGCCTTTTCCTGATGCCTTTGCTGATGTTGAAAATTTCATAGTTAGCAATTTTGCTGTAGCTGTTCTGAATATCTGTTACTTAAATACCAATTTCTTCAGCACCACATGTGTTTGCCTTGCAATTACTTAATAAGGTTATATATAAAAGTCCCTATACAATGTTTGTTGAATCTCTCTGCGCTCATAATTTATTCATCATTCATTCTACTATCAGAACTAATTAGCAAATGCTGCAATGACTGTGTGTAACCTGAGATTATAATCAAACTAATAATGACTTGCCAAATATGCTTTTGGTATAATGAAGTCAAACAAAAATATCTTAGCTGTAAATGAGAGCTGCCTAGTTTACAGAGCAGAAATCATTCTCAACCGCATTTTCTGTTATCAAGTAGGTTTTAAAATAAATACTGACTTTGCAGTTTTGCCCACATCCAAAGTATTAACTATACATCCTAGTTTCCCTGAGAGCAGAAATAAATAGTCAATAATCATAAAGGACCAAATCTTCCAGTCTCTGGATCATCATAGACTGGGTGTATGGCTGAAAGTGCGCTTTGGGACCCTGCAGAAGTCCTGACCTGTGAATCAACGTGGGAGTTGCCTTGCACGTTTCAAATTCCAATGGGAAATTTGCCTGCTCCTTATGACCCTTCACGAATGTCTCCAACTCTGAGGTGGAGTCTGAGACATAGGACAGTTCCGCGGGATTGATTTGGGCAGTTGCCCAGGAAATGATTGATTAAAACCTAGTTTAACACCTGGGTAAACCACACAATTGAACCCCTGAAAACTGTACCCCCCCCCCCACTGGACTATCAGGAAGAAATGCACAGCAATGAGCTGGGATTTTTGAAGAGCAGCAATCTGACTATTATCACTGCTGCTCAGAAGCTCCTGGCCATAGTGTGGGACTGGAGTTGAATTTAGGCTAGAGTCCAAGTAGGCATTTTATCTTTCGGTAGGAGGTGAATGATTTATTTTGTCTTCCTGACAGAAGCAGTTTGTGGGTCATTTCAGGTTCCTGGAAAGTTTGTTATGTTAAAGCATGTTATTGTTGGACATGCATCGCCATTCTTTCATCATTACTGGGTCAATATCCTGATATTCCTGACTGAACTCTGCAGGACCATCATCACCACCCAGGACTGCAATGGTTCAGAAAGACCCACCAGCGGACAATTGGGATGTACAATAAATATGGCTGTGCTCATGTTTCTCGCATCCTGAGAAGAATTGGTGGATGAAGTCCAATCCTCTTTAGTTCAGAGTAACTCAAATCAAATGATGCAAAATCAATTTATTTAACATCAAATGCCCAATGTTTACATTAATTTGCATTTCCAAATTAAAATCATGAAATTTCTTTGGAGCAAAAATGATATTTTGAGTTATTTATAAAGTTATTCTCTAAACTTAAATAATCTCATTTAGTAGTTTAAAACAAAAAGGTTGAATTTTCACTTGGTATTTGAGCAGAGGATTGGCAGATACTCAAAAGATTTTTGCCAAAGTTATTCTTCCACAAGATGTCTTAAACGCATGGCTTGTTCTATTGAGTTTTGACCTTTTTTTAAAAACTCTTATTCCACCAGCAGTGAGCCCATTGAAGTTTATACTATGTTCAAACGTTTGGCTACAGAACTGGTGCTAGGAATTTTTCTTAATGTTGATGCAGAGGAATCTGCAGCACTCTCCAAACAGATTACACAGCTTTCAACGCAACACTGGCATGGTAAGGCTTTAATTCAAGTGAATGACAAAAGGTGGCAACTATATGAAATCATAGAATTTCAGAATAATCCAGTACTGAAACGTGCCCCTTGGCCCATCAGTTCCACAATAGTGTTTATTTCGATGTGAACCACGAGGTCTAATCTCTCCTCTCGTGACTTGAGTACTTCTAATTTTCCACTGAGCTTAATCTCTCACTATTGATCTCTCAGGCTGTTAATTTGCCACTAACCCAGTCTCTTGTACATATCATGCACCTTTATTCCTGCTATTTGATCTCCTATCTAGTTTCCCTTAGAATTTGTGTGCTCTGCTTTATTAGCTTACACTTGTATAACATATTTAAAGTAAATGCTTCTCACAGGAGTGATTTAAAGCAAAATTCGACACTGAGCCGCGTAAGGAGATATTACGGCTGATGACCAAAGGCTTCATCAAAGTGGTAGATAGTAAAGGATACGCTAAGAAGTAGAAAGGCAGCAAGATTTAGGCAGGGTATTCCAGAGCTTGGGAGCCTTGACAGCTACGTACATTACAATGAATGATGAAGTAATTAAAATTGTGCTCAAGAGGGTGACACTAGAGGGATGCAGACATCTGAGTTGTGGAGCTGGGAGAGATGAGATCACGAGGGATTTCAAATCAAGGATGGGCATTTTACAATCAAGGCATTGCTTAACTGGGAGTCAATGTAGAGCAGCAAGTATGGGTGATGGGTTAATAGGATCTGTTGAGAGTTGGAGCATGTGCGTGGGCAGCAGAGTTTTCGATGACCTCATGTTTACGGAGGACATGGTAAAATAGAACCTGACTGAGTGTATGCTTGAATAGTCAAATACAGTGGTAACAAAAACATGCATGAGTGTTTCAGCATGAGCTGAGGCAGTGACAGAGTTGGATAATGTTAAAGACTGCTTAACTGATGACACCTTGCAATCCTTTTAATCTTTTTGGGGTTAATGAAAGAAAGAACTTGCATTTATATTCCTTCTGTGACAAACTCAGAACATCCCAAAGCACCTCAGCCACCTCACGTTGTGCTGTCATGGTGATAATTTAATGAACATGCAAGGTTCTGTAAACCACAAGGCGATAAATGACTAGATAATCTGTTCTGGTGATGGGTGTAGTATAAATGTTAGCCAGATAACAGGAAAACAATATTCACATTGTTGCTCGAAATCTCTTGTATCTACCTGTGAGCTGATGGGGACTCGATTTAATGTCTCACCAAAAGTGCTACATTCACTCAGTATTGTACTGTGTTGTAGGCCTGGATTATTTCTTGCATGCTGGAATGGGGTGTAGCCCCATAATGTTCTGACTCTTACTGAAGTGCAGCAACTGAGTATATTGCATTGTAAAATTCTGACCTCAGTAATGTCTTTCTGAACAATCTTAGATTTAGGATTATAAAAGTAGTCTGAATGCTATGGTCAAAAAAGCCTCAGTGGCTCACACCAGTGCTTCCCAGACTGTGGGTTGTGACCCCCAGTGGAGTCATAAGACCAGAATTTGGGGTCGTGACCAGTGGCTGCCATGGTGCTCCGATGCCATGAGTTCTAGAAGCTGCTTGACTGCTTTCAATCATTGCGTTATTTTTGGTGTTCAGCTTAGCCTAACGGAGATCTGTTGAAGCCTGAAAAGGCCTGTTAAAAGGTACTTTAAAAATCCTGCTGAGTAAACGCTTTACTCTTTCGAATCTCTCTCTCTCTCCCTTTGTTTCCCACAAATCTCTCACCTCTCCCCTTCCCCCTCTCAAATGGCTCTCGTTCTACTCACCTGGTTCTCAGTCCGGGATCACAGCAACTTGCAAGCCACAAAAAGGGGTCACAGTTGGGAAATGTTGGGGCTTATTCTAATGTCACAACACTAGCACTAGGCACAGGGCAAGGTTTTGTTATGGTGGGTAGAATTTCAAGGGTGATTGAATATGTCTCCAGTGCACAAAATAACTCTTTAATTTTAAATATTTGATCTTCTCAGATGCTATGAGGTGCTTCTCACAATTTATGTAGGAGTTGATTAGGAGGCTACTATGATTATTCTAATGAAGCTTGCCCCAGAAGGTTTGCTAGGGTTAAGCATCTGTACTAATAATAGGCAAGAGGATGTCCCGTTCGTCCTCGGGTATGGTGCTATTCTGCCAAAATGGAATATCCCAACATTTACCAATAGCTAATTTCTTGGATTATCTCTGTTGCTTTTGAAGTAGTTACCCCCTGTCGCACAATCAAGATTTCTTCATACAGAATTTGAGAAGATTGTAGACATAGCCTCCTATTACTTCTCTAGTTTCTCTTGGGATCCTCACTGTAAACTATGGACAGTTTATTTGCCGTCTTCAGTTTGAACAACTTTTTTAGTCCTGTTGCTCTTTGAATAATAATTTCTCCTGACATTTCTACACCCACCTCTAGTATTTCTGCAATCCCAATATCATGCTCTGTGTAAAATGAAGTAAGCTTACTTAGTATCTCTGCCAATCCTTCTCTTTCCACTAAAGGTTTGCCTCCTTCATCCCTTAACTGCCCGACCTCTACTTTCTCTAGAGAAAGCCTTTTTATTACCTATGCCACCTTTCCAAAGAGAGCAGAGGATCATCCTGTTATCAACATTTTTTCCTTGGCCAAGATGGCCAAAAACTGATTATTTGGTTGTTAACTAATTTGATATTTGTGGGATGTTGCTGCGAGCAAATTGGTTGGCATATTCCAAAACATTATAATAACTGTATTTCAAAAACATTTCATTGGCTGTAACATGCTTTGGGATGTCCTGAAGATGTGAAAGGTGCTGCATAAACCTTTATATAAAATGCAAGTTATTTTCTTTAAACTTGTTTTTCATTTGAATTGGTTCTGATCAGTGGATTCTCACCTTTTGATACATTCCAGTAGGAAAGAAAGGAGTATGTTTCATAAACATCCTTTCAGTCATTTGTTTATATTGTTGATTTACAGTTGTTAGCCTTTTTTTCATTGTATCTGTGCATTTACATTGACAAAATGTACTTGTTACGATTATACCTGCCTTGCATTGTGCCTAATGATATTGTGATGAATGTTCAGCACCAATCGCGACTCCTCGGATACTGAAGCAGTCCATGTTCAAATGCAGTAAGATCTGGACAATCTCCAGGCTTGGGGCTGACAAGTGGCAAGTAACATTTGAGTCACATGTATCAGGCAAGGATCATCACCAATAAGAGACACACTAACCACTGCCCCATGATATTCAATGGTGTTACCATCAGTGAATACCTCACTGTCAACATCGTTAACCAGAAATTCAACTGGACTCGCCACATAAACACTACAAGAGCAGGCCAGAGGCTAGGAATACTCTGGTAAGTAACTCACCTCCTGACTCCCCAGGGCCTGTCCACCATCTACCAGGCACAGGTCAGGAGTGTGATGGAATACTCCCCATTTGCCTATTTGGGTGCAGCTCCAACAACACTCGAGAAGCTTGACACCATCCAGGCAAAGCAGCCCACTTGATTGGCACCACATCCACAAACATTCACTCCCTCCACCACCAAAGCTCAGTAGCAGCAATGTGTACTAGCTACAAGATGCACTGCAGAAATTCACCAAAGATCCTTAGACAGCACTTTCCAAACTAACGCCCACTTCCATTTAGAAGGACAAGGGCAGCAGATACAGGGGAACGCCACCACCTGCAAGTTCCCCTCCAAGCCACTCACCATCCTGTTCCTTCTCAATCGCTAGGTCAAAATCCTGGAATTTCCTCCCTAACGGCATTGTGGGTCAACACACAGCATGTGGACTGCAACATTTCAAGAAAGTAGCTCACCACCACCTTCTCAAGGGTTACTAGGGATGGGCAATAAATGCTGGCCAGCCAGTGACACTCGTGTCCCACAGATACATAAAGAAAAACTCCCCTAATGTTCCCCAACTATTAGATTACCTATTGTGCATAGTATTGAATGACATATCATAGTTGACTGATTCCTAAAGTCCTACCTTCCTTTTTTCCATGAGGATTAATTTTGGATGTAAAGGATCTAGTGTTGGGATCTTTAGTAAGATTGAGTTTGCCAGAGAATTAGAGCAGTCATCGACTTATTGAAAGATGAGCAGCCTTTGGTTTGTACTCTCAACCAGTACCACCTAATCAGAAAGTGGTTCAAAGACTAATAAATTACAAGCCCAGATAATGATGGTGAGTAACCTAACCTGGAGCCCCTTAGTACTCAGATGCTGCTACTTTTTCTGCACTCCTGTTCAGAGTGCTTAGCAATGTGCTATAACTACGTGAAATATTTTGCAGATAACCAGGGAATATTATGCACAGCAAGGGAGTTTGGTGTTGTGGTGATTGTCCCTTCAAGGATAACACAGCAGAGTAAGGATCACCTGGCTTGAGGGACCAATTGGGACTCCGAATGGGTAATTACTCCAGAGGGTGGAGTCCCCTCTTAGGTAGGAGACAAGTAGAGTACAAGCTACAGCCATGAGGCTGCTGTACAATTCTTAATTAAATACCTTTTATGTTCATTAATGAAGCCTGTGAAAGTGCATCATTACATCTAGACCTGACCAACAGTGAAGCCAAAAGGGTTTGGCTGGAGTTATGACAAGTGGAAATGAAGACTCCATTTGTGAAATGTATATGTCCAACCAGAACATGATGGATTCCCTTCGGAAGAATCCCAGAAATTAAAGACTCCAAAAGAAACTTGGACCTATTGAACATAAAGAGGAATCAGCAAAAAGGAATTAAAGCTCTAGAGAAGACATTAAAAGAACAAGCTGTAATGTTGCACTTTCACAGACTTCATTCATGAACATAAAATATATTTATCAATTAGGAATTGTACAGCAGCCTCATGGCTGAAGCGTATTCTCTACTTGTCTCCTACCTAAGAGGTGACTCCATCCTCTGGGGTAATTACCCATTCTGAGTCCCAATTGGTCCCCATAGTGCCCCTTAGTGTCCTGAGATCCATAGGTTAGAGGGATTAGCAGGTAAATGTGTAGAGATATGGGAGTAGGGGATTGTGGTCAGTGCAGACTCGATGGGCCGAATGGCCTGTTTCTGCACTGTAGGGTTTCTATGATTCTATGATTTCTAAGCCTAGTGACTCGTGCTCTCCTATGTTGTCCTTAAAGCATAATCGCCACAGCAGTCATTTTGAGAATTCTAGCAAACACAAATAACACTAATTTGATCTTTAGAGGCGCTGTTTCACCAACATAAGCAATATCTACATTGTATCTAATACACAGACTTCATTTAATTTATAGCTCAATGAAGTGGGATTGAGTGAGGCATTTAGCATAGTGAGTGGAGAGAGGGTAAAACCAGCTGTTGTCTGTGCCTTGACTGAGCAGGGTCAGACTCAGTAAGTATATATGCAAGTTAGTTTCAGGGGAGGAAAATACTGGAAATGTGCAAGAATGCTGTGTGGGATTCAGTCACAGGAATGCAACCTGACAGCAGTGATATATTGAGCAGCCCAGTCAAGCAAGTTAATATTTAAAAGCACATCAGTAGATGCAACTGAAATGGATTTTCTTCTTGTTACATAGCTGGCAATGATGTTGTTTGATTTATAGGACTGATCTCTGCTCCTGTGAAGTTGAAAGTGTCAGTGTGGTCCTCAGCATTTACTCAGGCTCTGGAAGCGAAAGAAAAGCTGCTTAACATCATCAATGAACGTCTCCAGAGTGAGGAGGATGGGTGAGTATCGTCAAGACAATAAAGGCAAAATACTATGGATGCTAGAAATACTGTGGTCTTGCAACAGCTATGGAGAGCCATTCTGAAGAAGAATCATGTTATACTTGACATCTCGGCCTTTTGGCTGAGATCAAGTGTTATACCTGCTCTTGTCAGCTTGAATCTTGTCTCTCTTGTGGGGATCATGAGTTGGATTCAATTTGAAAATTTTCAAGCAAGCAAGGAAATGTTCCCCAACTATTGCCCTGTCCACTTTGTGCATTGACTTTGTAACTTTGAGAAAGGAATAATGTTCTTAAAAATTAACTCTTACTCCACAAATGCTGCCAGACCAGCTGAGTATTTCCAGCAGTTTGTTTTTATTGTCAAGGTAAATATTCCTTTAGCTGTACAAGTTTAGCACTTTTTTTTTTACATATTCAAATCTTGGTCTGCCTGGTCGGCAATGCATGGAAA
This sequence comes from Mustelus asterias, assembly GCF_964213995.1. Taxonomy (NCBI): domain Eukaryota; kingdom Metazoa; phylum Chordata; class Chondrichthyes; order Carcharhiniformes; family Triakidae; genus Mustelus; species Mustelus asterias. Next base: position 40,127,615 of record NC_135806.1, read on the forward strand.
ACAATACACCATTGTGTGGAAGGAAAAGAATTTGGATATATGTAAGATAAATAGGCAGAAAAGATTGAGAATGGTTGAATGGTCCTGAATCGGGTGAGTAAATGGGGGAAAGAATCAAGATGAAGCTGATCTCCATGGTTGGCAGCAGCAGTCTCCTCCGAGTGGTTTACTGGCTCTGGATCGGACAAATAGGGGTTTGTTTGCTCAATACTTATCGTCTCTCTCAAACTGTCCAGTTAACCAAACATTGTCATAGCAAACCATTTCCAAGTCCATTGTATAGAAATGAGATAATGGCTGGAGGAGTTCCTTTCTCGTTGTCCAAAGTGATTGAGCCTAATAGTTTGCTCCACACCTAGCTAAATACACAGGTGATGGATTGTGAATGGTTCAGGAGATTGGTCATCCACACTTATCTAGGTTGATTGTCTCTGCTGGGATACTTCTAGACAAGCTAACTTCATTCTAAGGGTGTTGGAATTTGGAGGGTACAGCTGTGCAAATATTCAGACATCTTAGAAGCTAATATTTTAAGTAATTTTTTAAAAAAGTGTTGTTCAATCCTTTTACTTTTTGATATAAAAACATTTTATGTAATTTTTGTAATGTCGTATTGGGCAACATGGTGGCACAGTGGTTAGCACTGCTGTCTCAGTGACAGGGACCCGGGTTCAATTTCGGCCTCGGATGACTGTGTGAAGTTTGCATGTTCTGCCCGTGTTTGTGTGGGTTTCTTCCCACAGTCCAAAGATGTGCAGGTTAGGTTGATTGGCCATTCTAAATTGCCCCTTCGTGTCAGGGGGATTAATAAGGTAAATACATGGGGTTACAGGCATAGGGCCTGCACGAGATGTTGGTGCAGGCTTGATGGACTGATAAGGGATTCTATGATTCCCTATTTTTGATAGGGATTCTATGGTCTCTCTGCCAAGGCAGAAAAAATTTCATTCAGAAGAAAGAAAAAAATAAATACACATTCATATTCAAACAATTGCATATACCTTGGGCGCTGTGTGGCACAGCCTGGAACCAATCTCGCATTATTCAGTTTTTGAGATGATTTTGTGCCGAGTTGAACTCTAGGTGACGAGTCCACTATCACATTGTTTTTTTTCCTGCAATATGTGTAACCTTGAAGTGATAAGGTTGTAAAAGCAGGCTCCAATGCAATAACCTTGCATTGTGGGTTTTGAATTTCTCCACAAATGCTAAAGCACTGTGATCTGTGTAGACATGGGCTTCGGTATATCCATTTTGGACGTGCATTTCAAAATGCTTGAGAGTGAATAGCAGTCCGACAGGTTTTTTTCTTTACAGTGGAATACCTCTTTTGGTGGCAGTTCAATTTCTTTTGAGAAGTACCCAATTGTCTTTTGATGCCTGATTCATCATCATGGACTCATAGAATCCCTACAGTATAGAAGAAGGCCATTCGGCCCATTGAGTCTGCACTGACCACAATCCCACCCAGGCCCTATTCTTGTAACCTCCATTTACCCTGCTAATCCTCCTGACACTAGGGTCAATTTGGCATGGCCAATCCACTAACTCGCACACCTATGGAGTGTGGGAGGAAACCAGAGCACCCGGAGGAAACCCATGCAGACACGGAGAATGTACAAACTCAACACAGAAATGTATATGTGCAACAAGACATATGTTGACCTCTTGGGGTTTGTGGAAGTGGCAACACCGAACCCAATGAGACAGCCAATGAACCAGAACAGCCGACAGAGAGATCCACGGTGCAGCAACCGAAGAGGAAAGAGTCGAATTGGACGCCTCCGGAAGGCCGCTGCCCTCGATTCGACATGTATGCCCGAGCCATCAGGAGGTGCGTCAATGCCAGATTCATCAGCCGCACTCAAGACAGCCCCAAACGTCACCCAAGCACAACGCAACGCCATCCGCACTCAAGACCAACCACAACATTGTCATCAAACCAGCAGACAAAGGAGAGGCCACTGTCATACTGAACAGAACGGATTACTGCAAAGAAGTGTATCGACAACTGAACAACGAGGAACACTACAGACAGTTAACCCGCAGGTCCGACCAAAGAACACCTGTCAACTCAACAGACTGATCAAGACCTTTGATCCGAACCTTCAGAGCGCCCTCTGTGCTCTCATCCCATGTACTCCCCGCGTTGGAGATCTCTACTGCCTCCCGAAGATGCACAAGGCCAACATATCCGGCCGTCCCATCGTATCAGGCAATGGGACCCTGTGTGAGAACCTCTCTGGCTATGTCGAGGGCATCCTGAAACCCATTGTACAAAGAACCTCCAGCTTCTGTCGCCATACTACGGACTTCCTACAGAAACTCAACAAACATGGAGCAGTTGAACAAGGAGCACTCCTCGTCACAATGGATGTCTTGGCACTCTACACCAGCATGCTCCACGACAACAGCAGTGCTGCAACTGCCTCAGTACTCGACGCTGACAACTGCCAATCTCCAGATGCAATTCTACGACTCATCCGCTTCATCCTGGACCACAACGTCTTCATCTTCAACAACCAGTTCTTCTTCCAGACACACACAACAGCCACATTCGCACCTCAATATGCCAACATCTTTATGCACGGGCCTTTATGCAAGACCTCTTCACTGCACGGGACCTTCAACGATGCTATACACTAGATACATCGATGACATTTTCTTCCTTTGGACTCATGGTGAACAATCACTGAAAACAACTATGATGACACTCAACAAGTTCCATCCCACCATCAGACTCACCATGGACTACTCTCCGGTATTGGTTGCATTCTTGGACACGCACATCTCCATCAAGGACAGTCACCTCAGCACTTCACTGTACCGCAAGCCCATGGATAACCTCATGATGCTCCACTTCTCCACCTTCATAGAATCATAGAAACCCTACAGCACAGAAAGAGGCCATTCGGCCCATCGAGTCTGCACCGACCACAATCCCATCCCGGCCCTACCCCCATATCCCTACATATTTTACCCACTAATCCCTTTAACCTACGGATCTCAGGACACAAAGGGCAATTTTAGCATGGCAATCAACCTAACCCGCACATCTTTGGACTGTGGGAGGAAACCGGAGCACCCGGAGGAAACCCATGCAGACACGAGGAGAATGTGCAAACTCCACACAGACAGTGACCCAAGCCGGGAATCGAACCCAGGTCCCTGGAGCTGTGAAGCAGCAGTGCTAACCACTGTGCTACCGTGCCGCCCCTAAACACCCTAAGCTTCCACCCTAAACACGTTAAAGAAGCCATCCCCTATGGACAAGCCCTCCATATACACAGGATCTGCTCAGATGAGGAGGATCGCAACAGACACCTAGACACAAATGCCCTCATAAGAACAGGGTATGGCGCTTGACTCATCGATCGACAGTTCCGACACGCCACAGTGAAAGACCGCACAGACCTCCTCAGAAGACAAACACGTGACACGGCGGACAGAGTACTCTTCGTCGTCCAGTACTTCCCCGGAGCGGAGAAGCTACGACATCTTCTCCGGAGCCTTCAACATGTTATTGATGAAGACGAACATCTCGCCAAGGCCAACCCCACACCCCCACTTCTTGCCTTCAAACAATCGCACAACCTCAAACTGACCATTGTCTGCAGCAAACTACCCAGCCTTCAGGAGAACAGTGACCACGACACCACACAACCCTGTCACAGCAACCTCTGCAAGACATGCCGGATCATCGACCGGATGCCATCATCTCACGTGAGAACACCATCCACCAGGTACACAGTACATACTCTTGCGACTCGGCCAACATTGTCTACCTGATACGCTGCAGGAAAGGATGTCCCGAGGCATGGTACATTGGGGAGACCATGCAGACACTATGACAACGGATGAATGAACACTGCTCGACAATCACCAGGCAGGAGTGTAATCTTCCTGTCGGGGAACGCTTCAGCAGTCACGGGCATTCGGCCTCTGATCTTCAGGTCAGCATTCTCCAAGGTGACCTTCACGACACACGACAACGCAGAATCGCTGAGCAGAAACTGATAGCCAAGTTCTGTACACATGAGGACGGCCTCAACTGGGATCTTGGGTTCATGTCACACTATCTGTAACCCCCTCGACTTGCCTGGGCTTGCAAAATCTCACTAACTGTCCTGGCTGGCGACAATACACACCTCTTTAACCTGTGCTTAATCCCCTCTCCACTCGCATTGTCTGTACCTTTAAGACTTGATTAGCTGTAAAGACTCGCATTCCAACCATTATCTCGTAAATTGAGTTTGTATCTCTATATATGCCCTGTTTGTGAACACAACTCCCACTCACCTGAAGAAGGAGTGACACTCCGAAAGCTTGTGCTACCAAATTACCTGTTGGACTTTAACCTGGTGTTGTGAGACTTGAGACTTCTTACTGTGCTTCCAATAGGAGACATACCCTTGGATATTTAGATCCCAGCCCTGATGCCCTTGCAGCCACGTCTCTGTGATGCCCACAATATCGTACCAGCCAATTTCAATGTGTGCAACAAGCTCATTTACCTTGTTCCATATACTCCGCGCATTTAAGTACAACACCCTCAGTCCTGCATTGACCATCTCCCTTCTGATATTTGTCATGTTTTTTGCTCTGCCTGAAGTGATTCGCCAGGACTCTGGTCCCAGCACGAGTCAGATGAAGACCGTCCCATCGGAACAGGTCCCCTCGTCCCCAATACTGGTGCCAATGTCCCATGAATTCAAACCCATTCCTCCCACACCAATCTTTGAGCCACGCATTTACCTCAATCTTATTGACCCTGTGCCAATTGGCACGTGGCTGAGGCAGTAATCCAGAGATTATTACCTTGGTTCTGATTTCTAATTTAGCTCCTAGCTGTTCATACTTCCTTAGCAGAACCTTTGTTCCTGTTCTATCTATGTCATTGGTACCTACGTGGACCATGACAACTGGGTCTTTACCCTCCCACTCCAGGTTCCTCTGCAGAAAGATATCCTGAACCCAAGTACCAGGCAGGCAACACAACCTTCGAGATTCTCGATCCTGGTCACAGAGAATAGTGTCAATGTCCAATGTGGCATTGGAGAGAGTGCAGAGAAGGTTTACCAGGATGTTGCCTGGTATGGAAGGTCTTAGCTATGAGGAGAGATTGGGTAGACTGGGGTTGTTCTCCTTGGAAAGACAGAGAATGAGGGGAGATCTAATAGAGGTATACAAGATTATGAAGGGTATAGATAGGGTGAACAGTGGGAAGCTTTTTCCCAGGTCGGAGGTGACGATCACGAGGGGTCATGGGCTCAAGCTGAGAGGGGCGAAGTATAACTCAGACATCAGAGGGACGTTTTTTACACAGAGGGTGGTGGGGGCCTGGAATGCGCTGCCAAGTAGGGTGGTGGAGGCAGGCACGCTGACATCGTTTAAGACTTACCTGGATAGTCACATGAGCAGCCTGGGAATGGAGGGATACAAACGATTGGTCTAGTTGGACCAAGGAGCGGCACAGGCTTGGAGGGCCGAAGGGCCTGTTTCCTGTGCTGTACTGTTCTTTGTTCTTTGTTCTCTTTGTCCCTAACTATACTATCCCCAATTACGACTACATTTCTTTTTTCTCCCTCACTTGAGCGGCTCCCTATACCACGGTGCTGTGGTCAGTTTGCTCATCATAGATCATACCCTACAGTGCAGGCCCATCGTGTCTGCACCGACCACAATCCCATCCAGGCCCTACCCCCATATCCCTACACATTTATCTGCTAATCCCTCTAACCTACACATCTCAGGACACTAAGGGGCAATTTTAGCATGGCTAATCAACCTAACCCGCACATCTTTGGACTGTGGGAGGAAACCGGAGCACCCGGAGGAAACCCACGCAGACACGAGGAGAATGTGCAAACTCCACACAGACAGTGACCCAAGCCGGGAATCGAACCCAGGTCCCTGGAGCTGTGAAGCAGCAGTGCTAACCACTGTGCTACCGTGCCGCCCTGCAGTACCCGTTCCCGTCCACCTGTTGGACAAGTTCAGGGACTGAGGCTCCTGGAACTCTACTCCTGGATCCCTCTACCTACCTCACTCACAGCCGCAGCCTCCTGTCCTTGTCCACTGGCCGAATTCAAGGTATTTAATCTAAGGGGTGTGACTGCCTCCTGGAACACCGGTGTCTAGGTATCTCTCCCTCTCCCTGATGTGTCGCAGCGTCCGAAGCTCCGAATCCAGCTCATCAACCCTGAGCCGGAGTTCCTCAATCAACCAACACTTGCAGCAGACATGCTCACTGGGAACCACAATGGGGTCCACCAGCTCCCACATCATGCATGAACAACACATCACTTGATCCTCCATCTCTCTTTTATTTAATTAGTTTTTAATTTGGCTTTTAATTTTTTTTATTTAAACCTTTTTATTATATATCTCCTTATTACCTCAGTCTTAACGCAATGTCTAACCAGTAATTTAAATGGGTTTTCAAATTTAGTACAGCTCCCTGTTAGCCAATCAAATCACAGCCCTCCTGTGATGTCACTTTTAAGTTTTTTTTTTAGTCTGAACTCTCAGTTTTAGAGAATCAAGAATAACACTTTCTGACCAATCAGCTCTCTCCCTTGTAGCCTCTGCTGCCTATTTCACCCAATAAAACCACTCCTCGCAATCAGGCAGCACTCACTGTGCACACACAGCAGCACTGTGAGGCCTCTGTTTTTATAGGCACAACTTACAAAGCCCTGGAACTGGTTTTAACTAGTTGTACAAACAACCAGCCAAGTTCAGTTGAGAGCTGACTCAGCTGATTCCTGTTGCAGGAATGCACTAAAGTGCAGCTTTTAACTTCCCAAATAAGAACTAATTTAGCTCACCTGAAGGCAAGTTTAATGACTACTTACCTCATAACTTACCACTTGAACTCCCTGTTTTCACCCAACTCCAAAAGCACTCCTCACAGTCAGGCATAATCCTATGTGATCAGCAGTTTTCTTGTCATACCAGACAGCAAAATGATGGTGAGCTGGGAGCTGAAAAGGGGCCCAAGGCAGGAACATAGTCATTTTCAATATTCTCAGTTAGATTAGTTGCCACTTGTTTCATTGCGGCTGACTTCATGTTGGAAAGAGCCATCTCCTCTTTTGGGCTGAGGAGATATAGGCTTCCTTGTCCACTGTATTGTGTGCTCTTGGCCTGCAAGAAAGATTGCAGAATACCTTTGATTGTGTAGTGATATACATGGTAACCAAATAGCTTGAGGTATGTAGAGCAGGGAGGGTGATGGGTGTGAGGCTGACAGCATTGATAGGTGTGTGGGAGTGAGGTGGAATACCTGAACATTGGGTGTGAGTTCTGTGTGAGGGCATAGTGCATTAAGTAACATGAGTGGTTGATGATGCAATAAGTGAAGATGCATTCACTGATCTTGATCACCCACATGAAATCATTAAACATTTTGTGGCACTGCTGCTAGGCCTACAGACCAGATTCTGAGGTCTGCCTCTGAGTGTCTACTCTAATTTCTTCACAGCCTGTTTCAGGATAATGGTATCTCTTCCTGTCCATCTCCACCTCTAATGTTCCCAGTGCTACGACAGTCACCTTAGCAATGTCTCTGGCCTGGTGTTCGAATTTATCATGTTTTAAATTCCAGAATTCTGTATAACTTCCTTTTAAATAAAGACTATTGCTGGAATTTACCACCTCGCCCCCATTGAGGTTCGTAAGTTCTTGCCCGAGACAAATGGAGATTCCGGGGCAGGCGTGCTGGTAAAATTCTGGCATAAATCCCTAAGAGCAGGCTGGCTGTACCACGAGCTATCATCAGAATGCTGATTGATCCCCTATTAGTGCAGAGGAAACTAACATTCAAAAGATGCTCAGAACCACACTACAATCGGAGTAATTGGAGCAAGCTGCCCACCTCCAATGCAACCTGTGTGGGCAGATTATGAATCATAGGCCAGCTGGATTTTTAGCCTTTTTTTGTACCTTTTTGGTACTTTGCTTCTAATCAAAAAAGTCAATTCAAATGAAATCCAATCATGGTCTCCACACGAGGGACAAACGAGATCCAAGCTGATAAAACTTTGCACCCCACCTTGGGTTCAATCAAGCAAGATCCACGCTGATTGGACATGGCATTGCACCCCCTCCTGGGCTTGATCTGATGCTTCATCTTAGCCAAAAGGCCGGGATGGCTTTGAAAAATTGCATCTGGTAAAGCCTTGGTTTTACCTCATTGGCTGCCCTGATCTACCCTAGCTGAGACAAACCACAATCACAAGCATCAGTACAACCCCAGTGCAATGGGCCAGTCTCATCCCCTGCCTGATCATTGTTTCACCTCTGCCAGCTGCAACTTTAACCCTCCAATCTTCTAGCAATTCATTTAATGCCAATAGAAAATGCTGAATTGTCTTGATAGCTAATTAGTGCAACATTTGCCCCCCCCCTCCCCAACATTCAAGTTTTCTAATAAAAACCTTTTTATTGGTCATGTTCTTGTAGTTACATTAGTCCAGTAGTAGTTAATAACTATGGCACCTAAACATGAAATTCTGTCTTTCTAACTTTATCAGGCTCGTCTCCAAAATAAAGAACGTACCATTCCCAGAAAGCACCAATGCAGCACAGCACCTCCTCCTGTTCATATCAGCACTAATCCCCAAGGCACTTGCATCGCTGTTGACCTCATTTACAGTGGAACTAGCTGGAAAAGACAAGGTACACTCATCTCTCCTTATATAGTTCCTAAGACCATGATCTAGATTGATCTCTCTCAGCTATAATTATCAAAGTGATTAGTTTACTGTTTGTTTCTGTGTATTTCTTCCTGCAAGTCTGACCATTTCTTTCTCATGTAGTGTAATACTGAGTGTTCTTTAAACCCGCAGTGTTTACTTGCCTATCCTTCTAGCAGTTCTTTCTGTACTGTGGGCTACTCCGATCAAAGTACCGACCACTGGTCATCAGACTATCTCTTTTTCTCCTCTATTCTGTAGCTTTATCTCTCTCACTGGTGTGTTTGAAGATGTCATCTTACAACTCTTTTGCAGGTAATTTTAGAACACTGATCTCTAAATATTCCAATTATTTGTATCGATATTCCAATTATTTGTATTGTGCAGTTTAGGTGAATTGGCCCTTCGTGTTCCAACATGGTTAGGGGGATTAGTAGGGTAAATATGTAGAACTACAAGGATAGGGCCTGGGTGGGATGCTCTGTTGGGGAGTTGGTGCAGACTCGATGGGCCGAATAGCCTCCCTCTACACTGTGGGTATTCTATGACTCCATGATGTAAACTAACATATAGGTTTATTTGATAATTAGTCATGATTTAAACCAGGCTACAAAATCAACCTGTAGATGTGTCAATTTATTTGTTTTTATTCATTCTTCTGCAGATTTTATCTGTGGAATTAATCATTTCTAATTTATTGACTTACCATTGGTGGAATTGCTAATTTAATTCACGTATGTAATTGCTGCAAGCGTTAGAGCATGTTTTCTGGGAAAGTTCAGCTGACTGGCACCTTGATACAAAACAACTTGCATTCATAGAACGCATAATGTAAAATGCCTGAAGCATTTCATGCGAACGTTACTAAACAAAATTTGACTGTCACGTGAGATATTGGGATAGGTGAGCAAAAGCTTGATTATAGAGGGTATATTTTAAGGAGGGAAGAGGTGGACAGATTTATGGAGTGAATTCTAGAGAGTCTTGGCAACTGAAGGAAGATTGCCAATGGTGGAGCGATTAAAATCTGGAATGCACAGGAGGCCAGAATTAGAGGAGCAAATGATCTGGGGAAAAATTTAACTATAACAAACACAAAAAATGACTTCCTTCAGGCTTGAGCCGTAAAGAATAATTTGAGTTTATTCATTAATACTATGCTCCCAGTGGGGCATTGTTCAACTGGTATTCTCTTTGAACACAGTCAATGCCAATCATTGTTTTTTAGTTTAGTTTATTTATTAGTGTTACAAGTAGGCTTACATTCACACTAATGAAGTTACTGTGAAAATCCCCTAGTCGCCACACTCCGGCGCCTGTTTGGATACACTGAGGGAGAATTCAGCATAGCCAATGCACCTAATCAGCACGTTTTTCAGACTGTGGGAGAAAACTGGAGCATCCAGAGGAAACTCTCTCAGACACTGGGAGAATGTGCAGACTCCGCTCAGACAGTGACCCAAGCCGGGAATCAAACCTGAGTCCCTGGTGCTGTGAGGCAGCAGTGCTAACCACTGTGCCACCGTGCAGCCAAATAGAGGTAAATCTATCTTCACTCTTTACTTCAAGCGCAGCTTCCCCATTCCTCTTCAATGTTGGGTACCAAATGTGCCAATTGAAGTATTGCAGCCTATTCAATTGAACTGGCAGAAGGACAAAATATTTAACAGCATCTTCAAAGCCCTGATGGCGGAGTGTGCTCAGTCTCTTAATTCTTAGCTTTTTGTTCTGGATTTATTTAATTAACTGACTTTAAATTCCCTAGCTGCTCTGGTAGAATTTGAACACATATCTCCAAATCATAGATTCAAGCCTATGGATTACTTTTCTTGTAACATAACCATTATGGTAATGTTCTTATAAGAGCTTGAGTATTACGATGGTGTCAAATCATTTTGCGATTTTTTTTTTTTCTCCCCCAGTTGTAGAACAAAATGTAAGGATTTAAACTTGTACTAAACTCCAGAGTAAGAAAATTCTTGCTGAAAAATAGCTATATTGGCAAAAACGATGACCACTAATTTAGAATGCAAACAAATGAGGTTTATTGAACCATAAAGATTGATATTTAACAGTTAATCAGTTAAAGAATGGCACGATATACAAGTTCAACGTGCATATGTTTATCTTTCCCATGGATCCTGGGAGTTCTGGGTCTTGTCTTCTCTTGGTCCCCTCAACCTGGTTGATGACTTGCAATACCTTTTGAGATTTTAGTTTGGGCCAACTTAACTGTAACATGCAAACAGATCCCTTTTTAAGACTTCAACTCTAGCAGATCGTTTAACCCATAACTTCCCAGTCTACCTTAAGCTACCCATTTCCAAATTGCCTGCTAATCTCGATCTGCTGCATGCCCGCCATGTTTTCGTCCTTAAGAATGCCAACTTTGACTTTCTTAACAGCATAACCAAATTCATGAATCATCCCAATAATACATATTAAGACTTTTCATTGCTAAGCTTGTGTACAGTACAATTTGATTTTGTAAACCTTATTACATACTTGTACCAATGATGTGAAGTCTCAGCTCTTGCCGTAAGAGGGCCTCAGCAATATGCTAAAGCTGACTAGTGTATTTTTCTAAATGAATGCTGCAGCATTGCAAATTAACCAGTAGGTGGCATGCATGTTAAGTAGATTGCTGGTGCCGCATCTATGGCCTATGGAATTTCTCTCATCCACACATTGCTTGTCAGATTTTTCCCACCAGCTCATAAATTAGGAGGTACTCTTTTTTTCTTAAAATCAAGGTTTTTGAGTTTTTAAGTCAAAATAAGCACATCTCCTTGAAATCTACTGTGGTAAAACAGCACTGACCACAATTTGCTGGAAGGTGCACCATCATCTAAGTGACCATTAGCTTGACTGAGACCACAGAGGATGCCAATGTTACATCCTTTGTGCAAGTCTCCATTGAACAGGGAGCTTTGGTTCACTATTCCTCTCCATATACCTTCAGGTTGCTATCAGCTACAGTCCACATAAGCTATCTGACCTGTGACTATCAGAATTACAATCACAATGAACTTGGAGAAAAGCCTCTGGTAATGTAAAGAGAATTTTCTGTGATTCTGTCCTTCCAGGCCCATTGGACCTCTTCTAGGCCTTCTGCGCATTCATGCTTGCTACTCCTGGTGAGGCTAGCACAGGGCAACGAACGTCAAGGTGCCCAAATGGTATCAGTGGATCCCAACATCTAAATTTCAGTCAGAGCCTTACTTGGGACAAGTGCTACTGACTGCCCAAACCACACAAGGCAAGCGCAATGCTAACATGGCCTCCTTCTGTACCGTAGGGATTCTATGATTCTATAAATGAAACAAAAGTTAGTTGCTAATATTTTAACCCACTTGCACCCCATTTTCATTGAGTGCTGGGTGGATCAATGTGGTGACTAATATGAGGTCTTAAGTTCTTGGAGGAAGTAATGAAATGAGGTGATCACTATTGACAATGCTCCAACCCACCCTCCCAGGGATGACAGCATTCAGTCAGGTGTCCAATACATATGCAAAGTCAGTAATGATAACTCAAATTATTATACTTGATCAATTCTATCATCACATCAGCCTCCCCCATGCCAAACACATCTGTCCTGTATCACCCCTTTGATTCCATTCTGTGCATGCCCTCCCAAGCCATCTTTGAAATTCAATCCATTCTTCCCATGCCAAACCCTCACTTCTGCCATGCCATTCCATCTCCATCTCTTCACATTTTCGTATTGAGCCTGACAACTAGCTCCCTCTTGCAAGCGCATGTTGAAAATCATCTAATTAAAATTTCAAATGACAAAATGTAGCAAGATCCTGACTTTGCTTCTTAACAGAGTCGGGAGAGGAGAGTACCTTGGCAGTCCTAATTGTCTATCTTTCCCATGCCATTCTACCCACGGCTTCAGTGCCATAAAGAGAGTGACATGCTGACAGTGTGACACTCTAGAGTTGCTGACAACAGATTTACCCACTGCACCCATAGAGGGCGATGCACTGAAGGAATGACTGCTGTTAGGTTAATGGGTCTTGTGTTGTTTGGTGAGGTTTTTCTGCACCTGTGGGATTACAGTTGGTCAAGTAGATACTTTAAATCTTTACTGGTACACTGAGTACCTGAATATTGCAAGTATAACAATTTTTGATGCGACTGATGAAAAGGCACCTGGAGTAAGATCCTCTCTCCCACGTGCCTCGACATGCAGCAACTCAACCCACTGACTCGTCAAAAATGCAGACACAAAAACTTGAATATTATTATAGATCAGTATTTAATATGTTAACAGAAAATGTGCCAAAGTCAAATCTGAAGTAAAACATGCTTTCCAGTTTGTATGATGCTATGCTTATAGTGAATTTATTATTGAAATAAAGGAGGTTTGGAACATCGGTCACATTTGCCCCTGAATTAAGTGGAGTTTGACATGATGTATTTAATTCCATATTGAAGTGACTGCATTCCTCAATGGGCTTGAGTTTTGAAAGATGATTACCATACATGTAGTCACTCTTTCTAGATAGTTAACTAGAATCTTTTATTGCATGCTTTTCAGAATACTAATTCTATTGTGTATTTGGAGACATGACACTTGGTAAAAATGAACGGACCTTTATTTGTGGTTTGGGTTCACTCTCCTGTCTGCTGCTTTTCTCCCTTTTCCGCTCTACATCTCATTATGTTGATTGTGCATGTGAATGGGTCAAACCTCGCAAGAATACTTCCTTGCAGGGCTCTACAGTGAGCCAAAAGACAAATACATAACATTTCCTTACACCCCCCCCCCCCCCCCACCTTAATTTAAACATCCCCAAAACAAGTTCAACATAACAATAGTCAATGAGTGAATCACTACTGCAAATATCAGGTGGTCTGGAGGTCATCGTTCTACAAACAGTTGACGGCGAACCTCTGGTGTTTTCCTCTTCACTGTGATGTGAACCTCTGGTGTTTTTGTCTTCGCACTGGCATCAGTGGCGGTTGGTTTTAACTGGCGTTGACTTAGGAACTAGAGGTTGTCTCTGTGCCTGAATAGGGAGAGTGAGGTGTTGACTTCCTCAACGTTATCTGGTGATGTAGGGGTCATAGAAAGTCCTGACTCGCTAAGTCGGAACCTGAATTCTTGACAGGCTCCAATCTTGACAGATCTGTTTGCCCAGCTAGTAATTGGACTGCATGTCTCCTCCAGATAATGTAATCTGAGGTCTGGACAGTATAAGAGACAGGTCCAGTCTGCACAAGGATTGTGATTGAAACCCATTCCTGGCCAAAACTCTTTATCATTGGTGGAAAACTCTGTGCTTTGCCTTGCTTTGATGCCATTCTACTTGTGCTTGGTGTTGTCGTTGCACAATCTCCTTGGTTTTTGGAAGTTACAGAAGATTGAATGCAGAATGCACTCAGCTTTTCATCATGAGTAATGCAGGAGAGGTCTTAGTCGTGGAATGCGCAGTAATCTGATAGACCAGTAAGAATTTATCAAGACATTGAATAAGCGAACCTTGTTCTTTGGTTGCTTTCAAAGTATCTTTCATGGTTTGGATGAATGTTCTGCTAATTCATTAGTAACAGGGTGCTATGGCACAGATGTAATGTGTTGAATGCCATTTTCTTGTACGGAGTTCTCAAAATTGCGAGTCTAATTGTTGTTTACCAGTTGTTCTGGAAAGCCAAAGCGACTAAACACTACTACTAGCCTTTCAATGATCTCAGTGATCTCTGGCCATTTGGTGTGAGCGCTAACAGTTACTAAAAACATGTGTCCTTTAAAAGGTTCTGCAAAATCCACATGTTGCCAAGCCTCTTCAGGCTATTCCCATGGATGCAGCGGTGCTAAGGGTAGCAGGTTTGTTAGCTTTGCACAGGAAGAACATGTTCTAACTTTTTCTTCAATCTCAGCATCAAGTCCAGGCCACTAGAAATAACTCCTTGCCATTTTGTTTCATTCATACAAATCCTTAGTGGCCTTCATGTAGCTTCTCTAACACCAGTTTCCTCAATAGTGGCAGAATAATCATTCTGAGCCCCTATTGAAAACACCCTGACTGCACTGAAAACTCCATTCTCCTGGACTTTCAGGCTAGGTGTTGGACCTGAAGTCTTTCTTTGTAAAACCATGTCCATCACTTCTCACAATGACAGGATCATTCCGAGTGTGTTTTTCACTTGCCTAGTGAAAGGCATTGTTCAAAGTAGAATGTATTTCCCTTCGAGCAGTCTGAAGAACTGCCAGGTAGTGGTAATCGTCAAAGTCCATCCACGTTGCAATGTTACATAGATTGGCAGTATTTAATGATGTGTGTGCAGATAAGAGCAATGTCCAAATTTGCATCTTACTTGCTGCAAGTGACGGAATTTCCGTGTGTGGCCCAAAAATGGTAGTGAGTTAGCAATAGCCCATATGCAATGTAAACTCTCTCCACTGCAGGAACTGATGGCATTTCTTGGCTCTGAAGATGATTCCCAGTGCTTCCCATTCAATTTGGGCATTGTTACTCTCTGCTTTGCTTAAGTTTCAAGAAGCAAAAGCAATGGGTCTTTCATCACCCGATGGCATGACATGAGACACCACAACCCCACGCCATGGGGGAAGCATCACAAACTGACTATAAGGGTGAAAAGTAGGATCAAAGTACGTGAGAGCTTCAGTCTTAAGTAATGTTTCTTTAGTTTGCTTGAAGGTGTTATTGCATTGGTCTGACCATTTCCACATCTTGTCTTGGCACAAGAGGTTATGTAATGTTTTCAGTGTTGTTGCCAAGTTTGGGACAAATCTTCCATGATAATTCAACAATCCCAGGAAGGAACGTAACTGACTTCTGTTCTGAAGTGCAGGTGCTTCAATAAGGGCCTTAACCTTAGAAAGAGATTTATGAATGCCAGTTGTGTCAAAGCACGTCTCAAGTACTCCAGAGAATTGGAAGAACTCGCACTTGTCCTTATGGACTCTCAGACCATAGTCTTCCAATCCCTGGAGAGTAGCATCCAAGTTTTGAATGTGTTCCTCTTCATCTAGGATGTCAGATAACACTGGACTCCAATCAGTCTGATCAGGATCTGACCCATTGCCCTTTGAAACAATGCAGGATCAGATGTGATACCAATTGCAGTCTTTGGGACTGGAACAAGCCCTTTTGCATCACAATTGTCAGAAATTCCTGTGACGACTTGTCCACATTTTTTTGCTGAAACTTTGGCTTGCTGCCA
Organism: Mustelus asterias; assembly: GCF_964213995.1. Taxonomy (NCBI): domain Eukaryota; kingdom Metazoa; phylum Chordata; class Chondrichthyes; order Carcharhiniformes; family Triakidae; genus Mustelus; species Mustelus asterias. The sequence goes on from NC_135806.1 coordinate 40,143,514, forward strand.
ATCCTGCAAACCAGTTCTCAGTGTGAGGTAACGGGTACTGTTCAATGCATAACACTGGATTTATGGTGACCTTGAAGTCCCCTCAAATCCTCAGGGATCCATCTTTCTTGATGACTGAAACAATAGGCATAGTCCATTCGCTGATGCCAACAGGTTCCAAAATTCCAGTTTTCACAAGTCAGCCTCCACCTTCGGCCTAATAGCGTATGATGCAGACTGCCTTCAAACATTTTTGCTTGGCTTTCATCTTTTATTTTTTAGTTTGACTGTAATGTTCTTCATGATCCCTCGTCCTCCATTGAAAATAACAGTGTGCTTTTTAAAGACTTTCAGAAGATGAGCCATTCTCCAATGTCCATCATGTGGACTTCAGCCCAGTTCAGTCAAATTTTCTCCAGCCATGCACGACCCATCGGGGAACCACTTCTGTGCACATCTTCAGCCCTATCCTTAATGGCTTTAAGGAAACGTGTTTGAGTTTCTCATTGTTGATAGTCTCTGGCACCAGCGAGACTGCTGACCCAGTGTCAACTTAAATTTTTATTGGGCATCCTTCCAGCACTGGAGTGACCCAGTATCTGTCTATAGTAACGGTGATGATCACATGTAGTGATAGCTCCTTTTTTGACTTTGTCACTATGCTCTTCTCGACCCTGTTGTACAGCATGGACATTTTTCCTTTTACTTAGTTGTCTTGATTTGTTGTTTTTATTTGTCCTTTTTTCCATAGCTCCAACATTCTACACATTTACACCAGCATTCAGCAGCAGGATGCCCTGACTTTATGTAGATGGGGGTTTCCTCTCGAGGCTATGTATTTGCTTAGACCTCTTCACCGCACAGGACCTTCAACCGATGCTATACACTAGACATTTGCTTAGACTTAAGCTAATACAGAGACTCAAAATGCAGTGTACTGATTTTGAAGACGTGACTTTATTTAATGAAACGATCGAATGGGAGAATGATATGAGGAAGCCCTGCACTCGAGGTTAAAAAATACAGGCAGTCGGATATCAGTCTGAAGAACAATGTCCCTGTGAAGGCAATTATACATTCCCAAAATCATATTGCCACCTTTCCGGTAGACATAATCCAATAATCATTAATACAAATCAGTCAAAATCATCCTGTTGTTAACTCCAGCCAATAACAATACACATCCTGACCTCATAGGATTTCATTTGTCATTAATTACGGACGTTACCTCCCTTGTGTTGCCCAACAATATGGGACACTGGACAGTGAAATGAAAGAATGATTCCCACCGAACTGAACCCACGTGACTTTCGTCCGACCCTGAGGAATTCTTTGTCTGCTCGCCACCTGCATTATCTCTCGGAGTTGTATGACCCTATTCATAAGGCTAACATTGATAGCCATCTTGTACCCGACCACTGCTGATAGCGTTGCTGCTTTCAATGGAACTATTGTTCCTTTCCTTTCCCACCAGGGCCTGCTGTATTTTGTCACTGACTGACGTTTCACAAAATGTAACCAAAAGCAAAACACATCCATCTTGTGAATTCAAAATGCATGTTTTAAATGAGAAATATTTGTTAAATATACAGAGCTGTCTTCTATGGCAACAGCCCTGGCTGGCTTATGTTGTAAGAAGTCTCTCAACACCAGGTTAAAGTCCAACAGGTTCATTTGGTAGCACAAGCCACCAGCTTTTGGAGCGCTGCCCCTTCATCAGGTGAGTGGGAGTTCTGTTCACAAACAGGGCATATAAAGACACAAACTCAATTTACAAAATAATGGTTGGAATGCGAGTCTTTACAGATAATAAAGTCTTAAAAGTACAGACAATGAGTGGAGAGAGGGTTAAGCACAGGTTAAAGAGATGTGTATTGTCTCCAGCCAGGACAGTTAGTGAGATTTTGCAAGCCCAGGCAAGTCGTGGGGGTTACAGATAGTGTGACATGAACCCAAGACCCTGGTTGAGGCCATCCTCGTGTGCGGAACTTGGCCATCAGTCTCTGCTCAGCGACTCTGCGCTGTTGTGTGTCGGGAAGGCCGCCTTGGAGAACGCTTACCTGAAGATCAGAGGCAGAATGCCCATGACCGCTGAAGTGTTCCCCAACAGGTAGAGAACACTCTTGCCTGGTGATTGTCGAGCGGTGTTCATTCATCCGTTGTCGTAGCGTCTGCATGGTCTCCCCAATGTACCATGCCTCAGGACATCCTTTCCTGCAGTGTATCAGGTAGACAGTGTTGGCCGAGTTGCAAGTGTATGTACCGTGTACCTGGTGGGTGGTGTTCTCACGTGAGATGATGGCATCCGTGTTAATGATCCGGCACGCCTTGCAGAGGTTGCTGTGGCAGGGTTGTGTGGTGTCGTGGTCACTGTTCTCCTGAAGGCTGGGTAGTTTGCTGCGAAGAATGATCTGTTTGAGGTTGTGCGGTTGTTTGAAGGCAAGAAGTGGGGATATGGAGATGGCCTTGGCGAGATGTTCGTCTTCATCAATGACATGTTGAAGGCTCCAGAGAAGATGTCATAGCTTCTCTGCTCCGGGGAAGTACTGGACGACGAAGGGTACTCTTTCCGCCGTGTCCCGTGTTCATCTTCTGAGGAGGTTGGTGCGGTTTTTCGCTGTGGCGTGTCGGAACTGTCGATCGATGAGTCGAGCGCCATATCCTGTTCTTATGAGGGCATCTTTCAGCGCCTGCAAGTGTCTGTTGCGATCCTCCTCATCTGAGCAGATCCTGTGTATACGGAGGGCTTGTCCGTAGGGAATGGCTTCTTTAACATGTTTAGGGTGGAAGCTGGAGAAGTGGGGCACCGTGAGGTTATCCGTGGGCTTGTGGTACAGTGAAGTGCTGAGGTGACCGTCCTTGGTGGAGATGCGTGTGTCCAAGAATACAACCGATTCCGGAGAGTAGTCCATGGTGAGTCTGATGGTGGGATGGAACTTGTTGATGTCATCATATAGTTGTTTCAGTGATTGTTCACCATGAGTCCAAAGCAAGAAAATGTCATCGATGTATCGAGTGTATAGCATCGGTTGAAGGTCCTGTGCGGTGAAGAAGTCTTGTTCGAACCTGTGCATGAAGATGTTGGCATGTTGAGGTGCGAATTTGGTCCCCATGGCTGTTCCAAGTGTCTGGATGAAGAACTGGTTGTTGAAGGTGAAGACATTGTGGTCCAGGATGAAGCGGATGAGTTGTAAAATTGCATCTGGAGATTACGACGATTGCATTGCTGCAACTGCCTCAGTACTCAACGCCGACAACTGCCAAATCTCCCCTGATGAAGGAGCAGCGCTCCGAAAGCTGGTGGCTTGTGCTACCAAATAAACCTATTGGACTTTAACCTGGTATTGTGAGACTTCTTACTGCGTTTAACACAGTCCAACGCCAGCATCTCCACATCATGGCTTATGTTCCCATAATCCAAGATCATTCATTCTAAAATTAGTGTTGTGTTAGTGTTCCTCAACCTATGGTTGTGTTAATTAGCCTAATTAGCCCTCCTACATCACTTTGCACACTGGTAATATGTACGGGCCCCGGCGGCTGTGGGTGTCGATTCAGCGGACACTTGTGCACCAGGTGGATGAATTCAATTGCTGGGCTTCCTTTGCTGCCAGCTCCACAGAAACAGTGATTTCAATGGCTTTCTGCAGAGTGAGATTGTGCAATTAACAGACGTTTTTTGTGTTCCTTTGTTGCATAGACCACAAATAAGTCTGTCATGAATGGTGTCATTAAGCGTGTCTCTAAACTCACAATACTCTGCAAGTCTTTTAAGCACTGCAACAAATTGTGTATTGACTCCCCCTCCGCTTTGCTGCTTTTATGGAATCTGAAGCGCTCTGTAATCACCAGGAGTTTAGGTGGAAAATGTGCTTGTGAAATTTCCACAATCTGCTTGTACATTTTAGTGCCTGGCTTATCAGGTTGCACAAGACTGGAGGAGATAGCTTTTCCTTCCATCACACTCAGAAAATATCTTCATCTGTTGTTTGCCAACACAAAATAGTCAAAACATTAATTATATGAACTCCATATTTTTATCCAAAGCTCCAACAATGCTGAAAACGCCCACCATGTTTTCCTCATACAGGTTTCCCATGTGTGTATTTTACAACCACGTTTCCAGCAGCTACCAAACTCCTCAGGCAGTGACCCAAGGCTGGAATAGAAACCCAGGTCCCTGGCACAGTGAAGCACTAGTGCTAGCCACTGTGCTGTCCCTTCCATCTGACTTTTCTTAAACTTCTTTCAAGTTCAGCAAGCGCACGTCCATTATTCTTGTCTCCAGTTTTGTTGTGTATTTGGAGACATGACACTTGGGAACACTTTGGTAACAATGAATGGAACTTTATTCGTGGTGTGTGTTCACTCTTGTGTCTGCTGCTTTATTTTCTGCTATATCTCATTATGTCGACTGCATGCATGAACAGGTCATGCCTTGCGAGAATACTTCCATACATACATTACTACAGCAGGGCTCTACAGTAAGCCAAAAAACATACAATACAAATTCCTAACACTGAAAATTCAGGACAGGTACATCAGATGTCTCAACTTCTTCTGAGCACAGTGCTGTTACTGTGAATTTGAGCTGATTTTCAAAAGCCTACCCTTATTTGATCAAATTTCACAAACTCTGAAGAGCAGCAAGTTCTCCAGTCAGCTGGTCAGCATTTAATCTCCCGCCACCAAAAACAAATTAACAGATCATTCATATAATTGCTGCTTGCAGAGCTGAGCCGTGTGAGAATTGGTTGCTGCATTGACTTGGGATGGCAACTGCAGTTGAAAGAGAAAATCACAAGTAATTGCTTTGGGCTGATGTGACAGCAGAATAAATTATACATGGAATTATTCTGTATCCAGACAAGGATTGAGGTCACTCAAACTCACCAAATTGAACGTTTTTGGCTGGGTATGATTTCATGGAGTTTCCAAAGATTTTAAAGTTAAAGTATATTTATTAGTGTCAGAAGTTAACACCGCAATGAAGTTGCTGTGAAAATCCCTAGTCGCCACACTCTGGCACCTGTTCGGGTACACTGAAGGAGAATTTAGCACCTCTTTTGGATGTTAGGAGGAAACCAGAACACCTCGAGGAAACCCACGCAGACATGGGGAGAACATACAGACTCCGCACAGACAGTGACCCATGCCGGGAATTGAACCCGGGTCCCTAGCGCTGTGAGGCAGCAGTGCTAACCGCTATGCCATCGTACCCCCAGAATATTCTGTAATCCAACATTGAAATGTCTAGCTAACAATTTCTCTGGAATAGTGCAGAATGAAACTTGTGTACAGAATAGCAACCATTACACAACAGAAGAGCAGAAAATAGTAGTCTCACTGCCAGATGGCCCTTCTACATGTGTGTTTCAGTTGAAGAATTGGTAGCTATAGTACATGGCCTTGCCCCAATCTGGTAAGGTTCATAGCAGCAATAGAGCTTGCAATTTCTATCCTGTAGTGTTTTGGATGACACCTCCTCCCCCTCCAGGTACTATGCCCTAAGAGGACATTGGTTTTGACTGACCAGAAAAAAACTCTTGCTCTTATTGCATACCATTGTGTGTATCAAAAGGACTTGCAGGCTGATGATCAGTCTTTTTAGCCATGTTATGAAAACATCCTCCGTGGCCATCAAGTCCTGAAGTATACTTGAACCCAGAGCTTCTAATCCAAATGTAGGGATGGTACCACTGTGTCACATGCTCTCCTTTGATGTTGGTACATTTGTCTTTCATTAGATCAATATTCGTAAACGTGCTCAAGAAAATGAAGATTACTTGAACCATGTGCTGCTAGAGGTTGAAAGACTCTGGCCATCCTTTATTGGCGGTCGAAGAATTGCAAAACAGGTATTGACTTTCTTGTAGCTTTTTGGTAACAAATGTATTTATAATGAAATCTCTTGGAATCTGATAGCACAGATAGAAGGTGCATGCCCATTGTGCTGTGCCAGGCCTTTGAAAAGGTTATCCAATTAAATCGCAGAATCACCCATCTAGACATGTCCTTGATTTTAAAATCTCATTCTCATGTTCAAATTCCTCACAGCCTCAACTCTCCCTATCTCTAACTTCCACCAGCCCTACAATTTGAGAACAATGCTGTCCCCTTATTCTGATCCGCTATGCAACCCCAATTTGCATTATCCCACATTGATGGTTGTCCCTTCTGCTGCCTGGGTCCTAAACTCTGAAATTTGCTAACTAAATCCCTCTGCCTCTCCATATCCCCTCTTTTTAAGATACTAAACCTATGTCTTTGATCAAGTATTTCTACACCTATCCTAATGTCTCCTTCATTGGATTGGCGTTGAGCATTGTCTGATTCCACTCCAGAGGAGCTTTTACAATGTTTAAAAACCATTCGATATTTATGTGATTATGCCATGCTGGTAATGGATCATCATAAGATTCAAGTGCAGATCAGAGAGAAAGTTAGAGCACTATAGCTCCCAATTCTGCAACCAGAGCACGCGTGCAACAAGGGTCCAAATTTCCTAATCCATATTCACTGCTGCCTATTGCAGGAGTGGAAACTTGATTGGGGAGTTTCAAACGTGAAGCTCCAGAAAAGATTGGCTTGGATTTGGGAAGCTACAGCAAGCTCAAGGACTTTAGAGAGGTTGGGGAGAGAAATGCAGTAAAGGATGGAGTGGGGTTAAGGATTTTTTTTTTGAGGACAGCAGATTTTAAGGAGGGACCTTGCCATCATGCATAGCCTTTCTGCTCTAATAATGTCAAACACAAGTAAGGAAATCGGGTTTCCTTCCCTGCCATAGTACCGAAACAACTCAGTAACAACTTTACGTAAATGATTTTGAGTTGGGGACCAAGTGTAGTGTGTCAAAATTCGCAGATGACACCAAGATGGGTGGTCGGGCAAAGTGTGCAGAGGACACTGAAAGTCTACAAAGGGATATAGATAGTCTAAGTGAGTGGGCAAGGATCTGGCAGATGGAATATGATGTTGGTAAATGTGATGTAATCCATTTTGGTAGGAATAACACAAAAATGGACTATTATTTGAATGGTAAACAATTGCAGCATGCTGCTGTGCAGAGGGACCTGGGTGTCCTTGTGCAGGAATCGCAAAAGTTGGTTTGCAGGTGCAGCAGGTAATTAAGGAGGCAAAAGAAATGTTGTCCTTCATTGCTAGAGGGATGAAGTTTTAGAACAGGGAGGTTGTGTTGCAGCTGTATAAGGTGCTGTTGAGGCCGTACCTGGAGTACTGTGTACAGTTTTGGTTACCTTACTTGAGAAAGGATATACTGACACTGAAGAGAGTGCAGAGGAGATTCCGGAGTTGAGAGGGTTGGCTTATGAGGAGAGACTTGAGTAGACAGGGACTACACTTGTGGAATTCAGAAGAACGAGGGGAGATCTTATAGAAATATATAAGATTATGAAGGGAATAGATAAAATTGAAGCAGGGAGTTTGTTTCCAATGGCGGGTGAAAGTAGGACTAAGGGGGATGGCCTCAAAATAAGGGGGAGCAGATTTAGGATTGAGTTGAGAAGGAACTTCTTCACACAAAGGGTTGTGAATCTGTGGAATTCCCTGCCCAGTGAAGCAGTTGAGGCTACCTCATTGAATGTTTTTAAGGCAAAGATAGATAGATTTTTGAACAGTAAAGGAATTAAGGGTTATGGTGAGCGGACGGGTAAGTGGAGCTGAGTCCACCAAAAGATCGGCCATGATCTTATTGAATGACGGAACAAGCTTGAGGAGCCAGATGGCCTACTCCTGCTCCTAGTTCTTATGTTCACTATCTTTTACAGCCTTTCTCAATCTGCTGCAATAAGCAAACAATCTTCCTTCAATGCCTCTCCACTCATATCCAGATGGTGAGATTGCACTGGCCTAGATCTGTTCTGATCCAGAATTAATCTTTTACGTCAGACAGTTACATCAGCCATTCACCATCAGATAGTGAGCCCAGCTCATCTGCCAAAACTGTTCACTATTGCAGCTTATCCTGAAATGTGGATAACCCCAGCCTTTTTTTTCCTATCTTAAACCCTCTTCCCATCTCCTCCACCTTCATCTTCGACACAATGTGCAAGGAAATCCTGAGCTTTGTATCTAATTAGTTGCTTTTGCTGTTTCCCTCCCCTGAGTTCTCCAAATCAGATAACTTCTAAGGTTTGCCCCCCCCCCGTCCTAGCTCTGAACATGCAACTTTTTCTAGTTCCTCTCCTATCACCCCTCATGCCCTCTGAGCTTATCTTCTCCATGTAACCTACCTCTTACTCCCTCAACTCTGTTTCCACTGAACTGCAGATCACCAGCTTACATTCCTGGCTCCCATGTTAGCTGTTATCATTAATAGTTCTCTCCTTGGGTACGGTCTACCCTTCTCTGCTTCAAATCTGCCGTTGTCCTCAAAAAAGCCAACCCTGGACCTCTCCATCCTTGTAAGCTATCACATTCTTTCCAACCTCTTGAAAGTCTTTGAACTTGTTGCTACATCCTAAATCCACGTCGATCTTTCCTGGAGCTTCATGTCTGAAACCTTCCAATCAGGTTTCCTCCCCTGCCATAGTGCCGAAACAACTCAGTAAACCATCTCTCGACCTGCTGCTGTAAGCACACAATCCCACTTCAATGTTTCTCCAGCTTTACCCAGATTGGTAGGACTGCACTGGCCTAGATGCGTTCCTCTATAATTGTAGCCACAGGAGTTTCCTGCAATGGCTTTACTTCCTCTTCTGCATCTTTACTTGTATCCCCTAAGGATCTATCCTTGACCCTCCTATTGCTAATCTACATGCTGCTCCTTAGCAACATTATCTGAAAGCAATGTCAGTTTCCGTATGTATGCTGACACCCAACTGTACCTCAAAAGCACCTCTCTTGACCTCTCCACTGTCTAAGTTATCAGAGTGTTTGTCATTCATCTAATACTACACATCTGAAATTTCTTCCAACCAAATATAACCAAAGCCATTGGAGAGCGATTTTCCCATCCCGCTGTGCTGATTTTTTTATCGAGGTGAGATGGGAGGTTTAAACAGGGCCAGATTAGCATGATCTGCGCTGGGCGTTGGCCCCAAATGTGTCTCCCAGCGCCGGATTTCCGGTGTCATCAGTTCCACCTGGAAGCTGCATAATGCATGCACATGGTAATTTTAACATACTTTAAATATAATTAGCGGCACCGGGATTGAAGTCTTTGGGCCCGCTAGCCTCCCCCCACCCCGACCAGGAGTATTTCACTCCAACAGGGTTTACAGTGACTCCCCACTTGCGGGGATCTAGTGGCCCGATCCCGCTGGAGTGAAGGGGGGCAATTGGGGCCAGACGGAGGGTCATGTGAGGGGGGTTGCTCCCTGGGCATTGGCACCTTAGCAGTGCCAGCCTGGCCGCCCAGCACTACCCAAGGGACAAAGTGCCAATGCCTGGGGGCACCTTGGCACTGCCCATTGGGCATCGGGCAGTGCCAAGGGGACGGAGCCTGATGGGGTGATCATTGTGAGTGGAGGGTCCCACTGCCACTCTGCAGTCAGGATCAGTGGAGACGGGAGGGAGACCGGTGATTGGGGTGGAGGAGGGGGACAAGGGTATCAGGACTGCCGTTGGGGGAGATCAGGGGGTTGGGTGCTGGAGATCGGGGCCAGCTGGGAGTGAGGGGAGTCAGGGCTGGCCCGGGCATGTTCAGGGGGCCAACGATCGGGCCATGGTGGGATGAGAGGGCCGGCGTTGTGGGGATCACGGGGCTGGCCGGCAAGCAGGAGGCCGGCAGACGTGTGGCGATCTCTGCGCTGGCAGATTGGCGCATGCACAGTGGCCCGCTCAGCGTTATACTGCTGGCATCTCCAGCAGGAATAGGCCCTGCCGATTTCCAATGTGATTTACGCGAGTGCACTCAGCCGTGTACAGAGTGTCGGAGATTCTTCTCTGAACTTCCACTGAAAAAAAGTGTGATTTACTCCAGTTTTCACGCAAATTCGACTCTTAGAATTTTTTTGGGAGAATCGCCCCCAATTGCCTTTAGTCTCAGTCACAATCCCTCTTCCTGCCAATTGTCCAAGGTCGGATCTGACTATCTAACCCTGGTGTCATATTTGAACCTGAGATGAGCTTTCAATCACATCCACACCTATTTCGATCTCTATATGTTTATGGGCCTCAGCCCATTTGCTGCTAAAATTCTCAATCATACCTTTGACTTGACTATTGCAAAACACTCCTGGCCAATGTCCTATGATCTACTCGCTGTTTTGGATGATCTCGATTTACAATGTTGTCCATGTCCTAACGCCACTCCCATCACTGATCTACCATTGGTTCTTTGCTAAGCAGCACCTTGATTTTAAAATTTCCATGACCTTGCCCCTCACTGATTTTGTAACTGCGCTAGCTTTACAATCTTCACATATCTGCATATCTGTAAGTCTGGCCTCTTGAACATCCATAATTTTAATCACTCTGTCATTGGCAACCGTGCCTTTAGTGGTGTAGACCCTAAACTCAGAAATTCCCTGCCTCTCTCTTTAAGATGCTCCATTATACCTGCCTCTATTCAAGATTTTGTCATCTGCCTTGATTCTTCTAGTTTCGGTTTCACACTTTGCTTGATGACAATCCTGCAAAACTGTTTGGGATAAATTATCATGATAAAGATTGATATAAATACAAGTTGTTGGTATTAAGTGGCTGCAGCTTTTGCCTCTAAGAGGAGTGACAGTACTTCAAAGATAATTCATGGGAATGTCCTGAGAAATGTGATATGGTGCTGTACATCGATGTGCAAGATCCTTGCCTTAAACTAAATTTTAAAATAGCCTTTATAAATTGAGGATGTTTTTAAATCTTTGCTTTTATGTGCTATTTCTGACAGGACACCACACTATGTGGTTACATGGTCCCAAAGGGTTATTTAGCATTGTTCGTCGCCTTTGCTGTCCACAGGGATCCTGAAATCTTTGAAGATCCCGATGAATTCCAACCAGAAAGATGGTCTGGCAGGTTTGTACTATTTTTAAAGTATACTTGTGGTATATATGCGTCTGAATTGGGGAAAGGCCAATTTCAATATCATTAAACAGGATCTGGCAAACATAGACTAGGAGCACTTACCTGCAGGTAAATCTACATTTGAAAATTGGGAATCTTTTAAAAGTTAAATAGAGAGTTCAGTGCTAACGTGTTCCTCTAAGAATGAAGAGCAAGAGCGGCTAGTCGCGGGAACCCTGGATGTTAAGGAATATTGAGGGTTTGATTAAGAAAAGAAAGCATATGTAATATAGAACACTAAAAACAAGGGAGGCCCTTCTGGAGTATAAAGAGTGTGGGAGGGGGTACTTAAAGAAATTAGGAGAGCAAAGAGGAGCCACAAAATATCATTGGCAGACAAGATTAAGGAAAACCCCAAGGCATTTTATGAGTATATTAAGAGCAAGAGGATGAGCAGGGAGTGGTGCCCATTAGAGACCAAAGGGACAATTTGTGCGTGGAGCCAGAGGACATGGACGAGGTCTTAAATCAATATTTGTCATCTGGATTCATTAATGTAGCTGGTGATTTCAGTTGGGATGGTGAAGTTTTAGAGCACGTTAAGATTAATTAGGAGGAGGTATTGGATGTTTCAGTGAGCATAAAGAGGAATAAATCCTCAGGGCCTGATGAGATGTATCTAAGGCTATGGGAGGCAAGCGGGGAGATTGCAGGGGCCCTGATGGGGATATTTAAGTCTTCGCTGGTCATAGCTGAAGTGCCAGATGACTGGAGGATAACTAAAGAGCAGCAGGGATAAGCCAGGTAATTACAGGCCAGTTAGACAGTAGTAGGGAAATTATTGGAAAAAAATCTGAGGCATAGGATTAATCAAAGGGGTTAATCAGGGATAGCCAGCATGGATTTGTGGGTGATCTTGTCTAACTAATTTAATTGAGTTGATGTGGTTCACATGGACTTCAGTAAAGCCTTTGACAAGGCCCCATATGGAAGGATGGTCCAAAAGATTAGAGCCCCCAGGATCCAAGGCAAGGTGGCAAATTGAATCCAAAATTGGCTTGTTAATAAGAGGCAAAGGGTGATTGATGGTGGAGGGTTGCCTTTGCCTTTGGATACAAAATTGGCTTCTTGACAGAAGCCAGAGGGTGGTTGTAGAGAGTTGTTTTTCAAATTGGAGGCCTGTGACCAGCGGTGTGCCTCAGGGATCAGTGTTATTTGTCATTTATATTAATGATTTGTATGAGAATATAGGGGGCATGGTTAGTAAGTTTGCAGATGACACCAAGATTGGTGGCATAGTGGACAATGAAGAAAGTTATCTCCAATTGCAACGGGATCTTGATCAATTGGGCCAGTGGGCTGACGAATGGCAGATGGAGTTTAATTTAGACAAATGCGAGGTGATGCATTTTGGTAGATTGAACCAGGGCAGGACTTACTCAGTTAATGGTAGGGCGTTGGGGAGAGTTACAGAACAAAGAGATCTAGGGGTACATGTTCATAACTCCTTGAAAGTGGAGTCACAGGTGGACAGAGTGGTGAAGAAGGCATTCGGCATGCTTGGTTTCATCGGTCAGAACATTGAATACAGGAGTTGGGACGTCTTGTTGAAGTTGTACAAGACATTGGTACGCCACACTTGGAATACTGTGTGCAATTCTGGTCACCCTATTATAGAAAGGATATTATTAAACTAGAAAGAGTGCAGAAAAGATTTACTAGGATGCTACCGGGACTTGATGGATTGAGTTATAAGGAGAAGCTGAATAGACTGGGACTTTTTTCTCTGGAGCGTTGGAGGCTGAGGAGTGACCTTATAGAGGTCTATAAAATAATGAGGGGCATAGACAAGGTAGATAGTCAATATCTTTTCCCAAAGGTAGGGGAGTCTAAAACTAGAGGGCATAGGTTTAAGGTGAGAGGGGAGAGATACAAAAGTGTCCAGAGGAGCAATTTTTTCACAGAGGGTGGTGAGTGTCTGGAACAAGCTGCCAGAGGTAGTAGTAGAGGCGGGTACAATTTTATCTTTTAAAAAGAGAGTTACATGGGTACGATGGGTATAGAGGGATATGGGCCAAATGCGGGCAATTGGGATTAGCTTAGGGGTTTTTAAAAAAAAAGGCGGCATGGACAAGTTGGGCCGAAGGGCCTGTTTCCATTCTGTAAACCTCTATGACTGGAAGCCTGTGACCAGTGATGTACCACAGGGATCGGTGATGGGACCCTTGAAAGTTTGTAATATACATTAACCGATCGGATGTGAATGTAGAAGGTATAATTAATAAGTTTGCAGATGACACACACATTTGTGGTGTTGTTGATAGTGAGAAGGGTAGTCTTGGGCTTCAGCCTGATATTGATCAGCTGGTAAGTTGGGCAGAGCAATGGCAGATGGAATTTAATTCTAATAAGTGTGAAGTGATGCATTTTGGAAAGTCTAATAAGGATGGGATATAAACAATGAATGATAGGTCGCTAGGGAGTATTGAGGAACAAAGAGACCCTGATGTACAAGTCCATAGATCCCTCAAGGTGGCAGCACGGGTAGGTAGGGTGAGGAAGAAGGCATATGGAATGCTTGCTTTCATTAGCCAGGACACAGAATATAGGAACAGGGAGGTCTTGGTACAACTTTATAAAACATTGGTTTGGCCACAGATGGAATATTGTGTGCAGTTTTGGTCGCCACACTTTCAGAAAGACATGATTGCATTGGAGAGGGTACAGAGGAGATTCATCAGGACGGCAACTGGTATGGAAAGTTTCAGCCAAGGAAAGACTGGATAGGCTGGGTTTGTTTTCCCTTGAGCAGAGGAGGCTGATTGGGGGATCCAATAGAGGTATACAAAATTAAGGCATAGATTATAAGAATGGTCATCCTGACTTGAAACATTAGCTCAATTCTCTCTCCACAGATGCTGTCAGACCTGCTGAGATTTTCCAGCATTTTCTGTTTTTGCTATTGTTAAATTAAGATGTCAGAGTGAAATTAGGCAAAGGATTTAAGCTACAGAAAGGTACCTTGAGGACAGATAACATAAAATTCTTTGTTACACAGAGTAAATAACTTCCAGGTAGAGTAGTCAAGGCAAAACCCAGGAATTATTTGCAAAACATTTAAAAGGTATAATTGGAGATTACATTCAGATCACTTTTTGGATAAATGAATTCAGTTGACTGAATAGTCATCCACATCTAGAATGATCTTGTGAATATATTAGCTAGAAGCACATAATTCATTTTACTAAATCCGAAAAGTTCATCGTATCCAAATAGTTCACTGTACTTTAGTAAGTGTTCAAGGAGTGCTAGATTTTTGACATTTCCTTACATAGTGTGGCTACTGATTAAATAAGACATGTAAAACAGTTTACTATCTTGTCTGTAACTGAACATTACAAAATAATTGAAAACTAAAGTAAACTATTTCATGGGTCTTTTGAATGAGATTGGCTCATGTTTGTATTGTCATGTGGAAGGCAATAAATTAGGATCTGTCTCAGACAACGTCACATGATGCCAGAAGACACGAGGAAAATATTACACAAGGTGCCATGAAGTCTTCAGAATCATTGGCCGAAGCTGCTGCTTCCTATCACGAGTGAGAAATTTGTTGACTAGCATGCAATCCATGAATAGCTTATCACATGAACTGAGAGCCACTTTAATGAAACCAGCAGCAGCCTCACGTACTGTTTGAGTGATCTGAGTGATATCTTCCTTAATTGGTAGGCTTTTAGTGCCTTACTTTGACAGCTGGAAGGTTGTTTAAAAACAAAAAAAGTACTGTTGCAGTTATTAATTTAGCCTAATTGAAGGGCCAAGCCCAAAGTGTAGGGCATTACCTCACCAAGGCTCCAAGCAGTAAAGAAAGGAGGAACTTGCATTGACACAGTACATTTCGTCAACTGGGGATCATTGAAAATGCCTCACTGTCATTGAAATACTCTTGAAGCACTGCTGTATGAGAAATACAGCAACCAATTTGGGCACAGCAAGGTCCCACAAAACAGAAGAGAGATATATGGTCAAATGATCTGCTTTTCTAGCCTAGGTTGAGGGATAAATATTGGCTAGGAAACCAGGCGAACTCCCCAGTTCTTCTTTGAAAAATGCCAAGGATCTAAAGTTCACCTGAGCAGACTTTAGTCTGATGTGGAGATGCTGGCATTGGACTGGGGTAAGCACAGTAAGAAGTCTCACTTGTGAGTCGCATATGAATGTGAGACTTCTTACCAGACTTTAGTTTACCATCTCATCTGAAAGATGGCACCTCCAGTAGTACAGTATAGGTATCGGACTTGATTATGTGCTTAAGTTTCTGGGTGAAGCTTGGATCTATGACCTGGCTGAGAAACCAAGCCACTCTCTCAGCCAAAATACAAAAGACAAGGTAAAGCAAGATTGGAACTGATGTGTTGACCAGTTTAAAATAAACATTGAACAGCTTTCATGAGGCTGACAGGGATATCATGCAAATACACCAATCTGATAATATCAGAAGCAGTCATTTCTAGCCTTGGTAATTAGATGATGCCAAGTAGGTAGTAAACACTACAGACTACAGCCACCATATAGCAATGACTGAGGAAATAGATATTCAAATTGCTGGATGGAGTGCCTATCAAATGGATCCTTTTGTCGTGAATATATTGACCTGCTTGTTGGAGTTGCACTCATTCAGTCAAAAGGAAAGTATCCCATCACACTCCTGACTTGTGCCTAATAGATGGTGGAAAGACTTGGGGAGTTGGGAGGTTATCACTCGCCGCAGAATTCCTAGCCACTGATCTGCTATTGGGAGCCACAGTATTTTGAGGCTGGACCTCCTGGTCAGTGGGAAGTTTCTGGTCAGGTGAGAAGCCCTAGCATGTTGAAGGTGGAATACTCAGTGACAGTAATTCCATTGAATGACAGTGGAAGATGTTTAAATGATCTCTTGTTGAAGAGGGCCAATGCCTGACATTTGTGTGGTTTGACTTAACCCAAACCCAGATATTGTTCTGGTCCTGCTAGATATGTGCATGACTGCTCCATTATCTGAGGAATTATGAATGGAAAACTGAATAAAGGTGATGGCAAGTGGAAAGGATAAGAGACTTTTTTTCGGAGTAGGATGAAAGCAAGCTTTTCAAATGGAATTTTAAAAATCGGCTGAGAATGTAGAATCATGGAAATTTAAGCAGCATTTTGGTCCATGAAGCCTGTGCTTATGCGAGCTTCACACACAATCTGTCCCTGCCCGATGCTCCTGTTCTTTCCATGAGCATTTTAATTTTTTGTTTAAAACTGGGTCAACTAGGACAGGACTGGCATTTGTTCTCCATTCCTAGTTGCCGTTAAAAAGGTTGGGCAGTCCTTTTTGTTTCATTTGAGTAGGAAAATCCATTGTGCTCAAGCAAAGCTGTTGGGCAGGGAGTTCCAGAGTTCTGATATAGTGATTATATGTTCAAGATGGGACGGTGTGAGACTTGGAAGGGGTGATAGTCTTTCCATTAATTTGCTGCCCATTCCAGATAGTAGATGGTGGTGGTTTGGGAGATATTGCCAGTGTTTCTTTGGACTGAGATTTTAAACTGCTTAATAAAATCATCTCAATACTGTCTGTTTCCAATATCATTGTTAATATTGAAATAGTCTTTGTACATAGCATTGATACTAACTCCCGTTATCAGCTCAGGTGGGTTTCTCCGAGGCTATATTTCAGATGGTTGCCAGACCTGTGTACAAACTCAGTGCGGAAATGGCTCTGAGTTTGCAAACCAAATAATACAAATATAATTTTGAAACAATAACTGGGACTATTCCTCCCACTCTGCTGCTGTAACTCTCTAAAAGTATGGCAGAAACATCATTTATGCATATACGTGGAGTTTGTGATGCTCTTCTAGGAGATTTGGCAGTGAGTGGGAGCAACAGCAAGGATATTCAACTCCGTTGATTTTCTGATAGCGCCGAGAATCAATTGTGCAAAAAGAAGTACTTTCCAGGTATCAATGTGATAAGAAGATCTTTGTTGGGTATAGGTGGGAGTGACTGTAAAGTGGCTCCTATGATACCAACCCTTACCAGCATGGGCAGTATTTGTTAAACAGCTGTAACAGGTATGTGCTGATTAACCTGATGCTTTGAAAGTGCCCCCACGCTGTGTTTCATGCTTTATAGGAAGACGAATGAAGATGGAGACTTTGGATAGTTGGCATGAAATTTGTCAATATGTTTAAAATAATTGGCAAAACAGCGAGAGGTTGCAAAGCCATGATGCCGGGTATCTATTGTATTGGTCTCCTGCAGGTCCTTGAGTTTGTGCCTTTTTTTTCATTCTTTCATGGGTTTGGACGTCACTGACAAGGCCTGCATTTATCGCCAATCCTTAATTGTTTTGGAGGGCATGGTGATGAGTCACCTTGAATGCGGTGGAGTAGCTTGCTAGGCCAATCTAGAGAGCATTTGAGAATCAACCACATTACTGTGGATTTGGAGACACATGTAGGCCAGACCAGGTAAGAATGGTAGATTTCCTTCTTTAAAGGGCATTAATGAACCAGTTGGATTTTTACAACAATCAATGACAGTTCCATGGTACCCATTACTGAGACTTGCTTTCAATTCCAAATTTTAATAATTGAATACAAATTCCACCAGCTGCTGTGATGAGGATTTGAACCAGTGTCCCCAAAGTTTGGGCCTCTGGATTATTGTTAATGCAGTGACATTAACATTCTGCCATCATTTCCCCTGATGATGCATTGCATCACTTTACCAATTCCAATAGGTTGGCATTTTAGATTAGACCTGTCTCCTTCCTTGTTTGTGTACTGGGTTGCTGAGCTGAGCTATGTCCCTCATTATCTTATAGACCTCTATAAGGTCACCCCTCAGCCTTTTACGCTCCAGAGAAAAAAGTCCCAGTCTATCCAGCCTCTCCTTATAACATGTCCCGGGAGCATTCTAGTAAATCTTTTCTGCACTCTTTCTAGTTTAATAATATCCTTTCTATAATAGGGTGACTAGAACTGTATACAGTATTCCAAGTATGGCCGTACCAATGTCTTGTACAACTTCAACAAGACGTCCCAACTCCTGTATTCAGTGTCCTGACCAATGAAACCAAGCATGCTGAATACCTTCTTCACCACTCTGTCCACCTGTGACTCCACTTTCAAGGAGCTATGAACCTGTACCCCTCAATCACGTTGCTCTGTAACTCTCCCCAACGCCCTACCATTAACTGAATAAGTCCTACCCTGGTTCAATCTACCAAAATGCATCACCTTGCTTTTATCTAAATTAAACTCCCATCTGCCATTCGTCAGCCCACTGGCCCAATTGATCAAAATCCCATTGCAATCTGAGATAACCTTCACAGTCCACTGTGCCACCAATCTTGGTGTCATCTACAAAATTACTAACCATGCCTCCTATATTCTCATCCAAATCATTAATATAAATGACAAATAACAGGGACTCAGCACTGATCCCTGAGGCACACCGCTGGTCACAGGCCTCCAGATTGAAAAATAATCCTCTACAATCAACCTCTGACTCCTGTCATGAAACCAATTTTGTATCCATTTAGCTACCTCACCCTGGATCCCGTGAGATTTAACCTTATGCAACAACCTACCATGCGGTACCTTGTCAAAGGCCTTGCTAAAGTCCATGTAGACAACATCAACTGTACTGCCCTCATCTACCTCCTTGGTTCAGTGACTCGTTGTGTGCCTCTGGGATCAGTGTTGGGACCGCAATTGTTTACGATTTACACAGATGATTTGGAGTTGGGGACCAAGTGTAGTGTCAAAATTTTCAGATGACACTAAGATGGGTGGAAGAGCAAAGTGTGCAGAGGACGCTGGAAGTCTGCAAAGGGATATAGATAATCTAAGTGAGTGGGCGAGGAGCTGGCAGATGGAGTACAATGTTGGTAAATGTGAGGTCATCCATTTTGGTTGGAATAACAGCAAAATGGACTATTATTTAAATGGTAAAAAATTGCAGCATGCTGCTGTGCAGAGGGACCTGGGAGTCCTTGGGCAGGAATCTCAAGGAGCTGGTTTGCTGGTGCAGCAGGTAATTAAGAAGGCAAATGGAATTTTGTCCTTCATTGCTAGAGGGATGGAGTTTAAAAACAGTGAGATTATGTTGCAGCTGTATAAGGTGCTGGTGAGGCCACACCTGGAGTACTGTGTACAGTTTTGGTCTCGTTACTAGAGAAAGGATATACTGGCACTGGAGGGAGTGCAGGGGAGATTCACTCGGTTGATTCCGGAGTTGAGAGGGTTGACTTAGGAGGAGAGACTGAGTAGACTGGGGCTATACTCATTGGAATTCAGAAGAATGAGGGGAGATCTTATAGAAACATATAATGAAGGGAATAGATAAGATAGAAGCAGGGAAGTTGTTTCCACTGGCGGGTGAAACTAGAACTAGGGGGCATAGCCTCAAAATAAGGAGAAAACAGATTTAGGACTGAGTTGAGAGGAACTTCTTCACACAAAGAGTTGTGAATCTGTGGAATTCCCTGCCCATCAGTGAAGCAGTTGAGGCTACCTCATTGAATGTTTTTAAGGCAAGGATAGATAGATTTTTGAACAGTAAAGGAATTAAGCTGAGCGGGCGGGAAAGTGGAGTTGAGTCCACAAAAAGATCAGCCATGATCTCATTGAATGGCGGAGCAGGCCCGAGGTGCCAGATGGCCTAATCCTGCTCCTAGTTCTTATGTTACCCCTTCAAAAAACTCAATCAAATTTGTGAGACATGATTTTCCGTTCACAAAGCCATGCTGACTGTCCCTAATAAGTCCTTGCGTCTCTAAATGCCTGTAGATCCTGTCTCTCAAAATACCTTCCAACAACTTACCCACCACAGATGTGAGGCTCACTGGTCTATACTTCCCAGGCTTTTCCCTGCAGATCTTTTTAAACAAAGGCACAACATTTGCTACCCTCCAATCTTCAGGCACTTCACTTGTGATTATTGATGATTCAAATATCTCTGCTAGGGTACCCACAATTTCCTCCCTGGCCTCCCACAATGTCCTGGGATACACTTCATCAGGTCCCGGGGATTTATCTACCTTGATGCGCTTTAAGACTTCCAGCACTTCCTTCTCTGTAATATGTACACTCCTCAAGACATCACTATTCATTTCCCCAAGTTCCCTAACATCTATGCTTTTCTCAGCACTAAATACTGATGAGAAATATTAATTTAGGATCTCTTCCACCTCTTGTGGATTCGCACATAGATGACCTTGTTGATCCTTAAGAGGCCCTACTCTCTCCCTAGTTACTCTTTTGCCCTTTGTTTTTGAGAAGCTCTTTGGATTCTCCTTTGCCTTATCTGCCAAAACAATCTCGTGTCCCCTTTTTGCCCTCCTGGTTTCTCTCTTAACTCTACTCCTGCACCCCCTATACTCTTCAAGAGATTCATTTGATCCCAATTGCCAAGGCATGTCATGTGCCGCCTCCTCCTTTTTGACCAGAGCCTCAATATTTCGAGTTATCCAGGGTCCCTACTTCTACCGGCCTTTCCCTTCACTCTAAGAAGAATGTGCTTACCCTGAACCCTGGTTAACACACTTTTGAAAGTGTGCCACTTACCAGACTTCCCTTTGCCTTCCCACAGACTCCCCCAATTAACTTTTGAAAGTTCCTGCCTGATACCATCAAAATTGGCCTTGCCCCAGTTTAGAATTTTAGCTTTTGGGCCAGACCTATCATTCTCCATAGCTATCTTAAAACTAGTAGAATTATGGTCAATTCTAATCAGTATTCTGTAACTTGATTTTCAGTCCAACGCCGGCATCTCCACACCCTGAAATGATGTGGGTTGCACATGAAAATTTACCACATTCTTCCCTTATCCCCAACCCACATGATCAACATCTGAATGTTCTGCTTTCAGCCGAGGCACTGGGATCGACATGACCTGCACAAGACTGCACAGTTTGGCATGACCACAAGGGTGGATGTTCAGCTTCAGTTACATTAACCTAAGGCAGCGCAGCCTACGATGCCTGGTGCTGATCCCTATCAGCGCTGTGTCCCAAAGTGATCCCTCACTAACAATTCTGCCATCTGCCCTTCCTTATTTCCCAAGAGGGAGGACAAGTTTTGCCTCCTCTCTAATCGGGCCAGCCACATACTGAATGAGAAATTCCTCCTGAATACACTCAACAAATTTCTCTCCATCCAACCCTCTAATACTATGGCTGTCCCAGTCAATGTTGGGAAAGTTAAAATCCCCTACTATTACCACCCTATTTTTCTTGGGGCTATCTGTAATCTCCTTACATATTTGCTCCTCAATTTCCCGCTGACTATTTGGGGGCCTATAGTACAACCCTATCAAAGTGATTTCCCTCTTATTTCTCAGTTCTGCCCATATAGATTCAGCGGCCGAACCCTTGGATATACCCCCTCTCAGTACGGCCGTGATGCTTTCCCTAATCAAAAGTGCAACTCCCCCTCCTCTCTTACCTCCTGTTCTATATTTCCTATAGCATCTGTACCCTGGAACATTGAGCTGCCAGTCCTATCCCTCCCTTAGCCATGTTTCAGTAATGGCTATAATATCCCAGTCCCATGGACTCATCCATGTCCTGAGTTCATCTGCCTTGCCCATCAGGCCTCTTGCATTGAAATAAATGCAGTTTAATCTGGACTTCCCCTGTTCTCTGTCTTGCTTTTGCCTGATCTGTCTGGTACTAGAATTACTGACACTGCCTTTACTACTTAATGTGCTCTCTTTAACTTCTGTGCTGTCCTCAACCTTCTCTTCTGTCTTCCTACTGCTTTGAGTCCCACTGAATGTCGTAAATGTCATCAACATGTCATTACAATGCCTGCTTGCCAGAATCCTTCATTCACACTGCATTTAAGAGTCCACGTCAGCATGCAATTAGAACAACGCGTTTCACAATGACTTTTAAATGACCTGCACTTCGCTCGGTATTCCGGGGTAAGTTTGCAAACTTCCCTCACACAGCGCTGATAGGGATCAGCACCAGGCATCGTAGGCTGCGCTGCCTTAGGTTAATGTAACTGAAGCTGAACATCCACCCTTGTGGTCATGCCAAACTGTGCAGTCTTGTGCAGGTCATGTCAATCCCAGTGCCTCGGCTGAAAGCAGAACATTCAGATGTTGATCATGTGGGTTGGGGATGAGGGAAGAATGTGGTAAATTTTCATGTGCAACCCACATCATTTCAGGGTGTGGAGATGCCGGCGTTGGACTGGGGTAAACACTTGAGTTTTAACAACACCAGGTTAAAGTCCAACAGGTTTATTTGGTAGCAAATACCATTAGCTTTCGGAGCGCTGCTCCTTCGTCAGATGGAGTGGAAATCTGCTCACAAAGAGACACAAAATCAAGTTACAGAATACTGATTAGTTTGTGAATCTTTACAGCTAATCAGGTCTTAAAGATACAGACAATGTGAGTGGAGAGAGCATTAGGCACAGGTTAAAGAAATGTGTATTGTCTCCAGACAGGACAGCCAGTGAGATTCTGCAGGTCCAGGCAAGCTGTGGGGGTTACCGATAGTGTGACATGAACCCAAGATCCCGGTTGAGGCCATCCTCATGTGTGCAGAACTTGGCTATCAGTTTCTGCTGAGCAACTCTGTGCTGTCATGTGTCGTGAAAGCTGCCTTGGAGAACGCTTACCCGAAGATCAGAGGTCGAATGCCCGTGACTGCTGAAATGCTCCCCATGCCTCGGGACATCCTTTCCTGCAGCGTATCAGGTAGACAACGTTGGCCGAGTTGCAAGAGTAGGTCATCAATCATTTCAGGGACCAGGACTCCCCAGCATGTCCATAGGGGCCTTGAGTCTGTAATCACAGGTGCGTCCTTGAACCAAAGTGAAGCTTTAGAAACAAATGCCGACTCTTGTATCTCTTTAAGGAGGCCTGATGCCAACAACTGCGCTCATGGCTGTAAAAACTCTGGCAACAAGTAGTCCAGTACATCGACCCCATCTACATTATTGTTTATGGACAGTAGAATGTGAAGGAGGCGCTTGGCTTGCCAAAGTGAGGTACAGAACCCTCAAGACAAAGGGACAGCAGGTGTCCCGGGTGTATAGATGTTCTATGTCTTATCTGCAGATGAGAGAACCAGTGTCGCTGACATCTGCACATGTCAAGGGGTCTGCAGGATTTGGTACCATAGGGCCTGGGAGTGGACCCAGTGTCAGTAAACATAACCATCGTACTCCACATCTACGGCACTGGCTTCTTCCAGGGCTCCACTGGAGACCCCTGCAGGAGCTCAATCTCCACCCACAAATATATCCAGGTGATCCCATGCCATTTTTGCAAAGGCAAGCAAGCCAGGAGGCAAGAGCACTGGCCTTTGTTGAGATTTCTGTATTCCCACAGGTGCAAGATGCCAACAACTGTGCTCATGGGTATAAAAGCTCCCTGGCAACAAGTAGTCCAATACGTCGACCCCACTTGCTCAGTGTGCATCTGGTGTGTGTAATGCAGGTTTGCACCAGATATCCAGGAAGCATCTACGACTTTTATATCTTCAGTCAATCACAGTTTCCAGACTTCCTCAAAGGACCACAGAGGATGCCAGGAGGAGATGAGGTAATTTGCTCTGCATCTCCCTGCTGCCACCTCCCCACCCCCCCCCCCCCCCCCCGCCTTTCTCTCTCACACGCACACACACACACCACCTCCATCAGTCACACTTGGAGACCCCACTGCTGTAACTAACTGACACACACCCACACTGTATGTAACTCTCCTCCGCTTACTGCATTTTGCTGGAAAATACATTTCTTTTATTGGAAGAAGTGGCTGCAGTTTTAGTCAACTTCTATTTCATGGAGAAGTCTTTTGAAATAGACTTTGCTTGCTTTGCTATTTGCTGAGTGAGTAGACTTTGTTTGCTATGATGTCAGCTGACCATGACATCAATCATCATGCAATGCTGATTTGATGTCATTTTGGAACTTAATGTTAACCCCATCTCTTAGACACGCATGGCTGAACATCCACTCAGCAGCAGGAAGGACCCCTCTTCCCTACAACAACAGCTCTTTAAAGGCATCAACTAATTATAGGTTGGTTGCTGAGAGATTTCTATTGGCTGTTGCTACAATTGTTTGATACTGTCCAAAGTTCTTTAAATTAGCCAAAGGCAACAGCTGAAGCATTTTGTCCTGACTTCAAGGCTTCGGTGCTAACCAGCTGCTTCCAGACATTGAAGCAGTAGGGGGCATTCCCCTAGGAATACAACATAACTTGAAGAATGAGTAGAGGACAAGCAGAGCAGGATAGTCTGCTAGGGGAAGAAGAGAGAATGTCATGTCAACCTACTGTGTTTAGGAAGCAATTCTCCCTAGAACCTTAGTGAGGAATAGTGTGTGAGCCATTTGTCCTTCATTGTCAGGCCACCTGTTGGAGCCACAGAAGTATCCTCAGGATCACACTGCCGGTGGTTGAGGCTGATTCTGGCAATGACATTTGTTGTGTTGGGCTCCTTCCAGATTGACGCTGGAGATGTTTGCAATGTTTCAGTTTGCTGCGTAGTATTGTATAAGGGCAGTCACTGAAGATCTCTATTCAATACATTTCATTCACTCTTGTCCGAGAACAACAAGCAGTGCAAATATAAGGTTTATCAAGAATTGCAGGAGAAGCTGTGTAGTACTTGGTAGAGTAGGTACCAAGAATCATGGTTGTCTGCTGCATGCTATTGAACCTTGTCAGTCGGAGGCCACAGCTTTTTCCACTATCTATTCAGCAAGAAACTGAGGAAGAGGGAAAAGGAGTAGGCATCCTAGAAAACCTCTTTCTGGACATGCTTTCTGAAGAACTGTTTCATGTGTGATAACCATAACTGCAATATCCCAATTCCTCAATGGTCCCACACTTTGTCTTCCTCTGTTACCAATCATTAAAGCATCTACTTTTTCACAATCCTAAAGTAAAGGCCACCCAGAATAGACATTCCAAATAAAAACAGCAGGTCTGGCAGCATCCATGGAGAGAGACAGAGTTAATATTTGAGTCTGCCTGGCCCCTCCTCAGAGCGAAAGGGAGGGATTATATACTGTGTGTGAGGGAGTGGAGCAAAGTTGAAGGTCAGTGATAGGTGGGAGCTAGGAAAGATTGCAACAAATATGTGTAAGGCACAAGACAGAGGAAGTGTTCATGGCAGTGGGAAGGACTAAAAAGGTACTGATAGTGACATAAAGGTAAGAATGTGTTAATAGGAGAACAAAGGTCAGTGCTCAGTGAAAGCAAAACTTAGTAAATGACAGGTGACCCAGTGAGGGAGGGATTACGAAACCTTAACTCTGTTTCTCTCTCCAAAGATGCTGAGTTTTTACAGCATTTTCTGTTTTTATTTGATTTCCAGCGTCCATGATATTCTACTTTATTCCAAATAAAATGTAATCATATTGCACACAAAATTGAACTCGTCTTATATATTCCTGTCGTGCTTGGATCTATATGGAATTTTACATTGAGTTTGAGGGTGATAAATTTATGTCTTATAGGCTGGGAAAATAGATTAAAAAGTATATATAAATGGTGACAGATGTTTAAGAAATTTTAATAATTCTCAAAGATACTGGTGTAGGGAAATAAAGAAACTGAAAAGGATCAACCGTCTGTGGTGAACTAAGGAGGTTTAAGGACGGTATCAAATTGAAAGAAAGGCATACGATGTGAAGATAAATGGTAGGCCAGAAGACTGAAAGTTTTAGAAACCAGGATCGGATGACATTAAAAAAAAGATTGAGGGAGGTAATAGATTGGGAGATAACTAGCAAAAAACACACATAAGAACAAACAGCAATAGTTTCTTCACATACATAAAAAGGAAAAGAGTAGCTAAAGTAAACATTAGTGCCTTAGAGGATAAAACTCTGGAATAATGGTAGGCAAGACTTTGAACAAATATTTTGCATATGTTCTCAGGATAGACGACTCCGAGAAGTAGGAATTGGGGGATTTGGAGGGAGGAACTTAAAACAATCATTTTGACCAGGAATAAAGTAATAGGCAGACTAATCGGATTTAAGATTAACTAGTCCCCTGGAGCTTCTAGCAGAGATGGTGGCTATTTTCCAAAATTCCCTAGATTCTGGAACAATCTCAGCAGATTGGAAAACTGTAAATGTAACAACCTATTCAAGAAATGAATGAAAGATATTGATGATGGAGGATTCACTGATGGTAATGCTATTGAATGTAAATGGAAGGTTGTTAAATTCTCGCATGTTGGACATGGTCATTGCCTGGGACACTTGTGTAATGTGGATGTTACCTGTGACTTGTCACCCAAGCCTGAATGTTGTTCAGGTCTTGCTGCATGCAGGCACAGATGGCCTCAAATCTGCAGAGGCATGAATTGAACCAAACTGCAACCATCAGTGAACATCCCTTACATTTGACTTTGATGGAAGGAGAATCATTGATGAATTAGCTGAATAGGGATGGGCCTGGAACACTGCCTTGGAACTCTTGCAGTAATGTCCTGGGGAAGAGATGATTGGGCTCCAGCAACACAATCAACTTCCTTTGTGCTCAGTATAACTCCAGCCATCATAGAGCCTTTTACTAGGCCTCTTCCCACCCAACCTCCCCCATATTTACATTAACTTCCTGGACTCTTTGATGCTAGACTTAATCAAATGCTACCTTGATTTGAGGACAGTTTCTCTAACCTATGGAATTCAGCTCATTTGGCTATCTTTATTCCACAGCTTTGAGGTCTGGAGCCAAGTGCTCCTGGTGGAATCCAAACTGAATGTGAGTGAGTGCTATTTCAAAGCAATGTTGACAATGCCGAACATTATTTTAGCTGAGAGTAGACTGTTGGAAAGTAATTGAGTGGATTGGATTTGTCCTGCATGTTGTGAACAGGACCTACTTGGGCAATTTGCCCATTGTTTAGTAGATGCCAGTGCTGTAGCTGTACTGGAATTGCTTTGCAAAGGATCTGGCTGGTTCAAGAACATAAGTATTCAACACTGCAGCCAGGATACAGTGAAGGCCCATAGCATCTTCTGTATTTGTACACTCATCCATTCCTTTACGTCAAGTGGAGTCGAATTGGCTGCTCTCGGGGACCTCGGGGGAAGGCAGATGCAGATCATCCTCTCAGCACTTCTTACTTATGGTTGCAAATGCTTCAGCCTTGTCTTTTGCAATGCCTTTACCATCATTAAGGATGGAGATGTTCATTGAGTCTCCTATGCAGTGCTGCCGTTGATCTCACCTGTTAGTTATATGATCTCTTAGTTAGCATGAGTTGCTTTCCTGACTTGGTGCAACCATCCTGGGGGAGTGTACACGTGTGCATCATAGTAAACTGAATTTACAACCACCTAATGTGATAATTGTAGGTTGTGGAAAGTAACCAAGCATTAATAATGCTATAATAGCACATTGGGTCAAATCAACAAACAAGTCTTGAAACTTCTAGAACAGATATTTTTCAACTCTCTGGCATAGATATTATATTTAATTTTCAAAGGCCTGGCTATTTAAATAACTTGAAAGCTTAATAGACCTTAAATAACTTGAAAGCTTAATAGACCTTATCCACCCTTCAAAAACATTTACAACCTTTAGAGAGGTTGTAAACGGCTAGATAAAGCCCTTGCACCAGCAAAATCAGAAACTCAGCAGTGACCGTTGACATCTCCAACCTAACAGAAATGAAATCCATCAGAAATTTTGGCAGGATCTCCAGATTTGGGTTCTGTCCACTATGGCTCTGAAAATCCAGCAGTGTTTCTCTATCATCAGAGTCATGCTACTCTTTCATCTGATGGTCTTGCACCACTACTGGCCAGGTGCCCGCTCTTGAGCATCTGAAAGGCGAAAAACACAAGGATAAGGTTGTGGTAATACAAAGGTGGAAAGTAAGAGGCGCACAACCTACTTGCTTCAAGTAAACTTTGCTTTAGAAAAAGTGGAAATGTAAGTTTATAACATATCAAGCAGTGTTGAATACCTGACATCCAACTGGAAAATTGAAGGGTAAAGTAACTTCTCAGACAGAGTCTTTCATGGTGATGCAGATCAGAGGCAGGAATGAAATACTGTTGAGAAGGACATTCCTTATCCTCCTCCTTCCTTTATGCTGGACAAAGGTCAGTGTGTTATTACAGTGTCCTAGTACACACTTTCTCTGATGGTGTTTCCTACAGCCAATATGGTAACAGTCAATTTGCCAAGTTGAGTTAACTTGTCTAAAAGGCTTACTGAGATGAGTGCATTCGTAACCTGAGGGAGTGTATGCATTTGGCCACTGTGGAGGAAACAAAGCTGTACCATTATCAAATTGTCCCACCTACACACTGTCCCAATACAAGTCACTGAAAAATCACCCATCACGTTTGCAGCTGAAATGCTCTTGATATCCTACCCCATTGCATCTGAACAAATCATGAGTGAGTCCAGGGTGGAACACACCGTCCAGTGGTATAGGGATTGTGTTATTGGATTTAACCACCCAAAAAAGCAGCATAGCAGAATTACTTTGGTTTTTAGAGCTGAATGATTTGATAACAGCTTTGTAATAAAGAGCAATGGTGACTCTAACAAGGAATTTTATCCACCTTGAGGATTTTTTCTTGGTATTCCCTCCTGGTTCCATACTGTAATTTGACATATACCCGATGAGGATAGGTGCAAGGACTTTGGTTTTATTCCTTAATCGTCGATTGTAATTGTTTTTTAATTTATAAAGATGAATGTGCTAATTCAGGATATATGTACATAACTATTTATGTATTCATTGTAAAGAACTCAGTCAGACAGACTTCCTTGAGTTCATACAGGGAATAAAGAAATGGCAGAGGAATTAATTCGTACTTTATTCATGTCTTCCCTTGTGAAGACTGAAGCAATGTACCAGCAATGCTGAGGGAAACATGTTTTAGTGAGGAGCTGAAGGAAATCAACATTGGTCGAGAAATCGTTTTGGGGAAATTGATGGGATTGAAGGCGAATAAATCTCCAGGTCCTGATAATCTTCATCCCAGAGTACTTAAGGAAGTGACCTGGAAAAAGTAGATCCATTGGTGGTTATTTTCCAAAATTCTTTGGACTCTGGAATAGTTCCTACAGATTGGAGGATAGCTAATGTAAGCCCGCTATTCAAAACGGGAGGTAGAGAGAAAACAGGGAACTATAACCCAGTGAGCCTAACGTCAGCACTGGGGAAGTTGCTAGAATCTATTATTAAGGATTTCATAACTCAGCATTTGGAAGTCAATGGTATAATCAGACAAAGTTAGCATGGATTTAGAAAAGGAAAATTACATTTGATGAATCCATTGTAATTCTTTGAGGATATAATTAGTAGAATTGACGGAGGAGAACTAGTGAATGGTTTATTCAGAAGGCTATCGACAAGGTCTCGCATAACACACTTCTATGTAAAGTTAAAACACGTGGGATTGCAGGAAATGTCTTGAGATGGATAGAAAGCTGGTTAGCCGATAGGAAGCAAAGAGTTGGCATAAATGGGTCTTTTTCTGATTGGCAGTCAGTGACTCGTGGGGTTCTGCAGGGATCTGTGCTAGGACTCCAACTGTTCACATTATATATTAATGATTTGGAAGAGGGACTAAATGTATTGGGTGGAATTGTTGAATTCGTGGGAAAACTGGAGTAATTCACACAAGTTTCTTTCAGTGGGAGTTCACACTAGAATCTCCCCCACTCTGTGCACTGCAGAGGCCACCAGTGTGAATATCATTAAATTTCAGGGGGTGGGGCCTATTCCCACCCAGGAGGCTGAAACCAGTGAGCCTCTGCACATGCGCAGTGGTCTCGAACTCTCAGCCGCCTGTTGCTGGCCAGCCCCGTGACCCCATGCAATGCTCCCCCCCCCCACCGCCCCCAATGGCTCAATCTGGTGCCCCTGACCATTCCCCCCCCCCCCCCCCCCGGGTCCTGTCCCGTCCCATCCTGGACCGCCCCAATCTCCAGCCCCCTACCCCATCACAGTGCCAATCCCCCGCAGACACCCCCATAGGCAACCCCCCCACAGCCCGCCACCCTGATTGCTGGCCTCCCTCCTGCGCCCGTTGATCCCAATGCAGAGTCACAGCAGGACCGCCCATCCCCACCGATTGCCTCTAGCCCTGCAGTAGTAATAGAGGACTCGCTAGTTAGAGTCACAGACAGGCATTTCTGTGGTCGCGATCAAGACTCCTGGATGATGTATTGCCTCCCTGGTGCCAGGGTCAAGGACGTCTCCGAGTGGTTGCAGAAAATTCTTAAGGGGGAGGGTGAGCAGCCAGAGGTCGTTGTACACATTGGTACCAACGACATATATATGAAAAGGGAATGAGGTCCTAGAGAGTGAATATAAAGAGTTAGGCAGAAGGCTAAAGTGCAGGACTCGAAGGTAGTAATTTCTGTGCCACATGCTTGCGAGAGTAGGAATAGGAAGATTAGGCAGATGAATATGTGGCTTGAGCTGGTGCAGGGATTTAGATTTGTGGATCATTGGGATCTCTTCTGGGGAAGGGATGACCTGTTCAAGAGGGACGGGTTACACCTGAACTGGAGGGGGACTAACATCCTGGCGGGGAGATTTGCTAGAGCCACTCAGGAGGTTTTAAACTAGTTTGGCAGGGGGGTGGGATCCAAAGCAGTAGGGAGACAGAAGAGGGCAGCACAGAAGTTAAAGAGAGCACATTAAATAGTAACGGCAGTGTCAGTAATCCTAGTACTAGACAAATCAGGCAAAAGCAAGACAGAGAGCAAAGGAAGCCCAGATT
Source organism: Mustelus asterias (assembly GCF_964213995.1). Taxonomy (NCBI): domain Eukaryota; kingdom Metazoa; phylum Chordata; class Chondrichthyes; order Carcharhiniformes; family Triakidae; genus Mustelus; species Mustelus asterias. Next base: position 40,174,230 of record NC_135806.1, read on the forward strand.
AAACTGCATTTATTTCAATGCAAGAGGCCTGACGGGCAAGGCAGATGGATTCAGGGCATGGATGGGTACATGGGACTGGGATATTATAGCTATTACTGAAACATGGCTAAGGGAGAGACAGGACCGCCAGCTCAATGTTCCAGGGTACAGATGCTATAGGAAAGATAGAACAAGTGGTAAGAGAGGTGGGGGAGTTGCACTTTTGATTAGGGAAAACATCACGGCAGTACTGAGAGGGGATATATCCAAGGGTTCGCCCACTGAGTCCATCTGGGTAGAACTGAGAAACAAGGGAGAAATCACTGATAGATAGAGTGGTACTATAGGCTCCCAAATAGTCAGCGGGAAATTGAGGAGTAAATATGTACGGAGATTACAGATAGCTCCAAGAAAAATAGGGTGGTTCTTGGGGTCAGACAGAGAGGACATAACCCCTTTTCTATGTCCTCTGCCACTTTTCTTTCGGCTCACATCCAACCCTTGTTGCCTCCTGTGATGCCTTGCCCTTATCTTGTGGCTTCTTGTCTCCTGGGCCTTTTTCTTTTTCTTGTATATTATTATTAGTGTTAGTTTTTTCTTGAGTGGGGTGGTGAATGGGGGGTACCCTCGTGTGGCAGAAGAAAAAGGGTGGGTGGGGGGGAAAGAAAGGAAAAGAGGGTGATGGTCTGCTTCTACCATACTTTAGGTGATTGGGGAGAGGTGGTAGTTGAGGTGGTGTGTTAGGAGGAGGGGGCTGTTAGGTTGGGGGCTGGGGTGGATGTCAAAGTGGTGTGTGTGTTGGAGAGTTGTTTTGGGGAGGTTTTGTCTGTTGCTGAGTCAGATTCTGTTTTTTTTCGGTGGGGGGAGGGGTGGTGGTGGTGTTAGTAGGTGGGTTGGCGGGGGAAGATCAAGCGGTGGGGGGGGAAAACGTCCTGGGGGTTTCCTGATGGGGATGTTGGTGGGTAGGTTCTTGATTGAAGGGTGGTTTGTTGTCTTCCCCAGTCTTGGCACTTTCGTCTCATGTATGCCTGTTAGGAGCTGGTGGGATGGGGTGACACTTTATTTTTTTTGTGGATGTTTTATGTTGTGGTGGGCAGGATGGTGTGGTGTGGATTCGAGTAGTATGTATTGGATTGGTGTGGGGGCACTAGTTGGCGGAGCAAGTAAGGACTTCCTTGTTTATCCGGATGGTTTATGGGTTTGGTATGAGGATAGACTTTTTGTTAGCAGTGCAAAAATTATTTAATTGGCAATTTGTTTATTTCTTTATTAATGAGTGTCCCATGTAGGCTTACATTAGCAATGTAATGAAGTTACTGTGGAAGGGTACGCCAGGGGGGAATTTAGTATGGCCAATTCAGTTAACCAGCATATCTTTGGAGTGTAGGAGGAAACCAGAGCGCCCGGAGGAAACCCACGCAAACGTGGGGAGAATGTGCAGACTGCACAATTAGAGATCCAAGCTAGGAGTCCAGCCTGGGTCCCTAGCCCTGTGAGGCAACAATGCTAGTTACTGTGCCACCGTGCTGCCCATAGATGAGTGATGTCACATCTTTGGCTTACATGTCTGTCTTCTCTCAATGCTGCCTTTCCTGCTGTCTATTGTGGTTCTCCCTTATTTGTTTGCCTTCTGTCCTTGGGGTTGATCCTGTGCCACCTCCTTGCAATAGTAGGGGATTTAAACTTTCCCAACATTGACTGCACCAGCCATAGTATTAGAGGATTGGACAGAGAGAAATTTGTTGAGTGTATTCAGGAGGAATTTTTCATTCGGTATGTGGATGGCCCGACTAGAGAGGGGGCAAAACTTGACCACCTCTTGGGAAATAAGGGCAGGTGACAGAAGTATAAGTGAGGGATCACTTTGGGAACAATGACCATAATTTTATTAGTTTTAAAATAGCTATGGAGAATGATAGGTCTGGCCCAAAAGTTAAAATTCTAACATATTCTAATTGACAAGGCCAATTTTGATGGTATCAGGCAAGAACTTTCAAAAGTTAATTGGGGGTGTCTGTTGGCAGGCAAAGGGACACCTAGTAAGTGGGAGGCTTTCGAAAGTGTGTTAACCAGGGTTCAGGGTAAGCACAATCCTCTTAGAGTGAAGGGAAAGGCTGGTAGAAGTAGGGAACCTTGGATGACTCGGGATATTGAGGCTCTGGTGAAGAAGGAGGTGGCACATGACATGCATAGGCAGCTGGGATCAAGTGGATCCCTTCAAGAGCATAGCGCGTGTAGAAGTGAAGTTAAGAGAGAAATCTCTTAATGGTTAGTAAGTTTGCAGATGACACCACGATTGGTGGCATAGTGGACCGTGAAGAAGGTTAGGATTGCAACAGGATCTTGATCAATTGGGCCAGTGGGCTAACGAATGGCAGATGGAGTCTAATTTAGAGGTGATGCATTTTGGTAGTTCGCACCAGGGCAGGACTTACTCAGTTAATGGTAGACATTGGGGAGTGTTATAGAACAAAGAGATCTAGGGGTACAGGTTCATAGCTCCTTGAAAGTGGAGTCACAGGTGGACAGAGTGGTGAAGGCGGCATTCGGCATGCTTGGTTTCATTAGTTAGAATAGTGAATACAGGAGTTGGGACGTCTTGTTGAAGTTGTACAAGACATTGGCACGGCTACACTTGGAATACTGTGTATAGGTTTGGTCACCCTATTATAGAAAGGATATTATTAAACTAGAAAGAATGGAGAAAAGATTTACTAGAATGCTACCGGGACTTGATGGTTTGAGTTATAAGGAGAGGCTGGAGAGACTGGGACTTTTTTCTCTGGAGCGTAGGAGGCTTAGGGGTGACCTTATAGAGGTCTATAAAATAATGAGGGGTATAGATCAGCTAGATAATCAATATCTTTTCCCAAAGGTAGGGGAGTCTAAAATAGAGGGCATAAGTTTGTGAGAGGGGAGAGATACAAAAGGGTCCTGAGGGGCTATTTTTTCACACAGAGTGGTGTGTCTGGAACAAGCTGCCAGAGGTAGTGGTAGACGTGGGTACAATTTTGTCTTTTTAAAAGTGTTTAGACAGTTACATGGGTGTAGACTGACATGGGCCAAACGCAGGCAATTGAGACTAGCTTAGTGGTTTAAAAAAAAGGGTGGCATGGATAAGTGGGGCTGAAGGGCCTGTTTCCATGCTGTAAACCTCTATGACTTGGTGGGTAGTGCCAGGAGGCACAGGGTGGCAGTGCCAGGAGGCACAGGCTGGCACTGCCAGGCTGTCCATGCCCACAGGGGGGAGCACTGATTGCCCCTCCCCTTCACTTCAGCGGTATCCGGCTGCTAGCACCCTGAAAGTGGGGAGCTACTTGAAACAGTATGTAGATAGTCCAACTAGGGAAGGGGCCATATTGGACCTGGTATTGGGGAATGAACCCAGCCAAGTGGTCGATGTTTCAGTAGGAGAGCAGTTCGGGAACAGTGACCACAGTTCAGTAAGCTTTAAGGTACTGATGGATAAAGATAAATGTAGTCCTCAAGTTACGGTGCTAAATTGGGGGAAGGCTAATTACAACAATATTAGGCAGGAACTGAATGTAGGTTGGGGGCAGATGTTTGAGGGCAAATCAACATCTGGCATATGGGAGGCTTTCAAGTGTAAGTTGATAGGGATTCAGGACCTGTAAGGATGAAGGATAAGTATGGCAAGTTTTGGGAATCTTGGATAACGAGGGATATTGTGAGCCTAGTCAAAGAGAAAAAGGAAGCATTTGTCAAAGCTAGGAGGCTGGGAACACACGAAGCAAGTGTAGGATATAAGGAAAATGGAAAGAAACTTAAGCAAGGAGTAAGGAGGGCTAAAAGGGGTCACAAAAAAGCATTGGCCAGCAGGATCAAGGAAAATCCCAAGGCTTTTTATACATATGTAAAGAGCAAGAGGGTAGCCAGGGAGAGGGTTGGCCCACTCAAGGACAAGGGAGGGAATCCATGTGGGAGCCAGAGGAAATGGGCGAGGTATTAAATTCACCAAAGAGAAGGACTTGGTGGATGATGAGTCTGGGAAAGGATGTGTAGATAGTTTGAGCCATGTTGATATCAAAAAGGTGGTATTGGGGTTCTTGAGAAACATTAAGGTAAACAAGTCCCCAGGGCCTGATGGGATGTAGCCCAGAATACTGAGAGAGGCAAGGGAGGAAATTGCTGAGGTCTTGAGAGAAATCTTTGTATCCTCACTGGCTACAGGGGAGGTCCCAGAGGATTGGAGAATAGCCAATGTTGTTCCTTTGTTTAAGAAGGGTAGCAAGAATAATCCAGGTAATTACAGGCCGGTGAGCCTTACATCAGTGGTAGGGAAATTATTGGAGAGGATTCTTCGAGACAGGATTTATTCCCCCTTGGAAATAAGTGGACGTATTAGTGAGAGGCAACATGGTTTTGTGAAGGGGAGGTCGTGTCTCACGAACTTGATCGAGTTTTTCGAGGAAATGACGAAGATGATTGATGAGGGTAGGGCAGTGGATGTTGTCTACATGGACTTCAGTAAGGCCTTTGACAAGGTCCCTCATGACAGACTGGTGCAGAAGGTGAAGTCGCATGGGATCAGAGGTGAGCTGGCAAGGTGAATACAAAACTGGCTTGGTCAAAGAAGACAGAGGCTAGCGGTGGAAGGGTGCTTTTCTGAATGGAGAGCTGTGACAAGCGGCGTTCCTCAGGGATCAGTGCTGGGATCTTTGCCGTTTGTAATATATCTAAATGATTTGGAGGAAAATGTAACTGGTTTGATTCGTAAGTTTGTGGACGACACAAAGGTTGGTGGATTTGTGGATAGCGATGAGGACCATCAGAGGATACAGCAGGATATAGATCAATTGGAGACTTGGGCGGAGAGATGGCAGATGGAGTTTAATCCGGACAAATGTGAGGTAATGCATTTAGGAAGGTCTAATACTGATAGGAAATATACAGTAAATGGCAGAACCCTTAAGAGTATTGATAGGCAAAGGGATCTGGGTCTAAGGTACACAAGTAACTAAAAGTGGCAATGCAGGTGGAGAAGGTAGTTAAAAAGGCATACGGCATGCTTGCCTTCATCAGCCAGGGCACTGAGTTTAAAAATTGGCAAGTCATGTTGCAGCTTTATAGAACCTTAGTTCGGTCGTACTTGGAATATAGTGTTCAATTCTGGTCGCCATACTACCAGAAGGATGTGGAGGCTTTGAAGAGGGTACAGAAAAGATTTACCAGGATGTTGCCTGGTATGGAGGGCATTAGCTATGCGGAGAGGTTGGAGAAACTTGATTTGTTCTCACTGGAATGACGGAGGTTATAGATAGAAGTCTACAAGATTATGAGAGGCATGGACAGAGTGGATAGTCAGCAGCTTTTTCCCAGGGTGGAAGAGTCAATTACTGGGGGGCACAGGTTTAAGGTGCGAGGGGCAAGATTTAAAGGAGATGTACGAGGCAGATTTTTGACACATAGGGTGGTGGGTGCCTGGAACTTGCCTGGAGGAGATAATGGAAGCGGATATGGTAGTGACTTTTAAGGGGCGTCTTGACAAATACATGAATAGGATGGGAATAGAGAGATATGGTCCCCGGAAGAGTAGGGGGTTTTAGTTCAGTCTGGCAGCATGGTCGGTGCAGGCATGGAGGGCTGAAGGGCCTGTTCCTGTGCTGTAATTTTCTTTGTTGTTTTTTTTACTCTAAACCCCGCTGGAGTGAAACACTCTGGTGGGGTGGGAGAGGCTAGTGAGCCTGGAGAATTCAGTCCCGGGCCTACTAATAGCATTTAAATGATATCTAAAATATCATTTAAATGCTACCCCTGCTGATTTCTGGCACAAGGAGATGCTCGCGGGGTTCCCACGAGCATTCATACCCTGCTATTCACCCCCTGCATGATTCTCCTGGCACTCTGCGCTAAAACATTAGCACAGCGGGACAGGAGAATTGCCCCCGTTATCTCCAAATTTGCGAATGATACAAAGTTGGGTGGGAGGGTGAGCTGAGAGAAGGATGCAGAGATGCTTCAGCATGATTTGGGCAGGCTGAGTGTGTGGGAAAGCGATCAAGGGATATGGGAGAATTCAATATCCTGATTTCCAAGAGCAGCCATGATCAAAATGAATGGTGGGGCAGGCTCGAAGTGCCTAATGGCCTACTCCTGTTTCTTGTTTCTACGTAAACCAATGTTTTCTCTTGTGCAACAGGCGGCCAAATTAAAGATCAATGATAAAAGGCAAAAATATGAAGAATTCACTAAGTCCTTTCTTGTTGTTTATTCCTGGGGCATTTCTTAAAACAGTGATCATTGTTTTTTTCCCTATTGGAAATGCTGCCTTGGAATTTGAGTTTGTGTCTGCTGTCCTTGACATGATATAAGCAGATAGGGTTAAAAAAGAATGAGTGCGCCAAGCAACGTTTTGCTGTCTTCGTGTGTTCCTTCTCTAGACTGCTCCAAAGCCAGTGGGGTTCTATAATAAAATACTTTTCAAAAGTCAGAGTTTTGGTCATGTGGTGACTGGCTATTGATGCACAATGGAGAACAATTGATAGCCTACCCATGTTAATACAGAAGTTCCTGCTTCCCATGGTCAAAATCAACAGTGGTTAGCGCTATTACCTCACAGCACCAGGAACCCAGGTTTGATTCCTGGCTTGGGTCACTGTCTGTGTGGAGTTTGCATGTTCTCCCCGTGTCTGAGTGGGTTTCCTTCGGGTGCTCTGGTTTCCTCCCACAATCCAAAAGATGTGCTGGTTAGGTGAATTAGCTATGCTAAATTCTCCCTCTGTGTACCCGAATAGGCGCCGGAGTGTGGCAACTAGGGGATTTTCACAGTAACTTCATTGCAGTGTTAATGCAAGTCTACTTGTGACTAATAAATAAACATTTTTTTTTAACGAGGCAGGTGGGGATCCTTAGCTCTTCCCATGTGCATAATCAGTTTTGTGAGCAATCCTTTATTTCCTGAAAGTCTTAAAGTCTTGTTATTTTGGGGTAAGTCATGATGAGGGCAGGTTTATCATTCCGCAAGGATATGGTCTAGTCTGTATTCTACTGTTAGAAGCTTCTAGAAACTTGGCCAGCTTGCCATCCAAACTTCAGATGACTTGTGGTAGCCATCTTAAGTCAATATCTTTGTTTTAACAATTCAAATTGACTTTTTAAAAAGAGCCATTCCATTCGGACCTCTCTGTCATTGACATTCTACACTGTTCCAGAGAAACTAAATGGAAGCTTGAGTAAACAACGCCTTGTCTCTTGATTAAGCACTTTACTACTCAACATGGATTTTGAAAAATTTTGATCATAACCATTTTCTCCCATTTTTTTCAGATAATAGATACTAGTAATAGTTCTGCTATTGGAATTCTCTAGACCACCTTTTATTGTTTACTTGTCCAAATACTGCCCCCTTTTACCTTGTCCCATTATCCTTGTCTTCCACAATGAAATACTTTACTCCCCGCCCTCCTTTTTCTGTCTCTGCACTTGTTTGCTACCAAATAAACCTGTTGGACTTTAACCTGGTGTTGTGAGACTTCTTACTTGTTTAAAACTAACAGATCTCTCTCCACAGATGCTGCCTAGCTTACTGAGTATTTAAAGCATTTTCTGTTTATATTTAAGAGGAGCGTTTAATGATGTAATTTCAGCTCAGTTTGTAGTATACATCTTTGGGTTACAAGATTTGGGGTTCAAAGCCTACTCCAGGTTTTGCACCAAGAGATAAAGAAAACTCGAGCTTAACTTGTATCACGGTTTTATATGGCATATGTCGGGGAAATTGCTCTTCAATGAACAAAAATAGTATTTGGTCATTGATGTATGGATACATAATCAGCAATTATCCGAGAGGCATCCTCCTGCTGAGCAGAATCAGCAAACTCTATGCATTTATCATCTCTGATTTACAGTGATGTTACTCTAATCTTTGAGTTGAATCTAACAGATGCTTTGCGCAGGAAGTGGGTTGAAGGCTGCAGCTTGACTGAGTATGAGTCAGGTGTGAGTCACAGCTTCCTGGGAGGATAGATCAATATGCTACACTGTTAAATTAATGAACGGCAGAAAGCTTTTGAGTAAAAGGTTATCATGAGAAGAGCTCCTTTCAGAATAAACTAAAATAGTTGCAGCAGGAAACTGCTAGGAAATGAATCGGTTTTTTATTTACTTGTATAACAATGACACATTGTAGCTGGAGTCTACAGTGACAAGGACACAAGTTTTGTAGATTTCATCCCTGTTATTGTTCAAAGAAATTTGATGCCTATATAAAAGAGCAAGGGGTAGTGGACCTGCTCTAGTCTAATGCTAGATCGAGCAGCCTGCAGCAAGTGATGATCAAACTTGCACTCAAACTTCTGGCTGTAGCCAGGGGATAGTAGCTCAGGATAAAGGTGATGCTGGAGAACTGAGGCTACAGGCTGGAAAAACAACGTTTAAAATCCTGCTGTTGACACTCATTTACAATGGACCACGCTTGTGCAGAACGTTTAGGTTTTTGATTACTTGAAGAATGAGGGAGTTGCCCCCATAGTTTGGTCAATATTTAATCTTCAATCAACTTTTGAAATAGTCGATATGATCAATAACCTCGTTGCTATTCATGGAAGTTTACTGTGCACAAATTACCTGCCATATTTTCATTCCAACGGTGACTGCAAACACTTTGGGATGTCGAGAGGTAAGGGGCTTTATAAATACAATATTTCTTTCCATATCCATGGAGTCAAAGCTTTTAACACCAGGATGATGTCTGTTCCATTCTGTTGATTTCCAAAAGCTTTCCCAACACAGGTTAAACTGCCTGGTCTGTAGTTGCTGGGTTTATTCTTGCTCCCTTTTTTTAAACATTTGCAATTTTCCAGTCTTCTGCCATCTCGCCTGAGCCTAAGGAGGATTGGAAGATTATAGCTAGTGCCTCTATATTTTCCACTCTTGCCTCCCTCGGTATCCTCACGTGCATCCATCTCGTCCTGGTAACGTATCAACTTTTAAGTACAGCCAGCCTTTCCAATGTCCCCTCTCTATTAATAATTGACCCATCCAACTAGTCAGCGATTCGAGTCTGAGTGAGCAAACACCTTTTAGTGGAGTTTGCAACTGGCAAGGATTAGGTACAATGATCAAGGATCCAGAAACAAGCTCAAAACGAGACAACAGCCCCAGGCAGAGGAATAATTCTATGGGGAGGCGGTAGAGAATTGTCCAAATGGGAGGCTCCAGATGACCTGCTTGGAGGTGAAGTTCTACAAGATTAGTCTAAATTTACTGTTCCAATTTGCTATTTATTATTTTCCTTTACCAACACGGCTGACATGAGGCCAGGAATCTTGTGCTGCTGCTTGGAATCAGCAAGTGAACAATGTCTGAATGTGCAGATTAATAAATCCCAATGGCCCAATTTTAATTGGGGAGAGAATAGAGCCAATGTTTAGAGTCTAGATGACCCTTCGTCAGAGTCATCTAGACTCAAAACATTGGCTCTATTCTCTCCCCACAGATGCTGTCAGACCTGCTGAGATATTCCAACATTTTTCTGTTTTTGTTTCAGATTCCAGTATCCGCAGTATTTTGTGTTTATCAATTTTAATTGGGGTTGTAGTGAAAGCATCAGTCTTTCCCCAGTTCACCAACATGAGTCTAGAGTCATTTTAACTGCTAGGCCTCATTAAAGGACACCAGGCGAGTTATATGGAAAGAGTAATGAAACTGCGGCTATTCTTAGAGCTGATCAAAATTATCAGAGACTTTGATAGTGTAAAAAAAGAGAAATTTTCAATTAGCACAAGAGTCGGTAACCAGAGGACAAAAGTTTAATTTAATAGACAAAAGAACCAGAGGTGAGATTTTACACTGAATCATTGAGAATGTTAGAAGCTGATTCAGCATCAACTTTCAGAAGGGCTTTGCATATATGCTCAAAAGGGGGAAAGAGTGGGGAAATGAGACTAATTGGATAATCCTTTCAAAAAGCCAGTACAGGTGTTATGTGCTTTTGTGCTGAATCATTGTATGTTTCTAGTGATTTCATTCCAACTCCACTGTTAGAGGTGAGACAGTTGGATGGAAGACAAGTGAACACAGTCTCTAGAATTTGGGGCAGATGGGTGATTACCATTGGTGGATTGGAGGCACTCTTCTGGACCTGCTGCTCCTGGCAAGCACCACAGCGAAAAACCGCACCGACCTCCTCAGAAGACAAACACAGGACACGGTGGACAGAGTACCCTTCGTCGTCCAGTACTTCCCCGGAGTGGAGAATCTATAACATCTCCTCCGGAGCCTTCAGCATGTCATTGATGAAGATGAACATCTTGCCAAGGCCATCCCCACACCCCCACTTCTTGCCTTCAAACAACAGCACAACCGCAAACAGACCATTGTCTGCAGCAAACCACCCAGCCTTCAGGAGAACAGTGACCACGACACCACACGACCCTGCCACAGCAACCGCTGCAAGACGTGCCGGATCATCGACATGTGAGAACACCATCCACTAGGTACACGGTACATACTCTTGCAACTCGGCCAACATTGTCTACCTGATACGCTGCAGGAAAGGGTGTCCCGAGGCATGGTACATTGGGGAAACCATGCAGATGCTACGACAACGGATGAATGAACACCGCTCGACAATCACCAGGCAAGACTGTTCTCTTCCTGTTGGGGAGCACTTCAGCGGTCACGGGCATTCGGCCTCTGATCTTCGGGTAAGCATTCTCCAAGGCGGCCTTAACAACACACAACAGCGCAGAGTTGCTGAGCAGAAACTGATAGCCAGATTCCGCACACATGAGGACGGCCTCAACCGGGATCTTGGGTTCATGTCACACTAACTGTAACTCCCACAACTTGCCTGGACTTGCAAAGTCTCACTGGCTGTCCTGTCTGGAGACAATACACATCTCTTTAACCTGTGCTAATGTTCTCTCCACTCGCATTGTCTGTACCTTTAAGACTTGATTACTTGTAAAGACTCGCATTCCATTCATTATTCTGTAAATTGAGTTTGTGTCTTTATATGCCCTGTTTGCTGTTTATGAACAGATCTCCCACTCACCTGACTAAGGGGCAGCGCTCCGAAAGCTAGTGGCATTTGCTACCAAATAAACCTGTTGGACTTTAACCTGGTGTTGTTAGACTCCTTACTGTGTTTACCCCAGTCCAACACCGGCACCTCCACATCGCTCCTGGCAAGACCAAGATAGGACAGCAAATCCATGGTTGTGATGTCATGTTGTAATTCATATGATCACACTGCTGACTTTTGCATGTGAATGCGACCCTTACCTATCTGGGGCAAGGCCTCTTGCGCTGCCCAATCTGGTGAGTAGAGATCTGGTTCAATGTTCACATGCCCTGTTCCATTTGAACAAGGAAGCAGGAGAAGGTTCAATACCAGCCATCCTGTATAAAGTAACATTTATTGCCTTGCCAGCCAAGGAGCTACTACATACGGTCATCACTGGCATTAGTTAAAAATTAAATTGGCTCTCATACTGTCACCAATGAATGTCAAGAGCATTTAAGGTAACCCTACAATAAAACTGTCATAAATAGTGGACACCCATTTGTTTTAAAATAAATAAACAAATTGGCCCCGTTATCATCATGGACTTGCAAAAGGCATATTGGGCCTTTTTGCAAATGCACACCCAACTCACGTCTGACTGAGATTTTTATTTTTGCCCACAAGGGTAGTGTGCAATACACAGTTTGCAAACTGCAGTTTAAAGTGGGAGGAGTGGGGCGGCACGATAGCACAGTGGTTAGCGCTGCTGCTTCACAGCTCCAGGGTCCCGGGTTCGATTCCCGGCTCGGGTCACTGTCTGTGTGGAGTTTGCACATTCTCCTCGTGTCTGCGTGGGTTTCCTCCCACAGCCAAAGATGTGCGGGTTAGGTTGATTGGCCAGGTTAAAAATTGCCCCTTAGAATCCTGGGATGCGTAGGTTAGAGGGATTAGCGGGTAAATATGTGGGGGTAGGGCCTGGGTGGGATTGTGGTCGGTGCAGACTCGATGGGCCGAATGGCCTCCTTCTGCACTGTAGGGTTTCTATGATTTCTATGAGTGCGGGCATATAGCTAGTCTGATGGAAGGCTAATCTCAATTGTCTGTGACAGCAGCCCAGCTCCCAACAAAGTCCCCTAAGCCTCCCTCACCCCACTGCAATGCTCCTCTATGCCCCCATGTATCTTCCATAGCCATTCATCCAGTATCTACTATGTACATTCATATCGTAGCAATGGGAATTATTTTAAATGTAAAAAAATGAACATGTGACAATCTAATATAAAACTCATTCAATAAACTATCAGTGACATTGCAAAGAAAATAACTCAACTCCTGCAGAAAAAAATCTCTCAAATGTCCATTAAGTTGTGTTAACAAATAACCATGTAGCCAGAAACCAAATCAAAGATGGATTGTGTTATCAAAGCCTCTTTAAAACCTTCATAATTTGCCTGAGCAGCTGTATTAATAGAACACCTGCTGAGCTCAAACCATTAATAGTTTTTGGAACTTAGCTGTAGCTATTATAAATACTTAGTTATCAAAACATTAGCTAACAGCCTGAAATATTGACCAGCCATATTTAAAAACTCTGCGACCAGCCTGAACGAATACGCCACTACAGTAACTGAATTCATTAGTAAGTGTGTGGAAGACTGTGTGCCAAAGAAGCAAATCCGTGTGTTCCCCAACCGGAAACCATGGATGAACAGGGATATCCACTGCTTGCTGAAGTCCAGGTCTGAGGTGTTCAAGTCAGGCGACCCTGACCTATACAAGAAATCCAGATATGATCTATGGAGATCTATCAGAGATGTCAAAAGACTGGATCCAAGACCTCCTAACCCACAGACCGCAATCAGTAAGGATAAGCAACAACACCTCCTCCAAGATCATCCTCAACACCGGTGCCTCACAAGGCTATGTTCTGCGCTTCTTATACACCTATGACTGTGTAGCCAAATTCCCATCCAACTTGATTTTCAAGTTTGCTGCTGACACCACCGTAGTGGGTCTGATCTCAAACAATGATAAGACAGAGTACAGGAATGAGATAGAGAAACTGATGTGACGACGATCTGATGTCAACAAAACGAAGAAGATGGTCATCGACTTCAGGAAGTGTATTGGAGGACATGCCCCTGTCAACATCAGAGAGGACAAAATGGAGATGGTCAAGAGCCTCAAGTTTCTAGGTGTCCAGATCACCAACAACCTGTCCTTGTCCCTCCATGCCAACGCTATAGTTAGGAAAACCCACCAGCGCCCCTACTTTCTCAGGAGGCTAAGGAAATTTGGCATGTCCGCTATGACTCTCACCAACCTTTACAGATGCACCATAGAAAGCATTTTTTCTAGTTGTATCACAGCTTGGTATGGCTCCTGCTCTATCCAAGACCACAAAAAAACTACAAAGGCTCGTGAACGAAGCCCAGCCCATCATGCAAACCAGCCTCCCATCCATTGACTCTAACTATACGGGGATAAAGGGGGAGGTGGCTAGATGGGTGGATAACTGGCTTGGTCACAGAAGACAGAGGGTGGTAGTGGAAGGGTCTTTTTCCGGCTGGAGGCCTGTGACTAGTGGTGTTCTGCAGGGCTCTGTATTGGGACATCTGCTGTTTGTGATTTATATAAACGGTCTGGAAGAAGGTGTAACTGGGGTGATCAGTAAGTTTGCGGACGACACAAAATTGGCAGGACTTGCAGATAGTGAGGAGCATTGTCAGAAGCTACAGAAGGATATAGATAGGCTGGAAATTTGGGCAAAGAAATGGCAGATGGAGTTCAATCCGCGAAGTGATGCATTTTGGTAGAAATAATGTAGGGAGGAGCTATACAATAAATGGCAGAACCATAAAGGGTGTAGATACGCAGAGGGACCTGGGTGTGCAAGTCCACAGATCCTTGAAGGTGACGTCACAGGTGGAGAAGGTGGTGAAGAAGGCATATGGCATGCTTGCCTTTATAGGACGGGGCATAGAGTATAAAAGTTGGGGTCTGATGTTGCAGATGTATAGAACGTTGGTTCGGCCGCATTTGGAATACTGCGCCCAGTTCTGGTCGCCACACTACCAGAAGGACGTGGAGGCTTTGGAGAGAGTACAGAGGAGGTTTACCAGGATGTTGCCTGGTATGGAGGGGCTTAGTTATGAGGAGAGATTGGGTAAACTGGGGTTGTTCTCCCTGGAAAGACGGAGGATGAGGGGAGACTTAATAGAGGTGTATAAAATTATGAAAGGCATAGATAGGGTGAACGGTGGGAAGCTTTTCTCCAGGTCGGTGGTGACGTTCACGAGGGGTCATAGGTTCAAGGTGAAGGGGGAGAGGTTTAACACAGATATCAGAAGGACGTATTTTACACAGAGGGTGGTGGGGGCCTGGAATGCGCTGCCAGGCAAGGTGGTGGAGGCGGACACACTGGGAACGTTTAAGACTTATCTGGACAGCCATATGAACGGAGTGGGAATGGAGGGATACAAAAGAATGGTCTAGTTTGGACCAGGGAGCGGCACGGGCTTGGAGGGCCGAAGGGCCTGTTCCTGTGCTGTACTGTTCTTTGTATACTTCCCGCTACCTTGGAAAAGCAGCCAGTGTAATCAAGGACCCCACGCACCCTGGACATGCTTTCTTCTACCTTCTTCCATCGGGAAAAAGATACAAGAGTCTGAGGACACGTACCAACCGACTCAAGAACAGCTTCTTCCCTGCTGCCATCAGACTTTTGAATGGAACTATCTTGCAATAACTTGATCTTTCTCTACATCCTAGCTGTGACCGTAACACTACATTCTGCTCTCTCTCCTTCTCTATGAATGGTATACGTTTTCTGTATAGTGCGTAAGAAACAATACTTTTCACTGTATACTAATACGTGATAATAAATCAAATCAAAAATTGAGAGCAGATGGTGTTACATTTCCAGTTTTCTTTCACTTTATAGCAGATTACCTATCAGAGGAGAGCAGGTGCTTAGAATTTTTGATAACAAAACTGCTGTTGAAAGTTCTAAATGTCAGAGCTGTCTGTGCATTTACATCACAGTAACAAACATTAAGGTTTACATTTTTCTCCAAAGAAAAAGTACTGTAATGCATGTCAATGCTTAAACAATGCTGGTCAATGTAACAGTACATAACTTGTGAAAGACCGAGTCCTATAATTAATCACTGCATTAAAACACACCTACACTAAAATATAGCATCTAATAGTGACATTTGTAGATGTCAAAACATTTTTCACTTACCTGTCAGAATGTTCCTGACTCCATAGAACCATAGAAATTATACAGTACAGAAGGGGGCCATTTATCCCATCTTACCTATGCTGACCAAAGACATCCAAGTGTCCATTCTAATCGCATCTTCCTTCACACAGCCCATAGCCCCACAGAAAGAGTTTAGGTTCTCTACCTCCACCACCAACTCAGGCAGTGAATTCCAGATACCCACCACCCTCTGCATGTCCCCTCTATTCCTTCTGCCACTTAGCTTGAATCTATAACCCTTGGTTTTTGAACTCTCTGCCAAGGGAAACTGGTTCCTCCTGTCTACTCTATCTCTACCCCTCACAATTTTGTATACCTCAATCATGTCACTCCTCAGCCTTCCCATGTTCCTCAGCAGACTTCTCTGTGGTCACAAACTATGCAAGATGGCCCACAACAGCACAATGAAAATAGTGTGCAGGAGGAAATGCAATTTTCGTGTGGTCCTCACAATGGGGACTCCGACCTCGGAAGAGATGTGTGTTTGTGTTTTGCATTCAAGGCCCTCCGAACCCACAAAAAGGCCACAAAGGGGCATGGAGTCAGAAAGGTATATGAAAATTGCTTTTCTTGTAGAAGAAATTAGACATTTTGCGAGTCAATTCATGTTTCCATGAGATGGATATCCAACCCATTGTGTCAAAGAAAATAACTTTGACATAGAATCGTTCATTACATTTAATCATGTAGAATTATAAGGCTGGAGGTGATGGGAGACTTGTCTGCCAGTTGGAGAGCTGGCAGGAACCCAGCATTACCTCTTTTGGAGCTGGCCCACTGCATTAAGTTTTACTTCAGCACTTAACTGGACCGAGGTGGACCTTCCCAGAATCAAGGATTCCAGAGGCAGAAATCCTGTCTGCCAAGAGCTACTGGCCAATCAGCGGTTAGCAGCTGTATTGAATGGTAGTGCCACCAAGGAACAATGCTTCTGCTGGTACTACATCCACCTGAGGCCTAGGATTGTTGATGGATCCTAGGCCACAGGCTCTCATGACAGGGCACCCAACCCTTCCCAATGCCAGGTCCCTAGATCAGACACAAAGTGCCTTTGAATGAGGGAAGCCCCCCATTGTCCCCCCTCCCTCACCCCCACTGGAGTCTGCAAGCAAGTATAGATTTACTTGTCATGCTCCCTGCATGGCAAACCCACTGCCTGCCACTAGGTTAATGCCATTGGTGGTGGGATGAGGTCCTCATACTTAGAGCCTCAGTTAGCACAGAGCCCTGGGCTTTTCACCATGGACTGACTGGATAACAGTGGGGACCCCACCTGCCTGATTAAATTCTGCACCCAACACCAAACTCACGGCATGGTAGCACAGTGGTTAGCACTGCTGCTTCACAGCTCCAGGGACCTGGGTTCGATTCCCGGCTTGGGTCACTGTCTGTGTGGAGTTTGCACATTCTCCTCGTGTCTGCGTGGGTTTCCTCCGGGTGCTCCGGTTTCCTCCCACAGTCCAAAGATGTGCGGGTTAGGTTGATTGGCCATGCTAAAATTGCCCCTTAGTGTCTTGAGATGCGTAGGTTAGAGGGATTAGCGGGTGGATATGGGGGTAGGGCCTGGGTGGGATTGTGGTCGGTGTAGACTCGATGGGCCGAATGGCCTCTTTCTACACTGTAGGGTTTCTATGATTCTATGGGAAAGGGCATTAAGATTCACACACTGGCCATGATTTTCTCCAATATTGGCAAAGGCTGATGTCTGGTGGGAAAGGTGGCATTGAAGCCACCAATGGCAACTTTCTTTGCTATATAGTCTGAGAAATCATAGAAACCCTACAGTCTGCACCGACCACAATCCCACCCAGGCCCTACCCCCACATATTTACCTGCTATTCCCTCTAACCTATGCATCTCAGGATTCTAAGGGGCAATTTTTAACCTGGCCAATCAACCTAACCTGCACATCTTTGGACTTAGAAATAACTTGAAGTCACAGGTTCCATAGGGCATTGCTGATGGGCAGCCTCTGGTAACTGCTCGCCAGCTGCATGCTTCTGAGACCAGTTCTGACATTACGCTGCTGTGGATGAATTTTTTTGAGCTGAGTTGGGGGGGGGGGGGGGGAGTGATTCCAATGTATGGGCATCATAATTATATGCAAATGTATTGTAATGAGATTCGCACCATTGAACAGAAGAACTAGAAGCAGGTGTAGGGCATCTGGCCCCTCGAGCCTGCTTCACCATTCAATAAGGTCATGGCTGATTTTTCATGGACTCAACTCCACTTACCTGCCTGCTCACCATAACCCATAATTCCTTTACTGTTCAAAGCTTTATCTAACCTTGCCTTAAAAATATTCAATGAGATAGCCTCAGCTGCTTCACTGGGCAGGGAATTCCACAGATTCACAACCTTTGAATGAAGAAGTTCCTCCTCAACCCAGTCCTAAATCATCTCCCTCTTATTTTGAGGCCATGCCCCCTAGTTCTAGTTTCACCTGCCAGTTAAACTAGCTTATACCTTATCTATTCCCTTCATAATCTTTTATGTTTCTATAAGATCTCCCCTCATTCTTCTGAATTCCAATGAGTATAGCCGAAGTCTACTCGGTCTTACCTCATAGCCAACCCTCTCAAATCCAGAATCAACCTAGTGAATCTCCTCTGCACTCCCTCCAGTGCCAGTTTATCCTTTCTCAAGTAAGGAGACCAAAGTACACAGTACTCCAGGTCTGGCCTCACCAGCACCATATACAGCTGCGACATAACCTAGCTGTTTTTAAACTCCATCCCTCTAGCAATGAAGGACAAAATTTAATTTGCCTTCTTAATTACCTGCTGCCCCTGCAAACCAACTTTTTGTGATTCATGCACAATGACACCCAGGTCCCTCTGCACAGCAGCATGCTGCAGTTTTTTATCATTTAAATAATAGTCCATTTTGCTGCTATTCCTACCAAAATGGATGACCTCACATTTACCAACATTGTATTCCATCTGCCAGACCCTCGCCCACTCACTTAGATTATCTATATCCCTTTGCAGACTTTGTGTCCTCCGCACACTTTGCTCTGCCACTCATCTTAGTATTATCTGCAAATTTTGACACACTACACTTGGTCCCCAACTCCAAATCATCTATGTAAATCGTAAACAATTGCGGTCCCAACACTGATCCCTGAGGCACACCACTAACCACTAATCACCAACCAGAAAAACACCATTTACCCCCACTCTTTGCTTTCTGTTAGTTAACGATTCCTCTATCCATACTAATACATTACCTGTAACACCGTGCACCTTTATCTTATGCAGCAGGCTTTGGTGAGGCACCTTGTCAAATGCCTTCTGGAAATGCAGATACACCACATCCACAGGTTCCCCATTACCCACTGCGCACATAATGTTCCCAAAGAATTGAGAACATCCGGAATCATGGCCCATTGCTGAAGGGGGAGGGGATAATCACTTCCTGGTTTGATGTCGTTGTGAAACATGACTTTGGCCTTCATGATATTTTCCATTCCTGCTGCCAAACCCGCCTGACACAAACAGGCGCAGGAATTCCTGGCCATTGAATCTACAGCACAGAAACTGACCACCTGCTCCAACTGGTGTATGTTGCTGTTTGTACTACATATAAGCCTCTTCCCACTCTAATTATGTCTTTCAGTCGTGTCCCTGCATCTTCTCTTCTTTAGTAGAGGGCATGTTTTGAGTTGATAAGTGTTCCTAAAATATTACTATACATTGCTTGTGTCCTAGTATTGACAAAGCCAGTGTTCTGTGAAAGATTTATGCTTCTTAGTTTGTGCAGTTTTGCTTTGATGTGTAAAAGCTATTTCCTGCTCTACAATGTGAGCTCACCTCATTTTGTACTTTATTGAAGGCTCTCTCCTGGTTCATTGGGAAATATTGATAACTGCGGTTCAGTTTGGAAGTTGAGAGTTAGGAGTTACTGCCTGATTTTATTTTTGGTTAACCTCATGGATTGGTGCCAAAATGGAAACAAAATTTACATTCAATCATCAATTTCACTCATTATCCCCTGTCTCAGCCATCTGAAATCTGTCACAGCATAGAGGAAAGTTGTTCAATCACTTGTAATCGCAGCGAGTGAGTGCCAGGTGGAAGCAGCAATTGCTGAAAGCGACATGAATGACTGATCATATCATCCAAGCAGTATAAAACAGTAGCAGCCCCATCATCTATCATTAGCCTTTCTATGAGAAGTAAACAGGACAGTTTGAAAGCCCAATCAAGCAGTGCTGGAGTAAGCCATTGGTTAATCATCCTCTTCCTTCCCGTAAATTAATTTGAAATTCCAGTCAGCAGGATACAATTAGCACCTATTAGTCGGAAATACAGAAATCAGGCCCCTCAATTTCCTCTGCATCTTGAAGTGTGGTCCGCATCTTGTAGTGTGTTGCTGTGATCAAATATACTTTATCAGACCAACTATTGAGATGAGTGGGAGACAGTTTGAAGAACTCATGATTGTGTAATTGCAGCATAACACCAAAGACATAGTTGTCCCATGCTATCTTCCTGCCTGGATTAAAGTTGACAGTATACCAGTATGTTTTATATCTTCAGGACAAAAACAATCATTTTCATCACTTGGGTGATTTCTCCAGCAAACTTCTAAATGTGCAAAAATCAATCTTAGTCACTGCTTTAGGGTCTCCAAGCATGGTTGGTGGGGGAAATTATGCAATCGTTTTCATTCTGGTTAGGAATAATGGTGTCACTATCTTGCTTTCAAACAAGGCATTAAACCAAAGTTGTGTCTGCCTTTCCGGCTGGATGTAGAAGAGCCCTTGGCATTGAGAGGCGTCTCCCTGGTGTCATAGCTTTCATCATTTATCCCTCAACCAGTACCCTAAAAAAATAGATTATCTGGCCATATTTTCATTGCTGCTGTGGGAGTTTGCTATGTGAATATTGGCTATCATTACAACAGTATCATTACAACCTAAAAAAGAGAGTGAATGGTTAGAAATAATCCTATTACTTCGAACCCACAATCTTCTGTCCCAGAACTTTGTGGACTAAGTTCTACTCTGTTGAAAAACGAGCAGATTATTTGACTGATAGGTCAGTGCAGCACTGGAGGGAGAGCTACCGTTTGAGGTAATGTGTCTGAGATTAGACATTAAATGAATGCAAATTGTGAGGATTTTCAAAACACACTTGACTACATTACTTAACAGTAGTTAACTGTAAAGCACTTTAAAACACCCTCATATCATGATGGGTGTTATATAACTGAACATGATTTTTACTTAAAGGCAGATGTCAGAGTAAACTTTACTAATCTGAGTTCCTGATAAAGAGCTTAGCCTACACAAGCAGATGTTGGCTTTTCGGATATGGAGATCAAAAGCCACTGAGGAACTATAAATGGCAGATCTCAATACCATCCCTGTCCGAGTTACCACCATATTCCCCAGAGAATATAATCTGTTCAAAATGGATTTTGCTGTACATGCTGCTGAAATAAAGTTGTAAAATTCTGATTAGATGTATTCTGGGAAGTTTCATCACATGACTCACCTCAATGCTCCTGTCATTGGTCACTGAGCAAGTCAATGGTGCAATGCTTTCCCCTATCAATTGGGAAGCAAACAAACTTTGAATAATTCTTGATTCTTAAAGTCAAACTTTATTTCCCCATTTCCAATTTTTTTTTTTAAATGCCTGAATGATTTTTCTCCTGCATAGGATTAATTTTGAATTCCTGGAGACTCCCAGACAATCTAAAAAAGGGTTGCTGACTTTATGCTGAAAATTAAGTTAAATTGTACAAAACTGGTGAAATATAAAATATTTATAATTTTATTTTGCAGAAATGCTGGTCAAGAAAAACTTCTGTGCTGTTTTGGAAATGGATCTAGAAACTGCATTGGTATTGATCTGAACAACGTGATATTGAAGGTATTCAAAATTACATTAAACTGCAGAGAGGGACTAACACACATGAACCTTCCTGCATTACATAGTCCCATCATCTGCTGCTGAGTATTATTATTTCTAAGTGTTTTTTATAAATTTCTTAAGTTTTGGCTGCGTGAGAGTCAGTGGGATGTGGATTCACGTCCATTTGAGGAAATGATCACACAATCTAGGTTGCCATCTCAGTCCTGTTGTGTGAGGGCACTTCATTATTCATGCTGAAATCCCTAAAAGGAGGCCTGCACCCTCAAATAATCTTACCCAAAAAAGTGATGTCAGGCTATTCCTGAGAGTTATGAGTTACTGATTTTATTTTTGGTTAACCTCGAATTGGTGCCAAAATGGAAAGAAAATTTACATTCAATCATCAATTTCACTCATTATCCCCTGTCTCAACCATCTGAACTGCAGTTATACACAGCAGAGCGCCCCACATAATATGTTTGTTTGCTTTCATAATAGAAGTCAATGTACATGAAAGTAATTTGAGATGTTTTTGAGTGATTTGATGAACACCATTATTGGTTTGATATTAGGATCATTGAGGTTTGCCAAAAATAAAATGATCGCATTTACTATTATAGCGAAGTGCAAATCAGGATTATTTTAAATATGGTCTCGTGCTCCTATGTATTCCTGGTCTCTGGATCCCTCACCTGATCACTTTGCATAATCTCTTACCTTGGTTCATTTTCTTTTGGATCTTTGTCACTGATATATGAGGATCTCTCTTTCAAATTGTCCTCCTTTTTCTCCCCATAATCCATTATTCAGCACATTTCTCTCCCTGATGTCATACCCTACTTTTTGTCACTCTTATGCTCTCTCCTTTGTCATTCTCTCCCTGCATTCTGATCTCAGTTTTTGCTGATCGATCTCTTCTCATTGTTGTCTTCCCTTCGGATCCTTTCCTGAGACTCTTTTACTGTTCCTTTTCCTTAAACTAATTTTTTGCTGCTCTCTCACTTAGTCTAGATGCCCTCATTTGTGTGGGCTCCAGGTCTCAGATGGGAAAGTAGTAATGAGGATATTAATATAAATCTCACTGGGTAAAATTTAAATTGACAATGTGTTAGGAAAGACTTGGGTAGGCGGGAACGAAAACAGAAAATGCTGGATATACTCAGCAGATCTGGCAACATCTATGGGGAGAGAAACTGTCCTGAAGAAAAGACCTTGATCTGAAATGCTAATTCTGTTCCTCTCTCCACAGATGTTGCCAGATCTGAATATCTCCGGCATTTCCTGTTTTTATTCAGATTTTCAGCATTCCCAGTATTTTGCTTTTTTAGTTAGCTCTGCCAACTCCTAAGAGAATGGGTCACAAGGCTTGTATAGAAAAGTAGAGGGGCCAAGAATTAGAAGCCAGAGTTTGGATGAGGACAGAGGTAGAACAACTGGAGCAGTGGGTGGACTATAATTTTAAATGTCTGGGTCAAAGTCAGAGAAACGAAGAGTTTGGGATCACACTACATATCTACTGAAACAACAATATTGGTGCCAATACTACAAAAGACATATTTCAAAACATGTATTACAATGCACTCAGTTTCTTCTTCAATGTGAAGCCCATTTTGAAACTAACGAAAGACTCAAAAGACAATAGTCCTTCTCAAAGGTAATCTCAGAATTTCAACCAAGAGATTCATGTTTATAAACCATATTTGACTTTGAAGATAAAATCACAAACAAGGTCAATAAATGAAGATTACAATCTGGATGAATGGAAAAGAAAGAATTGCATTTGTCACCTTTCATGACCTTAGGACATTCCAAAGTGCCTTACAACCAATTGAATTCTTTGAAGTTAAGTCACTGTCATAACGTAGAGAAGGGAGCAGTGAATTTGTGCACAGCAAGCTCCCATAAACAGCAGTGTAATGATGACCAGGTATTGTGATGCTGATTGAGGGATAAACACTGGCTTGAACATGGAGGATAACTCCCCTACTTTTCCTCAGAATAATCTCAAGGGATATCTGCCTGAGGAGTTTAATATCTCATTCAAAAGATAGCAGAACACCAGCTCACTACCGCACAAGAGCATTGGCCTTGAAGTCATAACCTTCTGGCTCAGAGACGAGAGTACTTCCAATTAAACCATGGCTGACAACAATAAAGTTGCTTCACCTATACCAGCAACAGTATAATTTTGTGAAGTTACACAAGTTTCACAAAAACTCGTACACAGCCAACAAAAGAATACTTAAATTAAGCAGTAACAATAACGATTTACTTTGGAACAGATAAAGGAATTGGTATGAAGTATCTAAGTTAAACCCAGATCAGAGGGAAACGTAATGCTGTTCCAGGCAACTAATGACACTGCTGTCATTTTAAAATTAAAAGGCTGGTGGCTATTTTATTTAATAATTTACACAAGGCCAGCTGGACAAACATTCTGTTTTTGTAAAAATGCCTTTAGATTTGCTCATCATTGAGGATTTAGTTCAAACTGCTACAGAAGAATTTGGATTATAATTTTACTTGCAATATTTTGTGAAATTAAATGATAAAACAATGACGATTGCTTATATACCCTACCCAAATATATTACTTTATTCTATATCAAAACCTGAATTGACTCTGTTACTTCTGGAGCCCCTCTGAAGTCCTCTTGTATTTCTGCAAACCTTCCAATTTTATGTAGTGTCTTCCTGGTGCCTGTGAAGATTTTTCTGACATGCTGCCGGGATAGGCAACATGGCTTTGTCAGAGGGAGGTCATGTCTAACAAAATTTGATAGAATATTTTGAAAATGGCATCAGGTTTGTAGATAAGGGAAGTGCAGTTGGTGTAGTTTATATGGATTTTCGCAAAGCCTTTGATAAGTTCTAACATGGGAAACTGATTGAGAATGTTGAAGCACATGAAATTCAGGGAAATTTGGTGAGATGGATCTGAAACTGACTTAGTAATAGAACACAAAAGGTGATGGTAGAAGGCTGTTTGAGTGACTGGAGACCAGTATCCAGTGGCATACTACAAGGTTCAGTGCTGGGTCCCTTTATATAATATATATATATAAAATGATATAGATGACAATATGGGGAGGAATGATAAGCAACTTTGCAGATGACACCGAGATTGGTAGACTGGTTGATAGTGAAGGAGGTCATAGGTTACACGATTATATAGATGGGTTGGTCAGACAGGCAGAGCAGTGGCAGATGTTATTTAACTCTGATAAGTGAGAGGTGATGCACTTTGGAAGTAACAAGGCATGGGAGTAGTTAATGAATGACATGACACTAGGAAGCTCAGAGGAACAAATAGCTTTAGGGTACTTATTCACAGATCCCTGAAGGCAGCCGAGCAGGTAATTAGAGTTGTTAAGAAGGTATATGGGACACTTGCTTTTATCAGTTGTGGCATAGAGTAAGAGCAAGGAGGTTTTGTTGGAGCTGTACAGATGTTGGTTAGACCACAGATGGAGTAGTGTGTGCAGTTCTGGTCACCTCACTATAGGAAGGATGTGACTGCACTAGAGGGGATACAGAGGAGATTCACCAGGATGTTGCCTGGGATGGAGCATTTGAGCTAGAAGGAGATATTGGCTTGGATTGTTTTCTTTACAGCAGAGAAGGCTGAGAGGGGACATGATTGAGGTGTATAAGATTGAGGGGTATGGACACGGTAAATAAGAAGCAGTTGCTCCCCTCGGTTCAGGGGTCAATCACAAGGGGGCATAGTTGAGTGAGGGGCAGGGGATCTGAAAAAACAAAATCAGAGGATGGGGAGAATCTGGAATGCACTGCCTGAGAAGATAGTGGAGGCCAGAAACCTTACAAGCTTTAAAAAAAATTTGGATGTGCACTTGAAATATCATAGCATTCACAGATATGGGACAAGTGTTTGACTTTAGTAGTAGCTATAGTCACAGCACACTGGATGGGCTGAAGGACCTTTTCTGCCCTGTTTGACTCTATAGGGACGATTTTACCATCGCGTTGTGTCCATTTTTGGGCAGTGGACAGTACCAGATTGGCAGTGCCACCTTGGCACTTGGGCAGTGCCCACCAGGCAGTGCCAGGGGTGGGGCTAATGGGGGAAGGGGCCAGTGGGGAGGACTAAAGAGGGGATGTTGGGGGGAGGGAGCCCGCTGCCATTTTGCAGCGATCGGTGGATGGAGGGAGGGAGAGGGGGTTTGCAATTGCACCGGGGGCGGGGGGGGGGGGGGGGGCGGGGGGATGTGGAGGGGAGCTGCTTCAGGCTGCCTGCACTACCAGGGGCCTGACAGCTTTCTCTTCATCTGTCAGACCCCTGCAACTGCTAATGTGCATGTGCAGCATCAGAGGCCTGCACATTCGCACTACCTCCCTCTGCAGGCTTTTGGGCGCATTAAGCCCCGCCCACAGGCTTCTGCAGCGAGCAACAGGCTTGCTCAGAATTTTGCAGGCAGTGCGCGTATGGGGGGCCTAAAAAAACACTCAAAAGAAGGATCTGAAATTCTCCCAGTTTCAAGTCCGCCCAGCACTTCGACAAAAAAATGGTAAAATACCACCCTATGACTCTATTGCCATGTCAGTCAGCACTGAAGCTTATTCCCTCAACACACGTGGCAGTCTCAATCCAAGGGTGATATTTTATGGAGGTGACGGGGGTCTCAGAGCCTTACATTGCCTCTTTTTGGCAATACTTGCCAAATTAACTGCCACTCGGGCATTATGCACAAATCACTGGAACTGACAAGCTGTCAAAGAAATATCAAGGAAATGTCACAGCTATCAAGGAAGTGCCCAAGACTACCACATAAGTTGACATGCAAGGGGTGGAGGCAGATGGGTTGGCATGCAGGGTCATGGCGATGGCTAGAAGGCTAGGTTGGCATGAAGGGACATGGGGATGAGTGGAGGAGCACGAGTTCGTATATGTTGGCATGAGTAGGGCATAGGGTCTGTGTGTTGAGAGGTGAGGGATGAGGGCTGGAGAGATTTTTTGTTTTAATCTTTTATTTATTTAAACAGTGTTGGTGCTTGGAGGAAAGCCTTCCATCCAGCCCACTTCTGCACCCAGCAGCCTCCACACATGTCCCAGGATCATCTGCCCCGACTCCTATTACAGCCTGCCCCCCTCCATGACCAAAAATCCAACCTGCAGATGCACATTTTTAAAGGTTGGGATCATCGAGCCAGGAAATCCCCCTGGACTGCACGCCCAATCCGGGGACAAAAACAGGGCCCTAATCTAGTCTTTATTTTCTTTAAAAACTGATGTTTAAAATACTTCTCTTCTTTTACACCAACTACTCCCCTGATCCTGCTATTAATTTTAAATATTTTAACCATGTTAAGGAAGGTAACTGATAATTGGCTCCAAAGGTCAAGAATTCTGAAGATTGATGCGCTCATTTTAACAATATGACCAAGTCAATTTCCAACACTGCTTTTCAGCTTGAGCTGAGTTATGTCATCCTGCAGGATCTTAAATCACTCCTGGACACGCTAATTTGTTGGAACTCCATTGTTAGAAACGACAGTTTTCAGACAGTAATGTACAATAGCCATGTCCTAATCCAGATATCCTGACAGCAAAAATGTAGAAATATCACATTTCTCCTTCACTGATCCGTTACAATATTCCATTCCACGTTTTCCACAACAAATGTTCCTTGATAACTTGGATGTTAAAGACACATTCAGTAATTCTTTATCATAATTATAGTTACTGCTTTGTAACTATATTCCTTGAGGTGCTGTTAAAACTGGAACAAACATTCATAATTTTAGGATTTGCTAAAATAAAATTCAAGTCATTTTTATTCTTCACTATAAGTTAAAGAACATATAAAAGAAATAGGCCATTCAATGCCTCGAGTCTATCCTTCATTTATTTAGACCCTGGCTGGCCTGTACCTCAACTCTGTTAACCCACTTTTGTAGCAATTTTTTAAAAAAGTTTAGTTTATGTATTAGTGTCACAAGTAGACTTACTTTAACACTGCAATTAAATTACTGTGAAAATCCCCTAGTCACCATACTCCGGCACCTGTTCGGGTACATTGAAGGAGAATTTAGCGTGGCCAATGCATTTTGCCAGCATGTTTTTCGGACTGTGGAAGGAAACCAGAGCACCCAGAGGGCCAGAGGATCCTCAGATCCTGACAAAATTCAATTTCAGACCTGAAAATTTCATAGACCCAGCATCCACTGTCTCTTCATAGAACCATTTATTGGGGGCTGAGTTCCAGTTTCCAGCTCTTGACAAACCATTGCTTTCTGATTTCACTCCTAAATGGCCTAGCTCTAATTTTAAGTTATATTCCTGTTCGGAATTCTCCACCAGAGGAAATAATTTATCTGTATCTAATCCATCAAATTCCTTAATCCTTTGACATATTGGGCGGGATTTTACAGCCTTGCTCGGGCGAGACCAGAAATTTCCGCCGAGGTCAACGGAGATTTCCGTTGTCAGACCCTCACCCATTCCGATTCTGTGGCGGGCAAGGTGGTAGAGTTCCGGCCATTGTCTCAAATTCCCCAAAGTCAAGAGAGATTGTGGTGCAAAAAAAGGAAAACTCAAGTGGTTTTCACTCCTAGATTAGGGGAGCTTTTTATGCTAGGGGCTAACATATGGAGTGACGGACAGAAATTGTGATGCAAGTTGAATACGTAATTTTTAAAAGAGAAATAGATAAATATTTGATAAACCAAATGTAAAAGAGGAAAGGGAGAGGGCAGGTGAATAGGGCTAAGAGGATAGCTCTAAACCTTCTTCAATGCTGTTAGAATGGTCAGAATTTTCCGGCCATTCACACTGGTGGGATCTTCTGGTTCTGTCGATGGCGCACCCCTGCCTTGGGTTTCCCAGCAGTGAGAGGTGCATTCAATGGGAAACCCCATTGACAACCGAGGGACCAGAAGATCCCGCCACCGGCCAACGGCAGGCTGCCTCCACTGCCGCGAGACATATAGTGGGTTGTACAGTAAATCCCATCCAAAATGAATAATTCTATCATGTGTGTATAAATGTATATATTGCACAAACGCATACTTGTGGATCCCCCATGCCATTGCTTGTATTTAATAGAATTATAAAATCCCTACTGTGCAGAAAGAGGCCATTTGGCCCATCGAGTCTGCGCTGACTACAATCCCACCCAGGCCCTATTCCCGTAACCCTACACATTTACCCTGCTAATTCCACTGCCACTAGGGTTAACTTAGCATGACCAATCAACCTAACGCACACATCTTTGGACTATAGGAGGAAATCCACGCAGACACTGGGAGACTGTGCAAACTCCATACAGACAGTGACCCGAGGCCGGAATTGAACCTGGGTCCCTGGGGCTATGAGGCAGCAGTGCTAACCACTGTGCCACCCTGAATAGGATGAAATACAGGCCTGGATTATCCTATTTAAAGGTTAACTGATATTGGAGAAGGAAGTTTATAGATTGACAGATGCTCGTAAAATTTTAGCTGTCCATCAGAAGAAACCAGAACGATGTACCTGTCTTATGTTTTTGCAAATAGCTTTGACAATTGGAAATGTGACCTCTAAAGCTAATAGGCACAGATTAGACACAAGACATTTATATAAGATGTAAGAAGAAAAGAAAATAATGCATAAAGGCATAGGCAACAGTAAAAAGAGTAAAAATGTTTTGGGAGTGCTCATTGATTGGATTTTGAAAACATGTAATCTGTGTAGGAGTCATCAAGACTGAGTGGGGCTAATTTTGACCTTGGTAGGGTAAAATGAGTGAGTGAATTGGCATCCTAACTTATTAATGGTGAACAAACCATCACAATTTTAAGATGCCAACTTCATTTCCCTCAGGGCAGCGAGCTTTGGCACCAATAGGAATTCTGATGTAGCTTCCTGGGTCTAGGCCTACCAACCATGGATTGCTAGCAAGCTAGGTGCAGGGGGTGGGGAGGTTACAATCATGAAGGATGGGTGATTCTAGTGCAGCTGCAACCCACAATATTTTTGTTTGACATGGAGGATTAATCCTGCCCCTTCTCTTTATCTTGCCCCAAAACAACAAAAACTCCAAACGTACTTTGACTGGGCCTCACTTGCTTCATCGCCCATGGAACAAGTTAGCGTGTACAACACCCTGACCAGTAATGACCTAAACTGGTGATCAAGATTCTAGGTCCCGGATTTGTATATTAAAAGAGACCCACTGCTTCTTTCAATTAGTTGCCAGCCTCATCATTAGTGTTAATAGTGTGGTAAGGCCAATGACCCTATTTTGAGGTCATTACCATGCTGTTAATACCTGGCAGTAGAAATGAAAGCTTATAGAAACAGGCCGAGAATGGAAAGGAGCAGTAAAGTCGCCATAGGCACACAGAAGTAGACTTTACCACCTGAATGGGGATGTATTGAGTAAAACTGTTCGGAGAGGACTCAGCACCAGTAATAGAACACACCTTAATTTCCTATTTTTGGTTTAATGGACAGAAAATTGGCATTGCTTCAGGAGCAGGCCTTCAATTCTCCTCACTAGAGTCTCCGTTTTGCATTCTGCCAAATGACATTTAGTATCTAGGTAATAAAGACTGTAATCTAGCCCAATGTCTTTGAACAGTGCCACGTGAGGTCCACCGACATATATGTAAATAAATGCACCATTATACATGTGACATCATTTATGCTAATAGGTGTGAACTACAACTGAATTAATTAAAAAGGCAAAATGCCAACTGCAGAAATATACCACAATTAATCTGCCTGAGCTGATGAATATTAATTTGGCTATGCTTCATCAGCTTTAAATTCAACAGAAGCATTGACTCAAGGCTGGTGCCACATGCTCAAAAATAGAATTCTACCTACATTTCTATCCTATGATGATCACGTTTTGCAGCTTTTTACTGGTTAACTCTTTCTTTGATTACGGACTTCCTACATGGAATGTTAGTCACTGTTACAATAATAAGGACACAGCAGTCAGTTTGTATTCAGCAATGTCACAAACAACAATTAAATAAATTCAGATGACCAGGTTTAGTGATATGAATTGAAGGATCAATATTGTCCGGGACATTTTTAGCTCACTATTGGCTTTCTGTTTTCCCTTTCTGGTTGTTATTTTTCCCTTTTCCCCCTCGCCCCAAACTGGGGCAATAATCTGAGCTCTCTCAACACAGCAAAATGAATTTCTTTAAACAAAATTGCATCTTTTGTGAACTGAAAGTTGGACAATTTGCTTAATGTGAATAGGGTAGGATGCATTCCCCAGCAGTCACAGCTACCCATACACTGTAACTTGCGTAGACCACAATCTCCCGTTCACTCCCAAAAGACAAATATCCTGTTGTCAGAAAATTTTGTTGAGGCTAAAGCTAATAGATGAACATATTTACAATTGCAATAATTACACAGAAGACAAAGACTCAGGCAGTAAGTAACCAGTAGTACAATAGTTGAACTATTGCTAAAGCAACAAGAGTTCAAAACTCTTGTAGTTTGTTCCTTTTAACTCAGTCCTCAGGGAAAGTGATGATCCCTATTTCCTCCCCATCCAACCCCAATTCGGTCTTCACTGTTTCATGAAATTCTGCTGATACAGAGAGGTTTTATCAAAATATTGGAATGTCGCAGGAATGATTAGATAGCTCCTCCCGCATTATGTTTGCCTTTTATGCTGGTATGGTAACAGATCAAATTCAAGCCCATTGACCACCCATGGTTACTAAGTGATAAATTAGTGAAAGGTTTTTTCAAAAAGTGCACAGCAAGAAGCTAGTGCGTGGTTTTCTTCTGCCACACTTGCTGTGGCCAAAATCAGCCCTGGAGGAGTTCAGCTGATCTTCCATCAAAGTTAAGACAGCAGATGGAGAGAACATCTGTGGAAATTCTCAGCACTTGTTTCATTTCTTCGATGTGAACATGATTTTTTTGATTTTGTGAAGCAAACAGAATTTTAACATCTGTGGTTACAAAGGGATGGAGATTTCTGGTCAGAAGGATAATCACATAGCAAAAGGTGGACTATTAATGTTCCATGACAATCAAAATATTCCAGATCTAAGGATGACAAAAATGGAACCCTACTGAAATACAGTGTTCTGGATCACAGTGGAATTAGTGTGCTTAATGAGCAGTCAATATATAGATGATCATTAATACCTTAAGGGCACTCTTTTCATCAGAGAGCTGTCATCTTGACTAATTGTTCATTAAAGATTTTTATGGGAATGAGACAAGAATTGTGATCGATATTCTGGCCTAGTGAGAGTCCTGGCAGAAGCTCTTCAGTGCTGAGGTAGGAGGGTTTAACAATCACTGGAAAAAGACAACCAGTGGGCAGAAGCAGTCGGCATATTACACTACTGAAGGACAGGGAGGAGAGCAAAGCTAACCAACCAGATCCAGGCAATTGGCAAACAAAAATTGAGAAAAGCTGCATGGAAAAAGTGGTGATGTGGAGAGACCACTCCATCTGACGAAGGAGCATTGCTCCGAAAGCTTATGGTATTTGCTACCAAATAAACCTGTTGGACTTTAACCTGGTGTTGTGAGACTTCTTACTGGAAAAAGTGGTCCAGCTAAATAAAGAGATTAAGATGGTATTTAGATGAAAAGAAGGAACTTGTATTGTTGCCAAGAAGAATAATGAGCTTGAGGATTGGAAGAGATTAGATACCAGCAAAAGGTGAAGAAAAAATTAAGAGAAACAAAACAGAATATGAGAGCAAACTAGCAAGAAATATGAGGACAAATTGTAAAAGCTTTTACAGTATGTAAAAAGGAAGCAGTTGGTAGAAGTAAATGGGGTCCCTTAGAGGCCAAGACAGGAGAAATTATATTGGAGAATAAGAGAAGTGGCAGAGTTGTTAAACAAATATTTGTGTCTGTTCACACCAGAAGACAAAAAAAAGCACAAATAATGGGAAACCAAAAATCTAATGAGAATGACCACCTTAATGGAATTAATATTTAGTAAAGATCGGGGATAAGCCATTTGGCCCATCAAGCCTGCTCTGCCATCCATCAAGATCCTAGCTGATCTGATTGTGGCCTTAACTCCACTTTCCTTCCTAGACCCAGAACATGACTCTCTTGTAGATCAAAAATCTGTTTAACTGAGCCTTCAACATAGTCAGTAAGAAGAATTCCATAGAATAATGATCCTGAGAGAAAAAAAAAAATCGCTCCTCATATTTGTCACAAATGGGAGACCCCTATTGTGCCTCCTAATTCTAGATTTCCCCACAAGGGGAAACATCCTCTCAGCGTCTGCCCTGTTAAGCCCCCTCAATGTTATGCTATGTTTCAATAAGATAACCTCTGATTAAGGCACAACCTGCTTAACTTCTCGTCATAAGACAAATTCATCCTAGCAGTCAACCTAGTGAACGTTCTCTGAACTGCTTCTAAAGCAATTATATCCCTCCTCAAGTAAAGAATTCAAAACTGCATGCTGTACTTGTGCAGTCTCATCAATGCCCTCTCCAGTTGTAACAAGATTTCCCTATTCCATCTCCTTGTATAAAGGCCAACATCCCATTTGCATTCCTAATTACTTGCTGTATCTGAATGCTGACATTTTGTGATTCATGCACATGAACACCCAGGTCCTTCTGTACAGCAGTATTCTGGCAGGAAGAATAGGAAAACAGAATACTCTTTAAATGGAGAGAGACTGCAAAGTGAACAACCTCACATTTCCCTACATCACTATACTCCATCTGCCAATTTTTTTGCCTACTCGTTTAACCTATCTATATTCTTTTGCAGACTCTTTGAGGGGGATTTTCAGCTCCCATTTTCCAGGAGCAGGAAATCCCACAGGAGTCCCAAAATGCAATTTATGTCGGCAGGATTTCCCATTCCGTTTGTTTCCCCTCACACCGTGACGTAACAAGAATCCCTGTTTGGATGTTTTTAAATATTATCAGGCACGTACACAAAGAAACAAAGAACAATACAGCACAGGAACAGGCCCTTCGGCCCTCCAAGCCTGCACCGATCAGGTGTTCCTAACTAGACCATCCGTTTGTATCCCTCTATTCCCACCTGATATTCTACACCTGATATTATTTCCCCCTCATGAATCACAACAGGCCCCCCCATGACAATGATCTGGTGAGCAGAACCTGCCGGATGGAGGGTCATGTCCAAGCGCTGCCCCCTGGCACTGCCAGCAGCAGGAAGGGAAAAAAAGACAATTGCTTCACAGTGGCAATAAATGAGCAGAGCCAGCAACTGGGTGCAGACGCAAAACAATTGGGAAGAAACAAATTGAAGGATGTAGAGAATGAAAAGGAGAAGAAGGTTGCAATGTATAATTTCTTTCACAACCTCACTAAGATGGGCGGCACAGAAGCACAGTGGTTAGCACTGCAGCTTCACAGCGCCAGAGACCGGGTTCGATTCCCAGTTTGGGTCACTGTCTGTGTGGAGTTTGCACGTTCTCCCCGTGTCTGCGTGGGTTTCCTCCAGGTGCTCCAGTTTCCTCCCACATTCTGAAAGACATACTGGTTAGGTGCATTGACCCGAACAGGCGCCAAACTGTGGCAACTAGGGAAATTTCACAGTAACTTCATTGCAGTGTTAATGTAAGCCTTACTTATGACTAATAAATAAACAAAAACAAAATTGAATACTCATAATCACTGTTGCAATGTAAAAAAATCACAGCAACCAATTGGTGCACAAGATCCTATGTAGAGCAATCAGATGGCCAGCTAAAAGCAAAATATTCAAATGCTGGAAATCTGAAATAAAAACAGAAAATGCTGGATAAACTCAGCAGGTCTGGCAGCATCTGTGGATAGAGAAACAGAGTTAGGTGTGACAGTTGGTGTCTCACTGTGGGAGTGCTGCTCGGGCTGCAGTAGAGTAATTAATTTATTTAATTATTTTTCAGTTCAATTAGTGAAAAAAATCGGAGGTTTTTTTTTCTAAACAGGAAATAGGCCCAGCAGCAGCCTGGGAAGATTTTGGAGGGTTTAAAAGTAGGCCGCACCTTTGAGCGGGCAGCGTCGTTAGCGGGCAGTGGAGTGAGCAGGGGACAGAGTGAGAGCTAAAAGGGCTTTGGCTCACAGGGCTTCGGCGAGGAAGGTTGTTTGTTTGTTTTTCTTCGGTTACACCCCCTTTTTGTTTTATCCCCAAAACTAAAAAGGACATGGCTGGTATGAGTGGGAGGCCAGTATACTGCATTCGGTGTGGGATGTGGGAGTTCCTGGAGACAACTTGCCTCCCGGAAGTCCATATCTGTGCCAGATGTGTGGAACTGCATCTCCTGAAGGATCGTGTAAGGGAGCTGGAGCTGAGGCTCGATGAACTCAGTTTAGTTAGGGAAAATGAAAGAGTCATAGATAAAAGTTATAGTCAGGTAGTGACACCAGGGTCTCGGAAGGAAGACACGTGGGTCACGGTTAGGAGGGGTAATAGTCAGAAGGGTGATGTGCCAGAAAGCACCCCAGTGGCAGTCTCCCATAAGAGAAAGGGATGGGCAACAGATGGGAGAAGGGAAGGGAGTGAGCAGTCTGTGGAGGGATCCCCTGTGGTTGTCCCCCTCCACAATAGGTATATTGTTTTGGATTCTGTGGAGGGGGATGACCCTCCAGGGGTAAGCCACGAGGACCAGATCGCCTCCACGGGGACAGGCTCAGGGGTCCGGAAGGGAAAGAAGGGGTTTAGGAGAGCGATAGTTGTGGGGGACGCAATAGTTAGAGACACGGACAGGCGCTTCTGTGGGACTGAACGAGAATCCAGGATGGTAGTCTGCCTCCCTGGTGCCGGGGTACTGGATGTCTCCGAGAGGGTAGGAAGCATATTTAAAAAGGAAGGTAGTCAAACGGATGTGATTGTACACATTGGGGGAAATGATGTAGGTAGGAAGAGCAGGGGGGTCATACGAGAGAAATTCAGGGAGTTGGGTGCTAGGCTAAAAAGTAAGACCTCCAGTGTAGCAATCTCTGGACTGCTCCCGGTGCCTAGTGCAAGTGAGGCTCGGAACAGGGAGATTCTACAGTTGAACGCGTGGCTAAAGGACTGGTGCAAGAGGGAGGGTTTTAAATTCATAGATAACTGGGAAATCTTCAAGTCAGGATGGCAACTGTACAGAAAGGATGGGTTACACCTTAACTGGAAGGGAGCAAATATCCTGGCTGGGAGTTTTGCTCGAGTGTTTCGGCAGGATTTAAACTAGTGTGGCAGGGGGGTGGGGAACAAAACAGGAGGTCAGTAAATACTGAGGCTGGGGTCGAGCTGGGGGCCAGGGCAAGGCTAGCTAAGAAGAGGAGCACTCTGGAGGAGGAGGACCTGACTGGGCCTGGAGGTCTGGAGTGCATCTGCTTCAATGCGAGGAGTGTAACGGGTAAAACAGACGAACTTAGGGCCTTAATGCTTGTGCGGAATTTGGATGTGGTTGCGGTGACGGAAACTTGGTTAAAAGGACAGGACTGGCAGCTGAATATTCCGGGGTATCAGTGTTTTAGGCGAGACAGAGGAGGGGCTAAAAAAGGTGGGGGAGTAGCGATATTAGTTAAGGAGCATATTACCGCGGTGCAGAGGGTAGACAACTTAGAGGGGTCATGTACTGAGTCGCTGTGGGTGGAACTCAGAAACAGGAAGGGTGCAGTCACTATGCTGGGGGTGTACTACAGACCACCCAACAGCCCACGGGAAGTGGAGGAAAGGATATGTCAGGAGATTCTGGATAGGTGCAGAAAACATAGGGTTGTTGTAGTGGGGGACTTTAATTTCCCTGGCACAGACTGGAAAGTGCTTAGAGCTGGGGGACCGGACGGGGAGGAATTTGTAAAATGCGTACTGGAAGGTTCTTTGGAACAGTATGTAGATAGCCCGACTAGAGAGGGGGCTATACTGGACCTAGTTCTGGGAAATGAGCCCGGTCAGGTCGTCAAAGTTTCGGTAGGGGAACATGTGGCAAATAGTGACCACAACTCTGTTAACTTTAGGATAGTAATGGACAAGGATGAGTGCTGTCCTACGGGCAGGGTGCTAAACTGGGGGAAGGCTGACTATAGCCGGATTAGGCAGGAATTGGTGGATGTTGATTGGGAGAGGATGTTCGAGGGTAAGTCCGCGTC
Organism: Mustelus asterias; assembly: GCF_964213995.1. NCBI lineage: Eukaryota > Metazoa > Chordata > Chondrichthyes > Carcharhiniformes > Triakidae > Mustelus > Mustelus asterias. The sequence continues at coordinate 40,210,371 of NC_135806.1, forward strand.
TGGCATGTGGGAGTCTTTTAAGGAACTATTGATAAGGCTGCAGGATAGGCATGTGCCTGTAAAAAGGAAAGATAGGAAAGGTAGGATTCGAGAGCCGTGGATAACCAGGGAAATTGAGGATCTGATTAAAATGAAAAGGGAGGCGTACGTTAAGTCCAGGCAACTGAAAACAGATGGAGCTCTGGAGGAATACAGAGAGAGTAGGAAAGATCTCAAACGGGGAGTTAGAAGGGCAAAAAGAGGGCACGAGATGTTCTTGGCAGGCAGGATTAAGGAGAATCCTAAGGCATTCTATTCATACATTAGGAACAAAAGAGTTGTCAGGGAGAAAATCGGACCTCTCAGGGACAAAGGAGGGGAATTATGCTTAGAACCCAAGGGAATAGGGGAGATCCTAAATGAATACTTTGCATCGGTATTCACGAAGGAGAGGGGCGTGTTAACCGGGAGTGTCTCGGAGGGAGGTGTTGACCCGTTAGAGAAAATCTCCATCACGAGAGAGGAAGTGTTAGGTTTTTTAGGGAACATTAAAACTGACAAAGCCCCAGGGCCTGATGGCATCTATCCTCGACTGCTCAGGGAGACGAGAGAGGAAATTGCTGGGCCTCTGACGGAAATCTTTGTCGCTTCTTTGGACACGGGTGAGGTCCCTGAGGATTGGAGGATAGCGAATGTGGTCCCGTTGTTTAAGAAGGGTAGCAGGGATAACCCAGGAAATTATAGGCCGGTGAGCTTGACGTCCGTGGTAGGGAAGTTGTTGGAGAGGATTCTTAGAGACAGGATGTATGTGCATTTAGAACGGAACAATCTCATTAGTGACAGACAGCATGATTTTGTAAGAGGGAGGTCGTGCCTTACAAATTTGGTGGAGTTTTTTGAGGAAGTGACAAAAACGGTTGATGAAGGAAGGGCCGTGGATGTCGTCTATATGGATTTCAGTAAGGCATTTGACAAAGTCCCACATGGCAGGTTGGTTAAGAAGGTTAAGGCTCATGGGATACAAGGAGAAGTGGCTCGATGGGTGGAGAACTGGCTTGGCCATAGGAGACAGAGGGTAGTGGTCGAAGGGTCTTTTTCCGGCTGGAGGTCTGTGACCAGTGGTGTTCCGCAGGGCTCTGTACTGGGACCTCTGCTATTTGTGATATATATAAATGATTTGGAAGAAGGTGTAACTGGTGTAATCAGCAAGTTTGCGGATGACACGAAGATGGCTGGAATTGCGGATAGTGAAGAGCATTGTCGGGCAATACAGCAGGATATAGATAGGCTGGAAAATTGGGCGGAGAGGTGGCAGATGGAATTTAATCCGGATAAATGCGAAGTGATGCATTTTGGAAGAAATAATGTAGGGAGGAGTTATGCAATAAATGGCAGAGTCATCAGGAGTATAGAAACACAGAGGGACCTAGGTGTGCAAGTCCACAAATCCTTGAAGGTGGCAACACAGGTGGAGAAGGTGGTGAAGAAGGCATATGGTATGCTTGCCTTTATAGGACGGGGTATAGAGTATAAAAGCTGGAGCCTGATGATGCAGCTGTATAGAACGCTGGTTAGGCCACATTTGGAGTACTGCGTCCAGTTCTGGTCGCCGCACTACCAGAAGGACGTGGAGGCATTGGAGAGAGTGCAGAGAAGGTTTACCAGGATGTTGCCTGGTATGGAGGGTCTTAGCTATGAGGAGAGATTGGGTAGACTGGGGTTGTTCTCCTTGGAAAGACGGAGAATGAGGGGAGATCTAATAGAGGTATACAAGATTATGAAGGGTATAGATAGGGTGAACAGTGGGAAGCTTTTTCCCAGGTCGGAGGTGACGATCACGAGGGGTCACGGGCTCAAGCTGAGAGGGGCGAAGTATAACTCAGACATCAGAGGGACGTTTTTTACACAGAGGGTGGTGGGGGCCTGGAATGCGCTGCCAAGTAGGGTGGTGGAGGCAGGCACGCTGACATCGTTTAAGACTTACCTGGATAGTCACATGAGCAGCCTGGGAATGGAGGGATACAAACGATTGGTCTAGTTGGACCAAGGAGCGGCACAGGCTTGGAGGGCCGAAGGCCTGTTTCCTGTGCTGTACTGTTCTTTGTTCTTTGTTCTTTGAAGGGGGGGAGGTTTAACAGAGATATCAGAAGGACATATTTCACACAGAGGGTCGTGGGGGCCTGGAATGTGTTGCCGGGCAAGGTGGTGGAGGCGGACACACTGAGAACGTTTAAGACTTATCTAGACAGCTATATGACCGGAGTGGGAATGGAGGGATACAAAAGAGTGGTCTAGTTTGGACCAGGGAGCGGCGCAGGCTAATTGTTCCTTGTTTCTCGTTTCAAGGCTTCATTCTATGATCATCTTGCTGGTGCCAGTACAGAGCGAGACTGCGGATAGTTGGGAACCTGTCTCGGGGGCAGGGAATTCATATGGTGTTCATGGAAGTGGAAATGACTAGGGTTGGGAAGCATTTTCCGATCAGGGCCATTGTGATCTCCTGGACTCGTTTCGATCGCCTCAGGGGGTCGGAGAGGAATTTCCCAGATTTTTTTTTCCCCATATTGGCCCTGGGGTTTTTCACTCTGGGTTTTCGCCTCTCCCTGGGGATCACATGGTCTGGAATAGGGGGGTGGGGGTGAGTTAATAGGTTGTAATGAACAAAGCATCGTAGCTGTGAGGGACAGCTCGGTGGATAGGATATTGGTATGTAGATAGGCTGGAAAATTGGGCGGGGATCCTGGATTCAGGATTCAATCCTGGACCGGGGAGCGGCGCGGGCTTGGAGGGCCGAAGGGCCTGTTCCTGTGCTGTATTGTTCTTTGTTCTTTGAGTTAATGTTTTGAGTCCACATGACTCTCCTACAGAACTGATGGCTAGATAATTTGATTTAGTGATAGCATTTGAGGGGTAAAGATTGGCTCCAACACCAGGAAAACTCCCCTGTACTTTTTCAAAATATTGTCATGGAATCTTTTCAGTCTGGTTATGGTTTAACTTCTCATCAAAAAGATAGCTTTCCAGTAGTCCAGCACTCATTCAGTACTGTGCTGGTGGAGAGATTAAACTTAGTCTAACGCCTAGGTAGCTACAAAACTGACACCCACTCCACACCCATCAGTCCTCAAGACCGGGGAGCGGCGCGGGCTTGGAGGGCCGAAGGGCCTGTTCCTGTGCTGTATTGTTCTTTGTTCTTTGAGTTAATGTTTTGAGTCCACATGACTCTCCTACAGAACTGATGGCTAGATAATTTGATTTAGTGATAGCATTTGAGGGGTAAAGATTGGCTCCAACACCAGGAAAACTCCCCTGTACTTTTTCAAAATATTGTCATGGAATCTTTTCAGTCTGGTTATGGTTTAACTTCTCATCAAAAAGATAGCTTTCCAGTAGTCCAGCACTCATTCAGTACTGTGCTGGTGGAGAGATTAAACTTAGTCTAACGCCTAGGTAGCTACAAAACTGACACCCACTCCACACCCATCAGTCCTCAAGCCCCCAGCCAACTCCACCCACCCCCCATCTGTTGATTTCAATTTTGAGCTTCAACTGATTCATAATCCACAGCACTTTGAGGAGTTACCCCATTTGTAGCCAGCGTTACTTTAAAGTGCGACTAAATGAATTTACCCCTGTATGTGCTTTCCATTGCACAAAGTCTCTGGGACGGCTGAAATTCAGTCTCGTCTATTTTGTTTTATTTTATGTCAATTCTTCATTGCTGTGATTGATATGTCTGATGTTCTTCTTCAATAGACAGCTGCTGGATATTTGCTAAATCATTATTGCTGGGATTTGGACCCTCCCAGTCAAAGTCTGGAATACAAATGGCTCCCTGTCTCCCGTCCTGCCGAAGACCCCAAAATTAAGTTCACATCATGTTCCAGCAAAACTTAGTGCTCTCCAACTACTGTCGAAATCACTGAAAATTCAACACATCATCTGTCAATGAACTGTATGATCAGTGAATCACTGTACAATACTGCAAACCTGGTATCATTGCTACAACAGGATGCAATTGCGTCATAATTCAGCATGAGATTTATCGGTATTGTACTCAAGGTATCAAATGTCTTATTTTTGCTTTTGAAGGACACAAGAAAACGTGGCTACAATGTCTTAATTTTACTGTAGAAAATATCTTTATTAAAATAGTTTTGATTTCAGAGTCAGTAGTGAGTCTTTTAAGGTAAATGGCAAAGACATTGAAGGGATAATTTTCTAACTTTGCTCTCCTGCCATGGAGACTTGCCAGCCACTGTTGCACATTGTGAATCTGGGCACCATAGCAAACAATTTTCCAACGAGCAGTTCCATAGGCAAAACATGGAAATGATCAACATTAGTCATGTTGAGATCAAAAAGGAAGAGGTATTAGAGTTCTCGAGAAATATTAAGGTAGGCAAGCCCCCTGGGCCTGATGGGATATACCCCAGAATACTGAAAGTAGCAAGGGAGGAAATTGCTGGGCCCTTGAGAAATCTTTGTATCCTCACTGGCAACAGGGGAGGTCCCAGAGGATTGGAGAATAGCCAATGTTGTTCCTTTGTTTAAGAAGGGTAGCAAGAATAATCCAGGTAATTACAGGCCGGTGAGCTTTACATCAGTGGTAGCGAAATTATTGGAGAGGATTCTTCGAGACAGGATTTACTCCCACTTGGAAATAAGTGGAGGTATTAGCAGAGAGGCAACATGGTTTTGTGAAGGGGAGGTCGTGCCTCACTAACTTGATCGAGTTTTTCAAGGAAGTGACCAAGATGATTGTTGAGGGTAGGGCAGTGGATGTTGTCTACATAGACTTCAGTAAGGCCTTTGACAAGGTCCCTCATGGCAGACTGGTGGTGAAGTCGCATGGGATCAGAGGTGAGCTGGCAAGGTGGATACAGAACTGGCTAAGTCATAGAAGTCATGATGTGGAGATGCCGGTGTTGGACTGGGGTAAGCACAGTAAGAAGTCTCACAACACCAGGTTAAAGTCCAACAGGTTTATTTGGTAGCAAATACCATAAGCTTTCATAGCACTGCTCCTTCGTCAGATGGGCTGTGGGCTGAAAAATGGCAAATGGAATTTAACGCAGACAAGTGTGAGATATTGCACTTTGGAAGGACAAACCAAAGAACGTACAGGGTAAATGGTAGGACTCTGAAGAGTGCAGTTGAACAGAGGGATCTGGGAATACAGGTACAGAGTTCCCTAAAAGTGACGTCACAGGTGGATAGGGTCGTAAAGAGTGCTTTTGGTACATTGGCCTTTATAAATCGGAGTATCGAGTATAAAAGTTGGAGTGTTATGGTATGGTTATATAAAGGCATTGGTAAGGCTGAATTTTGGAGTATTGTGTACAGTTTTGGTCACCTAGTTACAGGAAGGATGTAAATAAGATTGAAAGAGTGCAGAGAAGGTTCACAAGGATGTTGCCGGGACTTGAGAAGCTGAGTTACAGAGAGAGATTGAATAGGTTGGGACTTTATTCCCTGGAGCGTAGAAGATTGAGGGGAGATTTGATAGAGGTGTATAAGATTTTGATGGGTATAGATAGAGTGAATGCAAGCAGGCTTTTTCCGCTGAGGCTAGGGGAGAAAAAAACCAGAGGGCATGGGTTAAGGGTGAAAGGAGAAAAGTTTAAAGGGAATATTAGGGGGGGCTTCTTCACGCAGAGAGTGGTGGGAGTGTGGAATGAGCTGCCGGATAAAGTGGTAAATGCGGGGTCACTTTTAACATTTAAGAAAAACTTGGACGGGTTCATGGATGAGAGGGGTGTGGAGGGATATGGTCCAAGTGCAGGTCAGTGGGACTAGGCATAAAATGGTTCGGCACAGACAAGAAGGGCCAAAAGGCCTGTTTCTGAGCTGTAATTTTCTATGGTTCTATGGAGTGGATATCTGCAGATATCCACTCCGTCTGACGAAGGAGCAGTGCTCCGAAAGCTTATGGTATTTGCTACCAAATAAACCTGTTGGACTTTAACCTGGTGTTGTGAGACTTCTTACTGTCAGTAATGATGGCCATGCAATTATTGTAAAAACCCATCTAGTTCATGATCTTTTGGAAAAGGAAATATATTGAATCCCTACAATGCAGAAGGAGAACATTTGGCCCATCGAGTCTACACTGACTCTCCGAAGACCATCTTACCCAGGCCATCCCCTTAAACTCACACACAGCTCTAATCCACCTAACCTACACACTTATGGACACTAAGGGGCAATTTAACATGGCCAATCCAGCTAACCTGCGCAGAAAGCTGGAATAAAGATAAGGTGGTGATGAACAAGAAAACCAACAGTGTGAAGTAAGAACATAACAGGAGCAGGAGGCCATTTGGCTGTGGGAGGAAATCAGAGCACCTGGAGGAAACCCACACAGACATGGGAAGGATGTGCAAACTCCACACAAAGTCACCCAAGGCCGGGATCAAACCCAGATTCCGGTGCTGTGAGGCAGCAATGCTAACCACAATGCCACTTTGCTGCCCATCCTTACCTGCTCTGGCCTACATGTGACTCCAGACCCACAGCAATTTGGTTGACTCATAACTCCCTTCTGAAATCGCCAAGCATGCCACTTCATTCAAGGGCAATTAGGAATGGGCATCAATTGCTGGCTTTGCCAGCGACACCCATATCACAAGAAAGAATTAAGAAATAAGACCATAGCTGATTTAATTGTGGCCTTAACAGCACTTCCTTACCTGTCTCCCATAACCCTGGACTCCCTTGTCAATCAAAAATCTGTCAAACTCAGCTTTGAATATATTCAACATTTGGATGAGGAAGGAATAATGGGAGGAGTCAGTGGCTGTCCAAGTACGAAGATATCAGAGGAGAATGGTGTTAATGTGCATGGTGCATTGATAAAAGATGTGCGTGTTTGTGATTATATGTTGACAGATGTGATGGAGGGAAAGTAATGTTAAGTGTGAAAGACTTGTTGAGAGAGAAATATGATGAGGTGTACTCAGCCTTGCTGCTTTGATGAGGTTATTGAATGTTTTCCTACACTGAAGCATTGCCCTAAGGGTTAGTGCTACTTGCGTTGATCCCAGCAGCCACCCCGGCCAGCCCTGCTGGATGGTGACCCTGGGGATGCTTCTGCGAATACTGGAGAACACTGCCTCTCTACTTGCCCTGATTATTCTTGGTAAGAAGTCTCACAACACCAGGTTAAAGTCCAACAGGTTTATTTGGTAGCAAATACTATAAGCTTTCGGAGCACAGCTCCTTCTTTAGATGGAGTGGATATCTGTGCTTACCCCAGTCCAACGCTGGCATCTCCACATCCTGATTATTCTCACCAGGACTTGCAGGGAAGCATCAGCAAAGCTGTGCGGGTGCCCTGTGACTCATTCCCCTATTTGATCTACCTTGCATCAGTATAACAAGCAAATCTAAGGGAGTCCCATCAATGATTAAGAGGTGGTTTATTCCTACTTTAAAACAGGCTCCTCGAGGCCTGCCACAAAATGCATGGACAGAAGGTCAGACTGACAATTTCTGAATGTGATCAGGTGAATAGGCAACAATCACCAGCACCAGGCATTTAAATTGGCTGGGTCTCAGCTGGTGACATTTGGGCAGTTTCTCCTCTTGTCCTCTCCCTGTTCACCTGATTCCAGCCCAGAGTTAAAAATCAGGGTTTTGGTTTATTTTTCCTGTGTGTTGAATTTAGCTCTTGATGTATTGCTGGGTGTCTGGCAGCTTTTACAGAATAATGTCCACTGTGGAAGGCTTCACCCATTTGGATGTTTGGGGGCCGGTCAAAGTAACAGGTCCCCAATTTCACCCCAAGTCACAGAAAGGCCTCAGCCACCTGGCTGTAAAATAAACAGGATGGAACAAGAGAAGTTCGTGGATCTCTTTAAATTTTAACACCCGTTCTGCCCATGTCCGCTGCATGAGGAAAGTTAAAATGCAGTCCAAAGATGTGTGGGTTAGGTGGATTGGCCATTCTAGATTGTCCCTTAGTGTCAGGGGGACTAGCTAGGGTAAATGCATGGGGTTATGGGGATAGGGCCTGGGTGGGATTGTGGTTAGTGCAGACTCAATGGGCTGAATGGCCTCCTTCTGCACTGTAGGATTCTATGATTCTCTTGCATGTTTATGATGTCCAGAAGAACTACATGAAGAAAGTGACAGAACAAGAGAGCGCAGATTTGTATTCAGTGAACCAATAAATTCCAGTCACTGCCAACTAGGCTAGCAAATGAATCAGTGATTGTGGCCATCACTACTGACTGCATTCATAGTCTGAGTCATCGAGTCCATCAATCACTTCTGGCAACGTACCAGTCTAAGTTAATTGGCTAATCAGTCACTGCCATGGCAGTTTAGCCATGTAATCAACCCAGGTTAGAGCAATGTATCCTGTTCCACATTCTGTGACCCGACTGACTGTGACCTGAGTTTCGACAGAGTGTGATCTGGGAGCACGCAGCTGAGGAAGATGATCAGTGTGTGTGTGCAATTACTTGAGCTGTTAAGAGAAGGGTGGTTTATCATCACCGTGGTGGGACAGTGACATCAAAACCATCTACAAACTGCAAGCTTGAGAAAATAGGAGGAAAATGTAAGAAACATTTTGGTCATTGTTGCCAAATTAAAATGAAAACAGCCTGTGGCAGTAGGTGACCTTTCTAATTGATTGCTATTGTTCACACCCTTCCCTTGGTAACTAGTATGAATGAAGTAGCTGAAGATTTCACAGGCTGATTAATGGTCTGTCAGGCCGTGATGTGAACGCTTCTTCCATATCCATAACCATCTTTATATCAGCCAATATGATGGTCAATCTGATATGGCGAGAGGGTCTTATGATCTCCCAGAACCCACACAATGAAGGATTAGGGGCTACCCAAATGGCTGCAAGTATCCCACTGGATGTGCATCCAGAATTCAGCGTGATGGCTCTCATCTCCACTCAGACTGTCTGGACCATACACCCTCCTCAGTCATGAATGTTATCATCAGTCATTATGTATGTCTACTTGTTGTTACAATAGCAACAGGCCCTTTACACCTATGTAATGCATTTTGTTTTAGTTGACAACAGTTTTCATTTAAAGAAAAAATGCAAGATGAAAGACCAAGGGGAACAGGAACAGGAGAGAAAGCATGTCAACACCTTGGCAAAGACAGTTTATTTTCTTTAACACTCAATAGATCCTGATCTCTTTAGGAGTGAGTGAGTTAGTCAGTTTGTAGTAATCATGTTTTGGAGTCAGAATGTTGGAGGCTGAACTCCCACTCCAGATCTGTGCACAATAATCAAGACTGACGCTCCAGCGGAGTCCTGATGGAGTGCTGCCTTTCAGATGAAGTGCTAAACCAAGACCATGTCTGCCTTCGCAGGTCGACATAAAAGATCCCATGGCACGACTGAGAAGAAAAACTGTGGAGTTAGGTCTAGTGTCCTGGCCAATCACTCAACCAACACTGCTGAAAGACAGATTACTATGTGCAAATTAGATGCTGCATTTTCTACATCATAACAGTGAATACATCCAAATGTACTTAAATGGCTTTAAAGCGCTGTGAGGCATCCAATGTTTGTGAAAAGGTGCTATATAAATGCAAATCTATCTTTTTCCAAACAAGGAGTGAGACAGCTCACCAAAACCTAAAGCAATAGCCAATCTTCTGATGCAGACACTTGCTGGAATACACCCGCTAAACAAAAGATAACTATTCCAACAAACACCTCTTAATCACACACAATCTCTACTGCCAGATGAGATGATGACTTACCTGATAATCCACTTCTACTGCAAGGAGGGAATTTTAAAGTTTATTTATTTGTCACAAGTAAGGCTTACAGTAACACTGCAATGAAGTTACTGTGATTCATTTTGGTAGAATGAACATTGAGAGACAATATAAAATAAAGGGTACAACTTTAAAGAGGGTGCAGGAGAGAGAGAGCAGAAAAGATTCACAAGTATAATTTCTTCTAGCCACAATCACCAGTGGTTTCCATATGTCACCTAATGCAAAAGACCATTTTCTCACCTCTGTTACCTGCCACCTCAACTGTTTCAATTACCAGTTTTAAATCAAAGTTCTCCCTTGATAAAAACAAAATATTGCAGACATTGGAGATCGGAAATAAAATAAGTAAATCAAAAAACTCCGATCAACTCAACCTCGCTTATGAAGAATCATACTGAACTCGAAACAATAACTCTGTTTCCATCCCCACAGATGCTGCCAGACCTGCCAAGGTTTTCCAGCATTTTCTGTTTTTATTTCTCTTTTGAAAGTTTTGGAGCACCTCTACAAACGAATCTTCTCCTTACGGACCAGATACAATACCATTTTTTTCCCAATAATCTGCCCTTAGCAGACGTGCCTGACCTAAAGCTCAACAGTGACCCTATTTGTAGCGACCTGCTTACTGGATTTTACATTCAACCCAGCCACTCACTGATGGAGATTAAGGTCAAGCCATGTTGTATAGTCCACAGCAACAACAGCATTTATTCAGTTAGGAGATACCAAACAGAAACTGGCAAACACTATCAACAATAACTTGCATTCATATTACATTAAATGCACATCACAGAAACATAATCAGACAAAATTCCAAAAGGAGGAGATATTAAGACTGGTGCCTAAACACTTGGTCAGAGATTGATTTTACAGACTACTTAAAGGAGAACAGAGAGGTTGGAAGGTCTACAGAGAATATCAGAGCATAGGACCTTGACAGTTGGAGGCACTGCTGTAGAGTTGGCCGAAGAATGGACAATAGGCTGAAGTTGGAGGAAACCAACATTCTCAGAAGGCTGTAGGCTAGGGGAGGTTACAGAGTTAGGGAGGGGTGTGGCCATAAGTGGATTTGAACAAGAGAATGAGAAATTTTAAATCAGGGTGTCGGTGGATCAGGAACCAATGTAGATCAACGAGCACTGGGGTTACGGCTGAACAGGAATACTACAAAGTTCAGTACACATACAATGAGAAAAGGAAGCTATTAATCAATGATCCCATGTACAAAGTCTTCAGATTGAAAGATAGAATGTTGAACATGTGTGTTGAAATAGCAAATTCATTCTAGTTTCCAACTTCCATATCATTTTCAGTCCTGATACAATTCAATGCACATAACATCCAAACTCAGAAGAGCAGCTGAAGTGTTTGGAGATGTCAACATTTTAATGACTTAAAATAAGTGTAACAATATTAACAAGCATAACAAGTCCCCATTAGTCAATCTAACAATGTGGTGAGCTAGTTTTAAATCAATCTTCACCAGGATATAAATCCACAATCCAGCACTCTCAGCTGGGTAAAGGCATACTGAGCAACAGTCAAAACCTGGAGTGGGGTTGGTGCTGGGTTAGGCAGTCCAGGTAGGGTTCGCCTGCTCCTCTTAGCCTCACCAAACATTTCCAGGGCCACATCAGCAGCTCCATATTACACACTGGTTAGGGCTCTCTCCACCCAGTAAAAAAGTGCATGGCACATCATAGGATCCCAAACTATACATTACAAGTAGCCACCCAGCTGAAACAGAATCTTAGCAAGGTGGTGTGACCTGAATGCAAGTGTAAAGGTGGCACTAAGCAAGCTGACATCGTTTCTAGGCTTTTACCACCCCAGGGTGAGGAATTTAGCATTAGTTTGAATGTCTTCAAACACCAGATGTTGCCATTTTAAAATGCTCACAACATCAGAAAGTTAAGGTGAGAGCTGTCCCCCAGTAGCAGTGGAAGCTGTGCTGAAAATCCAGGTCAGCTGTTTCATCTGCTGGACAGCTCGCAGTCTGACTCAGTGATTCCATTAGTCTCAACCAGTCTTGGTCAGTTAATTCATGGCTCACCACTTTGTAAACAACCTGATTCAGTGAATCGATCATCAACACAAGACCTGGTCCATCAGTCACCATCAACCACATTGTAAGCTTCGATTCTCCGCAGCTCAGACTCCCCACAGACGGGCCCAAGCCAGGAATCGAACCTGGGTCCCTGGCACTATGAGGCAGCAGTGCTAACCACTGTGCCACCCCTTAGAGAGCTGAAGACACAGTCACCAATGGTGGAGCTGAAGGCCAAGGGGTTGGAGGACTATAGTGATCTCAATTCAGAGTTGTAGAGCCAGAGGGCAATTAACTGGGACAGTGGTTAGCACTGCTGCTTCACAGCTCCAGGGACCTGGGTTCGATTCCCGGCTCGGGTCACTGTCTGTGTGGAGTTTGCACATTCTCCTCGTGTCTGCGTGGGTTTCCTCCGGGTGCTCCGGTTTCCTCCCACAGTCCAAAGATGTGCGGGTTAGGTTGATTTGGCCAGGTTAAAAATTGCCCCTTAGAGTCCTGAGATGCGTAGGTTAGAGGGATTAGCGGGTAAATATGTGGGGGTAGGGCCTGGGTGGGATTGTGGTCGGTGCAGACTCGATGGGCCGAATGGCCTCCTTCTGCACTGTAGGGTTTCTATGATTCTAACCAATTATTGTTTTAAGAACTGACAGTAGATTATTCTTGTATAAATATATTTTATCCATTCTCAATCAATGACTTGCATTAATCTACCAAAATTTTGAAAAATGCTATACTATTTGGAAGCAGAGTCCAATATAATTAAATACTTAAAAATGCCAAGAAATTCTAAATGGTCAGTTGTACCACTTATATCCTAAATGAAAAGAAGTTACATCCTCTGATGGCCTGTAGTAGTATTTAGGCCAGAATTTCTTGGGTCAGCTCATTCAGATATGTATTGGAATAATATTGGCGTAAATTCTGTGTAAAAATGGTGTAATATGTTAGGTTGTACGGACATACAACAGCAGCTTTTAAAAAGTAGATATCTTCTTCACCTCAAGAATCTGCTCGTGTCATTTCTGAAGAATGTCCACTATGGGGACAGTACCAATATTCCCTCTTTTTTTTGTAGAGTGTGCAGCCCCTTTATTTAAAGGGACCGACATATACGAGGCCTGACAGGGACTTCTGAGTTGTTACATAGTTGCAGGGAACATTGCACAGCAGCCCTGCAGACACGCAAGAAAAGGTCATTGGTTCAGAGGCTCTGCAAGGCAATTGAGAGCAGGAGGTACAGATTGATACAGATCTGTGACAACTGTGCCACTCTGGCCCGGTGAGAACCGCTGTCCCCAAGGGCAAGCTATCCAGCAGTAGAAGATTGATGACTCACTCAGCCTTGCACAGATGGGAACGGAATAGATTTTCTTTCTCACCGAGACCAGTTTTGACTTTGAGCGGTCATTGTGGAAACAGTCGATATCAGATTAGAAATTAAAATCAGCTGCTGAATTAACAAGCGGCTGATCTAATATTGTTCATTCTCCACTCTGCCCAAAGACAAAATTCCCACTGCATTATTCTGGATAAACCTCATTTAGAAAGTGCCAAAGAGCCACTAGGATTAGCTGATCCACATGACAAACTGCAGGAGGGATTAGCCTGACATGCCATCAGTAAAACTGCAATGTGTCTAATGTCAGCGCTCAAGCTTCCACAGACTCTACTAATGGAACAGGAAGGGGTTGTTTTAATCCACAGGATGTAAACAGGATGCCAGATGTTCCAACAAAGGTGCTCTGATGCCAGTCAACCTAGGCAATCAGTGTAATGAGACAGTGTCCAAATGCAATTAGCCCCACTTAGGTACTATTTATATCATGACCTTGCTGAAACTCTTTATAAGACAGTTCAGTGAATGGAGAGTTATGTAAATACAAAATAAATTGCAACTGATGGAGCCACAACACCAAATCATAAGCAAACAGTAATGCAATTATGAATAAGAATATCTGTCCTGAATGATTGGGAAGTGTATTTTTACCAGTGAAAATTATAATGATATATATTACAGAGATCACTCCTGTGGTCCTTTCAATAATGCTCAACACTTGAGATGAGTCACACAGCACAGGAACAAGTCTCTCAACTCCATCCCAGCACTAAGGTGGAGCTCCGCTTCCGAATTTAGTGACAGGCTCTACTGTTAGAAAGTTACAACTGGACGCATAATAAAAACCGTTGAGCTGAAGGTTTCTGGATATTAAATTAATATTTGATGCAACAAAAAACAATATAAAGAACCGAGGTCTCTCAAATGTAAAAACAACCTTGATTCATTCGTGATGCAGACGGAAAATAACCGGAAATAATTACAATCAAAATCCAATCCTAATTACATCTGGAAGAAACACGAATGATCAAAGAGTGAATTGGGAATATTCCAACCCGACTCGCCAGTCCTGCTGAGCTCCGAGAGGTCTTTCTGAGTGGAAAGCCTGTTTAATGGAGAGCAAATAAAGTACTGAGGGCCTCTGGATAATTCCATTATCTCAGCTGGTATCAGCTTCCTGTTTACCAGCGCTGGGAAACAAAGAAAGAAAGTCAGGCCTCCAGCAAATAGCTGTCCCGGTTCAGGCTGAATGGATTGAGTAACCCTCAGTCAATCGCCACACACCACTGAATTCCCTGAAGACACGGTGCAATGGTCAAACTCCATAAAGTTTTGTCTCAGCTCACGCCTGCCGTCAGACTAGCCCGCTTATACCGTGTCCAATGTAGCTCATGTCTAGATCGAAAAGAGCGCACAGAATTCCATGTTTATTCTTGACATCTCTGTCCCGTTTGCCATGTAGTTTCAGCTGCACATCCCCTGCTCCAATACTTGCCTTCGCGCCCCTTCATTCCATAAAGTGAAGGAAGTCACAGCCTTATATTCCTTAAAACTGAGGACGATGGGATCACTTTTCCTTTGGCGAAGACTGACTCCCAGGATCTTACGCCCTTTACAATCGGACGTATGAACAACCCATCTTGTGAGAAATGGGAGGAGACCTCTTCTGTTTTTTGTTGCATCAAATAATATTTTAATAATCATTCTTTGTGTATCACTAACAGTGCTCGAGATTTTAAAATAAACTAAGAGAACTTGCATTTCCACAGTGCCTTTCATGACCTCAGGACGCCTATTTTTGGAGTGTAGTCTTTGTTGTAATATAGGAAATTATGTGGAAAATATAGGAAATGCAGCAATTATTTAACATTCAGCAAGCCCTAACAAACAGCAATGTGATGTTGATCAGACAATCTGTTCTGGGTGTTGGCAGAGGAAGATGGGAACAGGAGTAGGCACTATGTTTGAACCTGTTCTGCCACTCAGTGAGCTCATGGTGATAGATCCTTACTTGAGAAAGGATATACTGGCACTGGAGGGGGTGCAGAGAAGATTCATTAGGTTGATTCCGGAGTTGAGAGGGTTGGCTTATAAGGAGAGACTGAGTAGACTGGGGCTATACTCATTGGAATTCAGAAGAATGAGGGGAGATCTTATAGAAACATATAAGATTATGAAGGGAATAGATAAGATCGAAGCAGGGAAGTTGTTTCCACTGGCGGGTGAAACTAGAACTAGGGGGCATAGCCTCAAAATAAGGGGAAGCAGATTTAGGACTCAGTTGAGGAGGAACTTCTTCACACAAAGGGTTGGGAATCTGTGGAATTCCCTGCCCATCAGTGAAGCAGTTGAGGCTACCTCACTGAATGTTTTTAAGGCAAGGATAGATAAATTTTTGAACAGTAAAGGAATTAAGGGTTATGTTGAGTGGGCAGGTAAGTGGAGCTGAGTCCACAAAAAGATCAGCCATGGTCTTATTGAGTGGCGGAGCAGGCTTGAGGGGCCAGTTGGCCTACTTGGCTCCTGGTTCTTATGTTCTTATGAGTCATAGAATCCTTACAGTACAGAAGGAAGCCATTTGGCCCATCGAGTCAGTACTGACCACGATCCCACCCAAGCCCTATCCCCACGACCCCATGCATTTACCCTGTTAATCCCCCTGACACTAGGGTCAATTTAGCATGGCCAATCAAACTAACCCGCACATCTTTGGACTGTGGGAGGAAACCGGAGCCCCCGGAGGAATCCCACGCAGACAGGGCCCCAAGCTGGGAATTGAACTGGGTTACTGGCACTGTAAGGCGTCAGTGCTAACCACTGTGCCACCATGCCGCCCTAACTAACATGCAACCTTAGTCCAGTGTCTGCCTTTGTCCCTTTTCCCTCAACACCTTTTGTTAACAAAGATCTCTGAATCTCTGATTTAAAATCGACAATTGACCCAGCATCAACTGCAATTTCCAGAAAAGAGTTCAAAACTTCAACTAACATTTACCTGTAGAGGTGTTTCCCAAATTCATCCTTGAAAGTCACCCAATATATAGGCAATATCCTTAGTCCTAGACTCTCTCTAATAGAAGAAATAATTTCTATCAACACTAATAGGTCCCCTTAATAGCTTAAAAGCTTTAATCAAATCACCCAAGGCCATTAGTCTTCTAAATTTCAGGGAATACAATCTTAGTTTGTGTAAACCCGCCTCATAATTGATTTGATTATTATTGTCATATGTATTAGTATACAATGAAAAGTATTGTTTCTTGCACGCTATACAGACAAAGCATACTGTACATAGAGAAGGAAACGAGAGAGTGCAGAACGTAGTGTTACAGTCATAGCTAGGATGTGGAGAAAGATCAACTTAATACAAAGAAGGTCCATTTAAAAGTCTGATGGCAGCAGGAAAGAAGCTGTTCTTGAGTTGGTTGGTACATGCCCTCAGACTTTAGCATCTTTTACCCAAAGGAAGAAGATGGAAGATCGTATGTCTGGTATGCGTGGGGCCCTTGATTATGCTGGCTGCTTTTCTGAGGCGTGGGAAGTGTAGGCAGTGTCAATGCGTGGGAGGCTAGTTTGCGTGATGGACTTGACTTCGTTCACAACCCTTTGTAGTTTCTTGCGGTCTTGGACAGAGCAGGAGCCATACCAAGCTGTGATACAACCGGAAAGGATGCTTTCTATGGTGTATCTGTAAAGGTTGGTGGGAGTCATAGCGGACATGCCAAATTTCCTTAGCCTACTGACAAAGTAGAGGCGTTGGTGGGCTTTCTTAACTATAGCATCAGCATGGAGGGACTAGGACACCTGGTTGTTGATGATCACCATGTTTGTGATCTGGACACCTAGAAACGTGAAGCTCTTGATCATTTCCACTTCGTCCCTGTTGATGTAGACAGGGGCACGTACTCCACTAGGCTTCCTGAAGTCGATGACTATCTCCTTCCTTTTGTTGACATTGAGGGAGAGATTATTGTCGCACCAGTTCACCAGATTCTCTATCTCTTTCCTGTACTCGGTCTCATCATTGTTCCAGATCCGGCCCACTATGGTGGTGTCATCAGCAAACTTGAAAATTGAGTTGGAGGGGAATTTGGCCACAAAGGTGTATAAGGAGTATAGTAAGGGGCTGAGGACACAGCTTTGTGCGGCACCAGTGTCGAGGATGATCTTGGAGGAGGTGTTGTTGTCTATCCTTACTGATTGTGGTCTATGGGTTAGGAAGTCTAGGATCCAGTCACAGAGGGAGGAGCCAAGCCCCAGGCCATGGAGTTTGGAGATGAGTTTTGTAGGAATAATGGTGTTGAAGGCTGAGCAGTAGTCAATAAATAGGAGTCTGACATAAGTGTCTTTGTTATCCAGGTGTTCCAAGGTTGAGTGTAATTTGACCTATGGATTCCAGGTATCATTCTGGTAAATCTATGCCACAGTCTCCAAGGTGTCCTTCCCAAGATATGATGCCCAGAAGCGCTGATAATACTGCAGGTGTGGTCTAGACAGGACTTTATATAAATGAAGCATAACCTCTACCACTGGTATTCTACTCCTCGAGTTGTAAAGGCCAGTATTCTATTTACCTTTTTGATTATTTGACTGTACCGGCTCATAACATTTTAAAGGGTGATGAACATAACCCCCAAAGCCTCTTTGGAAGACTATTGTTGCTCACTTTTCCTCATTCAGAAGTACTCTATCTGTCTTAGGTCTAAAATGGATGCCCTTACATTTGCCACCACTGAAATCCATTTGCCACAGTTTTGCCCATTCATTTTATCTATTAATATTTCTTGGTAATTCTATGCTTCCATGTATACAATGCCATCTATCTTTATGTCACTAGGATATGTGGTTTTCTTTTCCATCATCTAAATCATTAATAAATCTGTTGGGACAAAACGAACCCTTGTATGATACCACTGGTCAGGGGTTTGTCTCACAAAGAGAGATTGGGCAGTTTAGTCCTATACTCCCTGGAATTTAGAAGAATGAGAGGAGATTTGATTGAGGTGTACAAGATGATAAGGGGGATTGACAAAGTAGACATGACTTGGATGTTTCCTCTTTTGGGGAAATCTGGAACAAGAGGTCATAATTTTAGGAGAAGGAGTGGCAGATTTAACACAGAGATGAGGAGAAATTACTTCTCTCAAAGGGTCATGGATCTGTGGAATTCACTATTCCAGAGCATGTTGGTTGCCGGGACTTTGAGTAAATTTAAGGAAGAGATGGACAGTTTTTTAATTAGTAAGGGTTTAAAGGGCTATGGTGAACGGGCAGTAAAGTGGAGTTGAGGCTGAGATGAGATATGGCATGCTTGCCTTTATAGGACGGGGCATAGAGTATAAAAGTTGTTGCAGATGTATAGAACGTTGGTTCGGCCGCATTTGGAATACTGCGTCCAGTTCTGGTCGCCACACTACCAGAAGGACGTGGAGGCTTTGGAGAGAGTACAGAGGAGGTTTACCAGGATGTTGCCTGGTATGGAGGGGCTTGGTTATGAGGAGAGATTGGGGAAACTGGGGTTGTTCTCCTTGGAAAGACGGAGGATGAGGGGAGACTTAATAGAGGTGTATAAAATTATGAAAGGCATAGATAGGGTGAACGGTGGGAAGCTTTTCCCCGGGTCGGTGGTGACGTTCACAAGGGGTCATAGGTTCAAGGTGAAGGGGGGGAGGTTTAACACAGATATCAGAAGGACATATTTTACACAGAGGGTCGTGGGGGCCTGGAATGTGTTGCCGGGCAAGGTGGTGGAGGCGGACACACTGGGAACGTTTAAGACTTATTTAGACAGCTATATGAACGGAGTGGGAATGGAGGGATACAAAAGAGTGGTCTAGTTTGGACCAGGGAGCGGCGCGGGCTAATTGTTCTTTGTTTCTCGTTTCAAGGCTTCATTCTAAGATCATCTTGCTGTTGCCAGTACAGAGTGAGACTGCGGATAGTTGGGAACCTGTCTCGGGGGCAGGGAATTCAGATGGTGTTCGTAAAGCAGAAGTGGAAATGAATAGGGTTGGGAAGCATTTTCTGATCAGGGCCAGTGTGATCTCCTGGACTCGTTTCGATCGCCTCAGGGGGTCGGAGAGGAATTTCCCAGATTTTTTTTTCCCCATATTGGCCCTGGGGTTTTCACTCTGGGTTTTCGCCTCTCCCTGGAGATCACATGGTCTGGAATGGGGGGGTGGGGGTGAGTTAATAGGTTGTGATGAACAAAGCATTGTAGCTGTGAGGGACAGCTCGGTGGATAGGATATTAGGATGTAGATAGGCTGGAAAATTGGGCGGGGATCCTGGATTCAGGATTCAATCCTGGACCGGGGAGCGGTGCGGGCTTGGAGGGCCGAAGGGCCTGTTCCTGTGCTGTATTGTTCTTTGTTCTTTGTTCTTGAGATCAGCCATGATCGTATTGAATGGCGGAGCAACACAAGGGGCTGAATCACCCACTCCTGCTTATGTTCTTGAGGTCTTAATTAAAGTAACTGCCTATTATCCTTGCTCTCTCTCTCTTCTGCTGCTCAACCAATTTCTTAACCTCATCAATAATCTGCCTTCAATTCCATGACCTTCAACTTTAGCTAACAACATTATTTGACAAGGCATTTATCAAATGCCGTCTGGATGTCCAGGTAATAATATCCACGGACAGTCAGTGGACACTATTTCAGCCATCCCTTCAAAAAATTCAATCAGGTTTGTCAGGCATGACCTGCAGTTCAATGCTGCCTCTCTCTGATTAGCAGAAAATGTTCAAGATGTTCAATCACTTTATCCTTATAGACTCTCATAATTTTAAGACAACAGATGTCAAGCTAACTAATCTATAATTCTCTCTCTCACCTTTCCTAAATAGTGGAATTGCATGTACAATTTTTCAAGCTAACAGAGCTGTTCCTAAATCAAGAGTATTTTGGAAAATAGAACATCTGCAATGAATTTTTTTCTTCCTGCATTCTCTGCTCAAAGCTAGATTAACTGTCTCCTGCTCAGGAAGGGCATGGCGGCTGGTCCCAAATCTACCCCAGCCAGAACCAGGAACTCAAATCCTGTGCCGATCTGATCCACACCGGCCACGCAGCCAACTGGACCCCGCAAGGAGTCCTAGTTGCTGTGGCAACATACACTTCTACATGTATGTTGCAACCTGGAGTGTTCTAACATCTTTCACATCCACCTGAGAGGGTAGATAGGGCCTCAGTATTATGTCCCATCAGAAGGTGCCTTCAACAATTCTGCATTGGGGTGTCAGCCTAGGTTTTGTGCTCATCTCTAATATTTATCTGCATATCTCTGATTGTGGAGCTTTGAGAGTACATTCACGCCACTGTTGTGCAGTGTGCTGTGGTTTAGAAACATAGAAACTAGAAGCAGGAATAGGTCATTCAGCCCTTCGAGCCTGCTCCGCCATTCATTTTGATCATGGCTGAACATCAAAAACAATATCCTGATCCCCCCTTTCTCCCATATCCCTTGATCCCTTTAGCCCCAAGAGCTATATCTAATTTCTTCTTGAAATCACACAATGTTTTGACCTCAACTATATTCTGTGGTAGTGAATTCCACACATTCATCATCCTCTGGGTGAAGAAATTTCTCCTCACCTCACTTCTAAAAGGTTTGCCCCTTAACCTCAAAGATGACCCCTAGTTCTGAACTCCCCCATCATTGGGGACATTCTTTCTGAATCTACCCTGTCTAACACTATTAGAATTTTATAAGTTTCTATGAGATCCCCTCTCACTCTTCTAAACTCCAATGAACATAATCCCAACCAACTTAGTCTCTCCTCATACAACAGACCTGCCATCCCAGGAATCAGCCTGGTAAACCTTTGCTGTACTCCCTCTATAGCACGGACATCCTTCCTCAGATAAGGACACCCAAACTGTACACAATACTCCAGGTGTGGCGTCACCAACGCCCTATACAATTGCAGCAAAACATTCCTATCCCTATACTCAAATCCTCTCGCTATGAAGGCCAACATATCATTTGCTTTCTTTACTGCCTGCTGTACCTGCGTGCATACTTTCAGCGACTGATGCACGAGGACACCAAGGTCTCACTGAGTATCCACCTCTCTCAATTTACACCCATTCAAGTAATAATCTGCCTTCCTATTATTGCTACCAAAGTGGACAGCCTCACATTTATCCACATTATACTGCATCTGCCATGCATATGCCCACACACTTACCCTGTCCAAATCATGCTGAAGCATCTCTGCATCCTCCTCACAGCTCACTCTCCCACCCAACTTTGTATCATCAAAGAGAATTTAATCTTAATCCAGTGTCAGGGGTTGACTTGACACTCAAGTGAAGTAGTGTCAGTCTCTGGGGGAAGCAGTCTTCACTGTAGTGTCTGTTTGCACTTTAACACTCAATGAACCCTCCACAAGCATTATTGTAGGTGCCGAACTGCATTAGCCCATGGTTAAACTTGTAAACGCCAATTTTGTGCCAGGTGACAGGGAGGTATGCTATACCTCTGAAGGTGGACCTGTTGGACTTTAACCTGGTGTTGTTAGACTTCTTACTGTGTTTACCTCTGAAGGAACAGAGTATTCAAACTTCCTGTCTCTGGATTTAATGTGACCCAAGAACTCTACAGCAGCGGCCTGGCCTGTTGAGTCTTGGCAAATGCATTACTATTGAGAATAAAGAAACAGGAAACTATTCAGGTCCTCAAGCCCATTGTGCCATTCAACTTGATCGTGGTTGAGTCTAACTAATCTAACCGTTTAGTTCTTAATCCTAGCCTAATAAAAAATTTCAATCTCAGTTCTGAAATTTTCAATTGACTGAGCCTCAATAGCTTTTTAGGAGACAGAATTCCAGATTTCTATTACCCTTTGTGTGAAACAGTGCTTCCTGACATCGTCACTGATCTGACTATAGATGTAATTTAATAATATACTGCCTTGTTCTGGACTCCCCCACCAGTGGAAATAGTTCCTCTCTGTCTACTCTTGTCAAATCCTGTAATCATTTTAAACATTTAATTAGATCATTGCTTAATCTTCAATACACAAGGGAATACAAATCTAGTCTATGTGGTCTGTCCTCAGAACTTAACCCGTTTAACCCTGCTATCATTTTGGTAAATCTGCACTACACTCAGGGCCAACGCATCCTTACCAATTGAATACAGTACTCCAGATGGAACCTAGCCAGAACTCTGTGTATCTGTAACATAAATTCCACCTGTTTGTAATCCAGCCACCTTGAGATAAAGGTCAATATTCTATTAGCCTTTCTAATTCTTTTTGAAGCTGTCCTCTCACAGGGGATGGCCATACACTTCCGCACACTGAACCTCATCAGCCACTCTTTCGCCCACACACTTACCAAACTATTGAAGTTCCTTTTCAACTTTCTGTTCCCATCTACATTGCTTACTGTGGCACCTAACAGTGGCATCAGCGAAGCTGAATACATGGCTCTCTCTCTATGTCATTTATTAACACAGTGAAAATCTCAAACAGATCCTGGGAGCATTATGAGTCACATTCTATCAGGTGGAGTACATATCCATTATCCCTATTCTCTGACCTCATTATCCCTCCTCACTGGGGTGGGGATTGGGGTGAGGGATGATGTGTGGCGAATTCCACTCCAGTGTAAAGTCCTGGCCTTTTTTCTCTGTCTCACTCTGTGATATTTGGACATCTGTATTTCCCTGATTTTGTGCAACTGTTTTGTACATTTTCACTCAATCAGCCATGTTCTCATCTCTGGTCTCTTCTGTGTGTCACTGTAAATGTGGCCTCCCTGGTGATTCCCTGTGACAGTTTAATATGTGTCGGTGAAAGATGCTACCCAGAACAGACACTGGTGATATTTTGAGAGCTGATGAATATGTGCAGGCGGGAAAGAAATTGGAGGAGATTCTGGTTATCCTCTTTACACCGCTGCCAACAAGACACCATGTCAAAATCTTGTGTAGGTTTCTGGGCTTCTAAATAAGGGGCAGAATTCTTAGTTTTTGAAACTAAGTGCAGTGGCGGGCGGCTCCAATGGCGTCTTTCCCACTGGTCAGAATAGCAGGAACCTGCGCCAGATTCTGTGCTTGGAACCTTATTAATTATGCACAGGTGAATTCCCTCCAAACCATCTGATCTGTCTGCCCATTGTCAGCTGATGGGTTCAAAGGTCTCGAAGCCATATTTGAACACAAGTCCAACACACTAATATCATTCTCTCCAGCCAACCTGTCTTCACCAGACTGTAAGAGTTTTAACAACACCAGGTTAAAGTCCAACAGGTTTGTTTGGTAGCAAACACCATTAGCTTTCGGAGAGCTGCTCCTTCGTCAGATGGAGTGGAAATGTGCTCTCCATCTGACGAAGGAGCAGCGCTCCGAAAGCTAATGGTGTTTGCTACCAAATAAACCTGTTGGACTTTAACCTGGTGTTGTTAAAACTCTTACTGTGTTCACCCCAGTCCAACGCCGGCATCTCCACATCTTCACCAGACTGTGCAGAATGGTCAACAACCCAGAGAGAAAAAGCAAGCAGCCTTAAGAAGAAATCTCTTCCTCGATTCAACCCACCCACCCACAAGCCCATCACCAGCAAGGTGCACAAGCCCTACTTGGACATCTACCCATCACCCACCGGAGTCTTCGTGTATCCCCTTCCAGTAAACAATGTGATATTCCTTTGATCCAATGTTTATGAGCTTCTCAAACAGCTTTGTCAGAGTCCAGCTTCCGTCCCCTTGGTCTCCCCTCTGCCTTCCATTGTTTGTCTTCTTCATGCATGTCTTGTCCCTCTGCCTGCCATTTAAAGACCTCACCTTACCCCCCCAAGTCTTGCACAGTCCACCTTCCACATTGCCCCCTTGTCTGCGGTACCATTCCCCAACCCGCCACCACCCTCCACTAGCCTGCCGACCTCACCTTGCACTCCACCCACAGTCAAACTTCAGACCTGTGTTGCAGTGGCTTGAGGTATGATATGGTCCCATATTGGAGCTGGTAGCACATATTTTCCAATAGTTTTAAGACCACTCCTTATGGACTTGCACCAGTTTCCCCCATGTTCTATGTATGAGCGTGTCCATCTTGTTGCCTGTGAGGTCAACCTCAGTTGTGATAGCAGCAGGTGCTGTATCTGTTATAAGATCCAACAGCATTCGTCACCATGAGCTCAGGAAAGGCGCTGTATAAATACAAGTTCTTTCTTTTTGTGGCAGCTTCCTGCTGCACACCTGGAAAGAGACACAAGTTTAGGGCATCGCTAAGTGTTGCTGCCACGGCACTCTCAATCCTACAGTGCATATTAATGCAGGTGTCTTAGAAGAGATGGCTTAGCTCGGTAACTGTCTCCTGACAGCTCCATTGAGGTGATCCTCAGTAAATGTGAGGCGTTGTCTAATGAGCACAAACTGTATGTTTTAAAGTTTATGTATTAGTGTCACAAGTAGGCTTACATTAACACTGCAATGAAGTTACTGTGAAAATCCCCTGGTGGCCACACTCCGGCACCTGTTTGGGTACACTGAGGGAGAATCTAGCATGGTCAATGCACCTAACCAGCAAGTCTTTCAGATCTTTCAGTATGGCTACCCCATCCACCCTGACCAGGCTGGTATCCCGCTTTTCATCCTGCTCGCCTATCTCAAGAGTGCCCAGTGTGATTGGAGGATTCCTGTGCTGCATCTCATAAAGTGGGAGCACGAACCAGTCAACACAAAACCTGCTGGGTAAGTATGAGCTGACAAGGAAAACAGAAATATAATAAAAAACACAATGAGCCCCTAATTACAAGAATTTTTAAATACATCTCTGCACACAATTGCAACCCCTGGCAATTTTAGACCCGATGAGGAGACGCCGGCGTTGGACTGGGGGAAGCACAGTAAGAAGTCTCACGACACCAGGTTTATTTGGCAGCACCAGCTTTCGGAGCCTCAAGCTCCTTCTTCAGGTGTGTGAGAATTTGTGTTCACAAACAGGGCATATAAAGACACAAACTCAATTTACAAAATAATGGTTGGAATGCGAGTCTTTACAGGTAATCAAGTCTTAAAGGTACAAACAATGTGAGTGGAGAGAGGGTTAAGCACAGGTTAAAGAGATGTGTATTGTCTCCAGCCAGGACAGTTAGTGAGATTTTGTAAGCCCAGGCAAGTCGTGGGGGTTACAGATAGTGTGACATGAACCCAAGATCCCGGTTGAGGCCACCCTCATGTGTGCAGAACTTGGCTATCGGTTTCTGCTCAGCTATTCTGCATTGTCGTGTGTCGTGAAGGCCACCTTGGAGAACGCTTACCCGAGGATCAGAGGCTGAATGCCCGTGACCGCTGAAATGTTCCCCGACTGGAAGGGAACACTCTTGCCTGGTGATTGTTGAGCAGTGTTCATTCATTCGTTGCCATAGCATCTGCATGGTCTCCCCAATGTACCATGCCTCGGGACATCCTTTCCTGCAGCGTATCAGGTCGACAACGTTGGCCAAGTTGCAAGAGTATGTACCGTGTACCTGGTGGATGGTGTTCTCATGTGAGATGATGGCAGCCGTGTCAATGATCCGGCATGTCTTTTAGATCCCAGTGTTCTATGGACAGGATAATCATTGGGTGCTAATTGGCAAATTACATGGAATCCCGATTAATACATTAGGGCATCATTTAATGATTGATGTCTGGGGGTCCCTGAGTAGAAAATCAAGCTTGGCATCAAAGTGGGAGGAGAAGATCCAGGCTAATCGCTATAGTAATCTGTATCTCTGATCAATATACACATTCTGCAAAAAACCAATCCAGATGATCCACTATTCTTACCTCTGAGGTAAAAGGTCATGAGTTCAAGTCTCATCCCAAAGGCTTGGGCACTTAATCGAGGCTGAAACTTCAGTGGAGGGTTGAAGGAGATCTGCGTTGTCAGAGTGCCATGTTTGGATGAAATGTTAAAACAAGGTCCTGTCTGCCCTTTTAGGTCGAGCAAAGGATCCCATGACACTATTTAGAATAAAAGCAAGGGTGTCTCTCTCTGGTGTGCTGGCCACTATTCATCTTTAATTAGCCTCACTCAAACAGACTATCTGGTAATTATCTCATTGCTTTTGTGGGGTCTTGCTGTGCACAGGTTGGCTGCCGTGTTTCCTACATTACGCCAGCATCTACACTTCAAAAATACTCCATTGGGTATGAAGCATTTTGGGACATTCGGAAGTCATAAAAATCTCTATATAAATACAAGTGCTACTTTCCTCCTTCAGACTTAACTTATGTCAATGTTTTCTATGTTTAATGTTGTTCAGTCTCTCCATGGGAAAGGTAGATAAATACTGTAATTTTTGATGTTCACAATTTTGAAGGATGTTCTTTTGTTTTACAGTTATTGGTACGGTAATTGTGCTGCACTGGACCCATAGGTGAGAGCGGTTCTCTGAGAGATTACTGGAGTTTGTTTATAAAATCACTTTCCTTACACTGAACCACATCCATCATGAATCCATTTCAGAAACTCATACTCACATTTTCCTCAGGGGTTCAGTGAATATTCACTCTGGTGTGAAGGTCATCTTCAGGAGTCTCATTACGTGAGATTACTTCCTGCATTTGGTAAGAGGACTCTATTTTTGCATTGGGAGTGGGAAACAGAAATTGGGACTGTTCCTGGGTGCCAATCATACCCCCAGGTAAAACAGTCACTCTTTGAAATTTTCATAGAGTGTTCCCTCAATTGGCAAGGGGACAGGCTCGCTGTCCAATTAAAGGAGATGGACAGGCTCTCAAAGTTAGGGGGCCAACCAAAAGGCTTTCTAGCTTGAGAAGAGCAGCAGGTTGCAGGAGAGGGTAAGTAACAGAGAGGGTGCTTCATCATGGAGGCACCCTCTCACCAACCATTGTGAAATTTTAATGTAAAAATGTTGCCTGCAGCCAGGCCACCACTGGGTGGCCGTGGCTACTCTCATAGCCAGTCCAGTCGGCTCCCCCACCCACTGCTGGTTGCCGGCCTCCAGGCAGTTAAACTGCCCACCAATGCTTCAGGAAGCTTAAGGCCAACTGGAAAATCCCAGTCTACCGCTTTTAGATGCAATTAATGAGGCTCTTAATAAACCTAATTAGTTACATACCTTGTGGGGACGGGTATCCCTGTTGCCCCTGAAAGTGTCTCAACCTTAAATGGCCGGCATTTAGAATGTGGTCAGCAGAACTGGCACGCCAACTGGTGCCAGTACGTTCAGGCACCATCTGCCCCTGTACCAACCCCTAGCAGGGCCTGAAATTCCTGCCTGAAAGGGCGGAAGTGTCAGAAGTCTTTAGCGAGATCTAAAGTTCCTTACTAGCAACCCACATCCAGTTTGGTTACATTCTCACCTAACCATCCCAAAGCAAGCATCTCTTCCAATTCCTATAACATTAACTGTGGAGTTCCCGATGGATTTACTGCTGTCTCTTCCTCATCACTCGCAGACATGGGGAAGAGGTGGAGGTGGATTAATTGGGAGCAGGTTTGAGTGGAATAAGCTGTAGTTTACTCTAGTTGAACGTGAGAAAGGTCAAAGCTATTGCTTACAGATGCTGTAACAAACCCTGTCTTCACTATCACTACATTCCACCATCCCCCCCTCTCTGTAACCAAACTGTTTGTAACCTCAGTGCCCTGTTAAAGCATTATAGTAGGACCACACTTGAAAAATAGGACACTCTTTAAGCCTGACTTTACACCTACTCTTGGGGCAGCCACTGTCAAACCTGTAGGGGTGGCTGCTCACCCCATCCCGCCAGTTTGCAGTGCCGCCCTTGCATTGACCGTCACTCTGATCCCCTCATATCAACACGACTGAGCTTACATAACATCCATGTGACACATGGGCTTCTCACTTCTTCATCTTCAATACTCTGAACTTCAAACACTGGGAAACAAATTAATATTAAAACTTGATGGAACAAAAAAGAACAACAACAAAAGGCCTTTATAGTTATTTTGAATAATAATTGCAGCAGCAACATGGGGAATAACATTTATATGCATTATATGCAGCCATTCTTGTATAGACTTGCCAGAAGGTTTGAGTGTTTGACGGCCAGTGGAGGTCTGATTAACAAGAAATAATGGTTAATGAAAGTAAAAATTCATAAGTGTGCAATAATATATACTAGAAAATTGTACAGGCAATGAAAGTGAAATAGGCTCTACATTTCCCTGGGACATTTGATGTGGAGAAAGGGGTATTCAGGGCTTTCTCTCACATGAGAGGATACATGCAAATTAACTGTTATGGTCTAACTATTCTGCCCACCTCATGTTCCTTTTTAGACACGACAGTTGGTGAGCATTTGTCACGCTCTTCCTCTCCCCCTCCACTCCCGATTTCAAGCCCCAGCCTCTCCCAAGGAATCTGACTGGAAGATCCCTGCTGTTATATTCCAAGTAAGAAGTCTCACAACACCAGGTTAAAGTCCAACAGGTTTATTTGGTAGCAAATACCATAAGCTTTCGGAGCAATGCTCCTTCGTCAGATGGAGTGGTCTCTGTTCTCAAACAGGGTTACGTCAAACGGCTATGTCGAGGGCATCTTGAAACCCATTGTACAAAGAACCCCCAGCTTTTGTCGCGACACTACGGACTTCCTCCAGAAACTCAACACACATGGAGCAGTTGAACCAGGAGCACTCCTCGTCACAATGGATGTTTCGGCACTCTACACCAGCATCCCCCACGATGATGGCATTGCTGCAACGGCCTCAGTACTCAATGCCGTCAACTGCCAGTTTCCAGATGCAATTTTACAACTCATTCGCTTCATCCTGGATCACAATATCTTCACCTTCAACAACCAGTTCTTCATCCAGACACATGGAACAGCCATGGGGACAAAATTCGCACCTCAATATGCCAACATCTTCTTGCACAGGTTCGAACAAGACTTCTTCACCGCACAGGACCTTCAACCGATGCTATACACTAGATACATCGATGACATTTTCTTCCTTTGGAGTCATGGTGAGCAGTCACTGAAACAACTATATGATGACATCAACAAGTTCCATCCCACCATCAGACTCACCATGGACTACTCTCCGGAATCGGTTGCATTCTTGGACACACGCATCTCCATTAAGGATGGTCACCTCAGCACCTCACTGTACCGCAAGCCCACGGATAACCTCACGATGCTCCACTTCTCCAGCTTCCACCCTAAACACGTAAAAGAAGCCATCCCCTACGGACAAGCCCTCCGAATACACAGGATCTGCTCAGATGAGGAGGATCGCAACAGACACCTCCAGACGCTGAAAGATGCCCTCATAAGAACAGGATATGGCGCTCGACTCATCGATCAACAGTTCCGACGTGCCACAGCGAAAAACCGCACCGACCTCCTCAGAAGACAAACACGGGTCACGGTGGACAGAGTACCCTTCGTCGTCCAGTACTTCCCCGGAGCGGAGAAGCTACGGCATCTCCTCCGGAGCCTTCAACATGTCATTGATGAAGACGAACATCTCGCCAAGGCCATCCCCACACCCCCACTTCTTGCCTTCAAACAACCACGCAACCTCAAACAGACCATTGTCCGCAGCAAACTACCCAGCCTTCAGGAGAACAGTGACCACGACACCACACAACCCTACCACAGCAACCTCTGCAAGACGTGCCGGATCATCAACACGGATGCCATCATCTCACGTGAGAACACCATCTACCAGGTACATGGTACCTACTCTTGCAACTCGGCCAACGTTGTCTACCTGATACGCTGCAAGAAAGGATGTCCTGAGGCATGGTACATCGGGGAAACCATGCAGATGCTGCGACAACGGATGAATGAACACCGCTCGACAATCACCAGGCAAGACTGTTCTCTTCCTGTGGGGGAGCACTTCAGCAGTCACGGGCATTCAGCCTTGGATCTTCAGGTAAGCGTTCTCCAAGGCGGCCTTCACGACACACGACAGCGCAGAGTCGCTGAGCAGAAACTGATAGCCAAGTTTCGCACACATGAGGACGGTCTAAACCGGGATGTTGGATTTATGTCACATTATCAGTAACCCCCACAGCTTGACTCCTGGACTTGCACAATTTCACAAGCTGTACTGTCTGGAGACAATACACATCTCTTTAACCTGTGTTGAATGCTCCCTCCACCCACATTGTCTGTGCATTTAAGACCTGGCTGGCTGTAGAGATTTGCATTCTAATCAGTATTCTGTAATTTGATTTCTGTGTCTGTGCCCTGTTTGAGAACAGAGACCACTCCATCTGACGAAGGAGCATTGCTCCGAAAGCTTATGGTATTTGCTACCAAATAAACCTGTTGGACTTTAACCTGGTGTTGTGAGACTTCTTACTGTGCTTACCCCAGTCCAACGCCGGCATCTCCACATCGTTATATTCCAAAACAGGCAGTACAGAATGATAGGACCAATACTATAATCCACCCAAAAAATATGCCAGAGAGTCAACCGTGGTGGGGAAGTTGTTGGAGAAGATCCTTAGAGATAGGATGTATGCGCATTTAGAAAGGAATAAACTCATTAACGATAGTCAGCATGGTTTTGTGAGAGGGAGGTCATGCCTCACTAACCTGGTGGAGTTTTTTGAAGAAGTGACCAGAATGGTTGACGAGGGAAGGGCCGTGGATGTCGTCTATATGGACTTTAGTGCAGCGTTTGACAAAGTCCCTCGTGGTAGGCTGGTGAAAAAGGTTGGATCTCATGGGATAAAGGGGGAGGTGGCTAGATAGGTGGAGAACTGGCTTGGTCACAGAAGACAGAGGGTGGTAGTGGAAGGGTCTTTTTCCGGCTGGAGGCCTGTGACTAGTGGTGTTCCGCAGGGCTCTGTATTGGGACCTCTGCTGTTTGTGATTTATATAAACGATCTGGAAGAAGGTGTAACTGGGGTGATCAGTAAGTTTGTGGACGACACAAAATTGGCAGGACTTGCAGATAGTGAGGAGCATTGTCAGAAGCTACAGAAGGATATATAGATAGGCTGGAAATTTGGGCAAAGAAATGGCAGATGGAGTTCAATCCTGATAAATGCGAAGTGATGCATTTTGGTAGAAATAATGTAGGGAGGAGCTATACGATAAATGGCAGAACCATAAAGGGTGTAGATACGCAGAGGGACCTGGGTGTGCAAGTCCACAGATCCTTGAAGGTGACGTCACAGGTGGAGAAGGTGGTGAAGAAGGCATATGGCATGCTTGCCTTTATAGGACGGGGCATAGAGTATAAAAGTTGGGGTCTGATGTTGCAGATGTATAGAACGTTGGTTCGCCCACATCTGGAATACTGTGTCCAGTTCTGGTCGCCACACTACCAGAAGGACGTGGAGGCTTTGGAGAGAGTACAGAGGAGGTTTACCAAGATGTTGCCTGGTATGGAGGGGCTTGGTTATGAGGAGAGATTGGGTAAACTGGGGTTGTTCTCCCTGGAAAGACGGAGGATGAGGGGAGACTTAATAGAGGTGTATAAAATTATGAAAGGCATAGATAGGGTGAACGGTGGGAAGCTTTTCCCCAGGTCGGTGGTGACGTTCACGAGGGGTCATAGGTTCAAGGTGAAGGGGTGGAGGTTTAACACAGATATCAGAAGGACGTATTTTACACAGAGGGTGGTGGGGGCCTGGAATGCGCTGCCGGGCAAGGTGGTGGAGGCGGACACACTGGGAACGTTTAAGACTTATCTAGACAGCCATATGAACGGAGTAGGAATGGAGGGATACAAAAGAAAGGTCTAGTTGGACCAGGGAGCGGCACAGGCTTGGAGGGCCGAAGGGCCTGTTCCTGTGCTGTTTTGTTCTTTGTTCTAACAGATGGAGGGAATTGTCTTGCAGGCTTGAACTGGAGGGTTAGATGTTGGCCTTTTTACATCAGCTTCTGGAAGTCTGGCACCATGGCCTGGTGGTTGGGTGGAGGTGGCTAAGGGGGTGGGGTTATGACTCATACATGTGGGAAACTCAATCTCAGCAGGGCCTATGCTGAGTTCAATCAGATCCCATTTTCCTCATAACAAGAGGCTTATCCCGCAGTCTGTGAGTTACACATTTTTAGAGTAGGCATAAATGCCCTTGAAGGACGAATACGTTATGTAGAGCTGTCAAGTTCATAGAATCATAGAATCTACGGCATGGAGACAGACCCTTCGGCCCAAACTGGTCCATGCCAACCAAAATTCCTGTCTAAGCTAACCCCATTTGCCTGCATTTGGCCCATATCCCTCTAAACTTTCTTATCCATCTATCTGTTTAAATACCTTTTAAATGTTGCCAATGTTCCTGCCTCAACAACTTCCTCCGGCAGCTCATTCTACTTATGTACCACCTTCTGTGTAAAAAAGTTGCTCCTCAGGTTTCCATTAATTCTTTCCCCTCTTCACTTAAACCTATGCCCTTTAGTTCTCGATTCCCCAACTCTGGGAGAAAGACTGAGTGCATTCACCCTCTCCATGCCTCTCATGATCTTATACACCTCTGTAAGATCACCCCTCAGCCTCCTATGCTCCAAAGAAAAAAGTCCTATTCTGTCCAATCCCTCCCTATAGCTCAGTCCCTTGAGTCCTGGCAACATATTTGTAAATCTCTTCTGCACTCTCTCCAGTTTAATACCATCTTTTTTATAGCAAGGCGACCAAAACTGAACACAATACTCCAGGTGCAGCCTCACCAATGTCCTGAACAACTGCAACATAAGTTCCCAATTTCTATTTTTAGAAATTATAGAAACCCTACAGTACAGAAAGAGGCCATTCGGCCCATCGAGTCTGCACCAACCACAATCCCACCCAGGCCCTACCCCTATATCCCTACATATTTTACCCACTAATCCCTCTAACCTACGCATCTCAGGACACTAAGGGGAAATTTCAGCATGGCCAATCGACCTAACCCGCACATCTTTGGAATGTGGGAGGAAACCGGAGCACCTGGAGGAAACCCACGCAGACACGAGGAGAATGTGCAAACTCCACGCAGACAGTAACCTAAGCCGGGAATCGAACCCAGGTCCCTGGAGCTGTGAAGCAGCAGTGCTAATCACTGTGCTACCGTGCCGCCCCAAAGCTTTACTTTAACCAGCACACCTTTCAGACTGTGGAAGGAAACTGTAGCACCCGGAGGAAACCCACGCAGACACAGGGGAGAACGTGCAAACTCCATTCAATGTCCTGAATGATGAAGGCCAGAAAGTTACTTGAATTGCCAGCCTTTTAAAAAATTTAGAAGAACTGCCTGTCTCTGCCTAAAGGTTCAAAAACATTTGTTCTAGCAGCTTCAATAAATGTTTGTTGGCATAATTCTAGCATGATCGTTACAGCAGTATTAGTGCTTGATTGCTTTCCACAATCTATCGTTATTGCAGTGGGGAGTTGTAAATTTGCAGTTAGATTCACAGTTCCTCAAGGTTATTAAATGATTGGCTGCGTTTGATGTGAGGTTATGTTTTTATAACTTAAGTACAGTATAAATATCTTGAATGGGCTTTTGTGAATGAAAGTGTTTTATAAAGTGAAATCTGTAATAGATATCTAGAACATTATCTTATTTTATCTCAACATGGCTCCTGAGGTCTGCCCATGGTGGATACTTGGTGAGTTGGAAAGGAGAGTGTAACGGAAAAGAATAGTTGATTGGTTAGGGTGGTGGTGGGAGCACAAGTTAGCAACAAATAGGGACTGGGGTTATAAAGGCCATGGTGGTGGGTTGAGGATCATAATTGGCATGGGTTCACATTAGTGCTATAAGGAACCATAAGAATGGGTGGGCTTCATGAGTTGGCATGAGTTGGTACTGTTGGCATGCTGTGGAGGTGGGTGGAGGGCACAGATGGAATGAGTTATCATATACGTGTGTGGAGAATGGATGGTGGGTTGAGGGGGGGTGAGAGATGAGAGTTAGAGTACCCCCTGGGATGAAGTCCCAAAGCACTGGAGAGACTTCACGCTGGCTGGTCATTAATGCCCATGCAGCCAATGCCAGGTCCAATGGTAATCTGGCAAGGGATATAAAAAGGCCAGGGGCAGCTCCATGCAAACTGTCAGTGCCCATTGAGGGAGCAAAACCTTTCAAATCAACTGAAGGCTAGTAACAAGAATGTCATCAGCACTTGCCGCGCATGCAGGTAAGAGAGCAAGGCCAGTCAGCATTCTGCCCCCCATTTTGCTAATGAGTGCCTGGACATTCTTGTCCAGTGAGTACGAGGTTTCAATGCCCAGGGATGGCAAGACACAGTGGTTAGCACTGCTGCCTCACAGCGCCAGGGAGCCGGGTTCAATTCCTGGCTTGGGTCATTATCTGTGTGGAGTTTGCACATTCTCCTCGTGTCTACGTGGGTTTCCTCCGGGTGCTCCTGTTTCCTCCCACAGTCTGAAAGATGTGCTGGTTAGGTGCATCGGCCATGCTAAATTCTCCCTCCTGTCCCCGAACAGGTGCCGGAGTGCGGCAACTAGGGAATTTTCACAGCACCTTCATTACAGTGTTAATGCAAGTCTACTTATGACAGTAATAAATAAACGTAGGAGGCCCCCGTAACTGACCATGATGGCTTGGATGTAGGTGGCAGCCAAGGTGAGTGGGCATGATGTGGTCTGGCACTCAATAATCTTCTGTGCTCCACAAGAGTGAGTACTGAATTGGCATGGGACTGCATGGAGATGTGTGGAAGGTTGGCTGCTCCTTGTAGTGCTCAGGGGAGTACAAGTGTGTGTGCCAAATAGCACTGAAACCTGTGCCAGCCCAGGCTGGCAGATCTGCCCCCTTGGCCTGGGTGTATTGAAGGGTGAGGTGTGATACTCTGATGTGCAGAATCTCGAGAAGCCTGTTCAGTCCCTCAGCTGTGGCCTGCTGTGACTCGGCCATCGCTTGGAGCCTGCCACTCATGGTGAGGATCCCCTGCCCCAGGATTTCCACTGCAGACGCCACCCTTGCAGTGTTGGCCTGGGAAGCACGCAAGACAGGCAATAGCTGGTCCACCTGAAAGCTTTGGGACTCCTCCCAACAGCCTTGCAGTCAGACCAGCGTGGTCGTCAGCCCCTCCTGTATTCCCTGGCTCTGTTGCTGCATCTCCAGCAGCTGAGAGAGAAGTGATCTCAGAGGCCCAGCATGTAGCCTGGGGCCAGCTGAGTCCTCGCTTCCAGCAGACCCCCGCATGCCAGAGGCATCGGATGTTCCCTCCTTCACCCGATCTCCATCAGCAGATGTGTCGTGCTCACCCCCAACCTATGGGAAGACAGACACGGCCACAAGGGGTGCAGGACCAGCAGGAAGTGCAAGGCTGAAGAGTCCGCAGAAGACAGCACTATCCTGCATCCAGAGTCTACAGGCAGCGTTCTAGCTAGCTCAACATGTCTGAGGCCCAATGCTGAAGGAAGTTCCACCTCTCGAAGGAGTCTGTCACATCCATATGCCAGGTGATTGGGCCAGAGATCACCTCCAGCTGTGTGGGTGGCCACCCCATGCCAGTGGTTCTATTGGTCACAGCAGCCCTCACCCGTTTCACCTCTGGTTCTTTGCAGGGGTCAGTGGGGGGATAAACGTGGTATCCCAGTCTCCTGCCCACACTGCATTACGCTGGTCACTAATGCTCTTTTCAGATAGATCATGACCTTTATTAGACTTGGGACTGGCGAGGCCAGACAGGTTGAGCAAGCCAGAGGCTTAGCAGCAATTGCAGGGTTGCCCTACATCCAGAGTGCCATCGACTGTACTCATACGGCTATCGAGGTCTCCGCCACAGTCACAGGCCTCCACACAGGCGTCATCAGCCATGTCCGAAGCGGGTAACCCATATCACCCAGGAGCCAACCTCACAGCCTGGGCTCTTCCTCAAATGCCTCCGGGATGTCCGAGCTCCTGACAATGAAACTGTCACGTACACTCCCTGGGTGTCCTGTGCAGACCTGCATAATGTTCATGTTATGGTCACACACGAGTTGAACATTCAGGGAGTGGAACCACTTTCTGTTGATGAATCTCTGGGATTCTGTAGGGGGGGCCTTGAGGGCGATGCGTGTGCAGTCGATGACCCCCTGTATGTTAGGCATCCCCACAATGGCTGCGAACCCTGCAGCCTGGCCTTCCTGATGGGCCTGGTCCAGGTTAAATTTGATGTACTGGCCAGCCCGGGCATACAGGGCTTCTGTGACCTGCTTGACACAGGTGTGCACAGCTGATTGGGAGATGCCACAGACATCTCCGCTGGGGGTCTGGAAGCAGCCAGTCACATAAAAGTTCAGAGCGGCCGTCAATTTGACAGCAACTGAGAGTGGGTGCGCCTCCCCCCCCTCCCCCCCCCACCGCCCACTTCTGGGTGCCAGGTCCTGCAACAGGTTGCACAGGTGTTGCACTGTCTCTTTTCAGAGACGGAGACATCGGCGGCACACGGTGTCCGACATCTGTTCAAATGACACTGCACAGAACTGCCAGGGTCTCTGCTCCCTCCTTCTCCTGCGCCTCCCCTCTGGGTGAATGGTGGCCACCTCCTGCCTCTGGTGGTTGTCTCCCTCTACTCCTGCAAGTGGTAAGGCCCAGGCTCCTGTGCCTGCAATGTTTCCTGTAGCTCCTCCTCCTCAGCTCCAGCAGCAACCAAAAGAACAGCAAGATCGATTGCTTGCATCGCAAAAGCCATCTCGTCACTCTGAAGGGATGGGAGGGGAGATGGAGAGGAACACATGTAGAGGTTAAGGAACACTGCTTGCCCCTAGCTCATCAACAGTCACAGCCCCCCCCAATTTCCCCAGCCACATGCTCCCCACAATCACAGCCCCTCCAATTTCCCCAGCCACATGCTCCCCACAATCACAGCCCCCCCCCCAATTCCCCCAGCCACATGCTCCCCACAATCACAGCCCCCCCCCCAATTCCCCCAGCCACATGCTCCCCACAATCACAGCCCCCCCCCCAATTCCCCCAGCCACATGCTCCCCACAATCACAGCTCCTTGCAAAGTTGAGAGGCTGCAGCAGTGCAATCTGCAAGGGCTTTGTGCACATCCTTCAGCTGCAAGTGATCTGAGTGCACTAGGACCCAGCAGCACTGCAAGACCCGAGGTCAGTGCTGAGACCCGGGTCCGTGCTGCAAGACAAACATCGGAGACCCTGCAGAGCAACAGCCCCCCACCCCGCACACACTCGCAGAGCCACCGACCCGAGACAGAAAATGACCGCAACGAAAGGACACCTGTAAGCAGCAGAGAGATGTTGGACACTCCACACTTACCCCCTTACTGATGGAGCACCCAAATCAGACTGATATGGAGCATGACTGTTTTGCACTGATTCTGGATGGGCGAACGCGGTGGTAAAGGGGGAAGTGCGGGTAAAGTTGGGCGGGCAGCTCATTAAATCAATTTAAATGTATTCAAATGCATTTAAATGGCCGTTGTGCGCGTTTCAGGCACAGTCCCGATCGCAGCCATTTTTGGGCCTTGGTAAAGAAGGAACCAGCGCGGAGGTGGGTGCGGGTCGCGCTACTTCCTCACGCCCGACTTTACCAAATTTTCACGCCTGAAAACGGGCACAACTTAATGGTAAAATCAGGCCCTCAGACTTAAACCTGACAAGTGCTCTCGCATCAATTCTGTTTGCAGAAGAGAGTTCCCAATTTCTATCTCCTTTTGCTTCCTCAGTTCATTCCTGAAAGATCTGGCTCTAATTTTAGACTAAACTCCCTTGTCCTAGATTCCCCAACAAGTGGAAATAATTTCCCTTCTCTCTCCAAGCTCTTCTCTTTAGTGTTTTGATCAAAATGACCCAGAGCTATCTAAATTCCAGGATTGCAAACTCTGCATAATCTGTCCTTATTGGAGTCCAGGTATCATTGTGACAAACCTCTGCTGCACTCACGCCAAAGCCCATATATCCATCCATCCCATCATAATTGCTTACAGTACTCCAGCTATGATCTAAATAAAGATTTGTATAACTGAAGCTTATACTCCAGCCCTCTAGGAATAAATGCTCACATTCCAGTCACTTCTTCACATTATTTTCAGTAACTGTCAGATACCTTAGTGATCAGTGTATCTGGACTCCAAAATCTCTTTGAACCTCCAGTATTATTAACTTTTCACCATTTAGAAGGTTCTGTCCTTTTTAGGCCTGTGGTGAACCATCGTTGGTTCCCACTAGGTAGTACTGAGCCAGGGTCTGGCCAGTACTACGAGTATGTATATATGTTGCTGTTGGGGTTAGGGATGGGTTGTTCTACTTGTTGCTGTTGGGGTTAGGGTTGGGCTGTTACACCTGTATTACAGTTATTATGGTACATCCCAGTCGGGCTCCGCCTCCTGGGAGAGGTATAAAGGTCACTGCTCTGTCTGGGACCCCTCAGTCTGGGATCGTGTACCACATATGGTAGCTTTGTTGTAATAGTAAATAAAAGCCTTTATTTCCTTGAGCATCTCAAGCCTCGTGTGTGATAACGCGCATCAATTTTATTTACTATTAATTAAACTCTCGTCGTTAAAAAAAAAGGAAAACGATACAGAGAGTATGGAGCAAATGTTAAAACCCGAACGTCTTACACTGGATCCACGTGCGGCGGGCGCCTCTAACACCTTCGACCACTGGTTGAAATGTTTTGAGGACTACCTTGCAGCCTCCGCAGCGGTCACCACAGACGACGACAGACTCCGGGTCCTCCACGCGAGGGTAAGCGACACCGTATATCTCGCGATCCGTGCGGCCACCGACTACAAAGGGGCCCTCGAGCTTCTTAAGAAGCGCTACATTAAACCGCCAAACGAGATGCATGCTCGATACCTCTTAGCCACTCGACGACGGCAGCCCGGTGAAACGACGGAACAGTACGCGTGCGAGCTCCTACAGCTAGCCAGGGGCTGTAACTGCAAAGCAGTGTCGGCAGACCAGAACATGAACGACCTCGCTCGAGATGCGTCTGTGGCGGGAATCGGATCATCTTATATCCGACTCAGACTGTTGGAGCAAGGTAATCTTGATCTTACTAAGTCGATAGAACTAACGGGTATGTTGGAGACAGCCTCCAAAAGCCTAGCATTGTATCCCGAAGACCACGTGGAGACAACGTGGCAGGAGCAGTCGCTGATCCCTCCTCGTCCCTCGGGTCCGAAAAGCTGCGTGATGGCGTGCCCACACTCGGGCCTGACGACGGCAGCAGCTCCAGGCGGCCCGCGGTGTTACTTCTGTGGGGGAGTGAAGCACACTCGGCAGCGATGTCCCGCTAAAGCAGTGTTGTGCTCCGCCTGCGGTAAGAAGGGGCACTATTCAAAAGTATGCTGATCCAAACTTACTTCCAGGAACAGCAGTGCGGCCTGCGACTCCCCGGAGCCCGGTTCTTCGTCATCGGCATCGTCGAGGGTTTCGTCCACGTGCGAGGCCATTACAGATGACGGAGTCGCAAGAGACGCGCGACCACCAGGGGTCTCTGATTTTGGCGCCATCACCCACGTGCGACCTATGGGAGCAGCCATGTTGGTCGGGACCGACCGCGAACGACCAGCAGGGGTCATCTTCATCTATCTCAGCTGCCTGCAGTGGCGCTCACGAACCAACGGTGGCGTCGATCATCCTGGACCAGGCCAAGCCTCACAGACTCGACAAGTCTATGATGGACATTCAGGTAAACAAACTCTTGATTTATTGTCTGTTTGACAGCGGGAGCACTGAGAGTTTTATTCACCCAGACGCTGTGAAGCTGTGTGGCCTCCAGATCCAACCTGTCAAACAGACGATTTCGATGGCATCAAGGTCCCGGTCTGTCACCGTGCTAGGGAGTTGCGTGGTAAATTTAACGGTGCAGGGCATGGTTTACGAGCGCTTCAAACTCCTGGTGTTACCGCACCTTTGCGCGCCAATACTCCTCGGACTAAATTTCATGGTCCACTTGAAGAGTGTAACCCTACAGTACGGTGGGCCACTCCCTCCGCTTTCAGTGGGAGAACAGCAGCTTCCAAATTGCCCAACGCGCCCCACCTGTAGCCTCTCGACGCTGAAGATTACCACACCCTCCCTCTTCCAGAATCTTGTGCCAGGCTGCAAGCCCATCGCGACTAAGAGTAGGCGTTACAGCGCTGAGGATCGGATCTTCATTCGATCTGAAGTTCAGCAGCTCCTCAAGGAAGGGATCATACAATCTAGCGCTAGTCCATGGAGAGCGCAGGTCGTGGTGGTCAAGAGTGGGAACAAACCCCGGATGGTCATTGACTATAGTCAGACCATTAATAGATACACGCAGCTGGATGCGTATCCCCTCCCGCGCATATCTGACATGGTCAACCAGATTGCGCAGTACCGGGTGTTCTCCACCATAGACCTCAAGTCTGCCTACCACCAACTCCGCATTCGCCCAGAGGACCGACAATACACGGCTTTTGAGGCAGATGGTCGCTTGTATCACTTTCTCAGGGTTCCTTTTGGTGTCACCAATGGGGTCTCGGTCTTCCAGCGTGCTATGGACCGAATGGTGGACCATAACGGACTGCGGGCTACCTTCCCGTACCTGGATAACGTCACCATCTGCGGCCATGACCAGCAGGACCACGACACAAATCTCCTTAAGTTCCTACGCACTGCATCTCGCCTGAACCTGACCTACAACAGGGAGAAGTGTGTATTTCGTACGCGCCGTTTAGCCATCCTCGGATACGTGGTGGAAAACGGGGTCATTGGCCCTGATCCAGACCGTATGCGTCCCCTCCTTGAACTTCCCCTGCCCACTAGCGCAAAAGCATTGAGAAGATGCTTAGGCTTCTTCTCTTACTATGCACAGTGGGTTCCCAATTACGCGGACAAAGCCCGTCCGCTCATCAAGTCCACCTCTTTTCCCCTAACACCAGAGGCTCGATTGGCCTTTGATAAACTAAAAGCCGACATCGCGAAAGCCACGATGCACGCTGTTGATGAGTCCATCCCCTTTCAGGTGGAGAGCGATGCATCTGATTTCGCCCTGGCCGCCACACTTAACCAGGCGGGCAGGCCCGTCGCCTTTTTTTCCCGCACCCTCCAAGGCCCCGAAATTCGACATTCAGCAGTGGAAAAGGAGGCCCAGGCCATTGTGGAGGCCGTCAGGCATTGGCGCCATTACTTGGCGGGAAAACGGTTCACCCTGATTACAGACCAGTGGTCCGTGGCGTTCATGTTCAATAACACGTTACGGGGCAAGATCAAAAACGATAAGATCTTGAGGTGGAGAATCGAACTCTCCACCTATAATTACGACATCATGTATCGTCCAGGGAAACTCAACGAGCCCTCGGATGCCCTGTCGCGTGGAACATGCGCCAGTATACAGGAGGACTGTTTGCAGGCTCTCCACAATGACCTCTGCCATCCTGGGGTCACTCGGCTCTACCACTTCGTAAAAGCCCGCAATCTACCCTACTCGGTGGAGGATGTCAGGTCCATAACCAGAAGCTGTCGGGTATGCGCGGAATGCAAACCGCAATTTTACCGACCTGACCGGGCACAACTAGTCAAGGCCACTCGTCCCTTCGAAAGACTGAGTGTCGACTTTAAGGGCCCCCTTCCCTCAACAGATCGGAATGTGTACTTCCTCAACATCATTGATGAGTACTCGAGATTCCCTTTTGTTATTCCCTGCTCTGATACATCCGCTGCCACGGTTATCAAGGCATTCCAGGATCTTTTCACCCTGTTCGGGTACCCCTGCTACATTCACAGCGATAGGGGCTCGTCGTTCATGAGCGATGACTTGAGGCAATACCTGCTGTCATACGGGATCGCCTCGAGTAGAACCACGAGCTACAACCCTAGGGGTAACGGACAGGTGGAACGTGAGAATGCTACAGTCTGGAAGGCTGTCTTACTGGTGTTGAAGTCAAAAAGCCTTCCAGTCTCCCGTTGGCAAGAGGTGCTCCCTGATGCGCTCCACTCCATACGCTCACTCCTGTGTACGGCAACCAACGCTACTCCCCATGAGAGGCTGTTTTCATTCCCTCGGAAGTCTTCCTCTGGGACCTCATTACCGTCTTGGTTGACGTACTCAGGACCTGTCCTCCTGCGGCGACATGTTAGGGCCCGCAAGTCCGAGCCGTTGGTCGAACAGGTCCATCTCCTCCACGCCAACCCTCAGTATGCCTATGTGGCATACCCTGACGGGCGAGAGGACACGGTCTCGATTCGAGACCTGGCGCCAGCAGGGGGCTTGGAAACCCCTGTCGCTCCCATACCTCCTGTTAGAGACCCCCCAACTATTGTTTCCCCTCCTGATACGGCGCGGGCAGCATCGGGACCATTACTTAACCCTTTTACTCCCGTGTACAGCTTGCCTGAATCCAGGAGATGGTCACCACTTCAGGGCGTGTCGGAACTCAACGGATTATCATCACCTCGGGGTCAGCCGGCCCGTGAGACTGTGGAGGAACCGTTGGACATCGCCTTAGGGAGAACGCCACCGCGAGTGCCTACTCCGGTGTCATCGCCGGTATTGAGGAGGTCACAACGACGGTACAATCCCCCTGACCGTCTGAACTTATAGACTGATGACAAATTATTCTGTGTTTTTTTTGTACCCCGCCGGCCTTTGTCTTCAAAGGAGGGGTGAATGTGGTGAACCATCGTTGGTTCCCACTAGGTAGTACTGAGCCAGGGTCTGGCCAGTACTACGAGTATGTATATATGTTGCTGTTGGGGTTAGGGATGGGTTGTTCTACTTGTTGCTGTTGGGGTTAGGGTTGGGCTGTTACACCTGTATTATAGTTATTATGGTACATCCCAGTCGGGCTCCGCCTCCTGGGAGAGGTATAAAGGTCACTGCTCTGTCTGGGACCCCTCAGTCTGGGATCGTGTACTATACATGGTAGCTTCGTTGTAACAGTAAATAAAAGCCTTTATTTCCTTGAGCATCTCAAGCCTCGTGTGTGATAACGCGCATCAAGGCCCAAAATATTTAATCCTCTTATGGCCAGTTAGTGAAGGAGACGACCAGAAATCAACCTCACTTTTAGATCACAAAGTGAGACATTACAAATGTATAGCTTCCAGTTCGACAGTGTCAATTAGTCTCTCTTTATAACTCCTTTTGACATCCATAAACCAATTGAGTGCCCCATGTGATAGGGGTACTCTTAAGCCACTGTAACAAAAATGAAAACTTCAGAGGAAACTTACCAACTTAAATTAAAATGTGATTTCTGGGGGTGGTAATGCAGTCCAGCCCACCCATTCCCTGCCCCCAACCCCATCCATTCCCTGCCTCCAACCCCACCCATTCCCTGCCCCCAACCCCACCCATTCCCTACCCCCCACTCCACCCATTCACTGCCCCACCCCATCCATTCACTACCTCCCCACTCCCCCACCCCACCTATTCCTTAATCCCCCCACGCCACCCATTCCTTAACCTCACCCATTCACTGCCCCCCACCCCACCCCACCCATTCCATGCCCCCCCCCCCCCACCCCACCCCACCCCACTCATTCCCTGCCCCCTACCCGGCACCCACTGCCCACAGAAAGTCTCAAGTGGGCCCAGAAGTAGCTGTGTAGGAAAGGCAGGAAGTCAGGCTGAATGACCCTCTCAGCTGCCCGCTACCTGGACCTATTAATAACCACCTTGGCTGGAATCAGGAGCAGACTAATAAGGAGGTCCTCCCACTGCATCCCTCCACACCAGGTAGCCAAAGATCAGGAGTATGGGGCACAAGTGTAATCAAAATTGAGAAACAGCCCAGTCAGGTAGAAATCATAGAAACCCTACAGTGCAGAAGGAGGCCATTCAGCCCATTGAGTCTGCACCGACCACAATCCCACCCAGGCCCTATCCCCACATATTTACCCACTAATCCCTCTAACCTACGCATCCCAGGACTCTAAGGGGCAATTTTTAACCTGGCCAATCAACCTAACCCGCACATCTTTGGACTGTGGGAAGAAACCGGAACACCCGGAGGAAACCCACACAGACACAAGGAGAATGTGCAAACTCCACACAGACAGTGACCCGAGCATTGAACCCAGGACCCTGGAGCTGTGAAGCAGCAGTGCTAACCACTGTGCTACCGTGCCGCAGAGGTAAGAGAAGAGCGTTATTTCTTTTTTTTCACATTAGTGTCTACTTTCCGTAGTTGGTTTGAGTTAAACATGTAAACTTTCTCCACAGTGACAGGTCCTTTTGATGTTAGGATTGTAGAATACAAATTCACAAGTGAGTTAATTTCAGTTCCTAAAAGTGTCAACTGTTGTTTGTTTGCAGTGATGTGATTCTCTATTCTCCTCTCTATATTCTAAATTGCAAGACAGACCATTGCACATCCAATGTGTGTCTCTCCCAGCACCTGTGTAC
This sequence comes from Mustelus asterias, assembly GCF_964213995.1. Classification (NCBI taxonomy): domain Eukaryota; kingdom Metazoa; phylum Chordata; class Chondrichthyes; order Carcharhiniformes; family Triakidae; genus Mustelus; species Mustelus asterias. The sequence continues at coordinate 40,254,730 of NC_135806.1, forward strand.
ACTTTAATCTATACAATTAACACAAAGTGAACGACCTACATTGAAATTTGGCTAGATTGAAATTCATTTGCCATAGTTTTGCCCATTCATTTAACATATCAATATCTCTTTACAATTTCATGCTTCCATTTACACAGCTTACAATGCGAGTTATCTTTGCGTCAGCAGCAAACTTGGGAATGTGCCTCTCTCTGTCTCTTGGTCATTCAACCAATTTCCTAACCAGCTCAATAATTTACTGTCAATTCAATGAGCTTCAGCTTTAACTAGCACTATCTTATGAAGGAGTTTATGAAATGAATTTTGGAAGTCGACATGAATAAAATCCATAATATTTTAATCATCAATTCAAAGGTAACATTTTAGAATTAGAGCAAAGCTTGGATAAGGAGTGAAATCAGCAAGCACATTTTCATACACAGGGTGGTGACAAGCTGGAATTCACGGCCCCCAAAGGGCTGTAGATGCTGAGTCAATTGCAAATGTTCAGGCTGATATTGATTTGGTTTTGTTAAAGTAAGAGTATCAAGGAATATGGAAAAAAGGCAGGTGAATGGAGTTGCGGTACAGATCAGCTGTAATCTAACAGAATGGCAGAACTGGCTTGAACGGCTGAATGGCCTACCCCAGTTTTTGTAAATAGGATATATAGCATTGAAACAGGCCATTCGGCCCAACCAGTCTGTGCTGACATTTATACTCCACTTGAACCTCTATTCCTGGTGGTGGCACAGTGGTTAGCACTGCTGCCTTAGAGCACCAGGGACCTGGGTGTCTGTCTGTATGGAGTTTGCACGTTCTCCCTGTGTCTGCGTGGGTTTTAGAATCATAGAAGCTTACAGTGCAGAAGGAGGCCATTCAACCCATCGAATCTGCGCCAACCACAATCCCACCCAGGCCCTATCCCCATAACCACATGCATTTATCCTAGCTAGTCTCCCTGACACTAAGGGGTAATTAGCATGGCCAATCTACCTAACCCACACATCTTTGGACTGTGGGAGGAAACTAGAGCACCCGGAGGAAACCCACACAGACACGGGGAGAATGTGCAAACTCCACACAAACGGTGACCCAAGCCGGGAATCGAACTTGGGTCCCTGGCGCTGTGAGGCAGCAGTGCTAACCACTGTGCCACCGTGCTGCCCGAATGCTCCAGTTTTCTCTGAATGCTCCGGTCTCCTCCCACTGTCTGAACGACGTGCTGGTTAGGTTGATTGGCCATGCTAAATTTGCCCCTTAGTGTCTAAAGATGTGTAGGTTAGGTGCATTAGCTATGGTAAATTCATAGGGTTGCAGGGATAGGTCAGAGGGGTGGGCCTGGGTGCGATACTCTTTCAGCGAGTCAGTGCAGACTCGATGGGCTGGATGGCCTCTTTCTGCACTGTAGGGATTCTGTGGTTCTCCCTTGAATGCTTCTTAATATTGTTGATCATCATTAAAGCACATTTCTGTCTTTGCACTAATCCCAGTGAGACCAGTCACAGTTAAGAGGATTCAATGATAAAATTGCCACTGATTTGAAAAATAAATCAGCCTTCCCTTGACTGCTCTTGAAGTTTGAGTCCCTAGAGAAATGTTAAAGCTTGCTTTCATTCATGGTGATATTTGAGATTGGAAGTGGTTAAGAAAAAGAGGATTTATAATTTTTAAAATATATATATTAAGTGATGCAGCTGCAGGTCTGGTCTGGGGGTAATATGTAAATAGGTTTGTTTGAAGCCCTTTTAATACCAAATAAGATCAAAGCTTTTAAACTTACTTCTACCTACCTAGATCTGTCCAAAAGAGAGAATGTTGAATGAATCACCAAAAGGTTAACTAAACCTATTGCCGATGTATCCACTAAACTAGTGCTAAATGTTTAGTTCCATTGCCAGATTAATCACATCTTACATTAAAAAAGAATATAATCAATAAGATCTACATCAAGCTCAGCGTTAATAAGAGGGAGAGAATTGCAGAGCACGTACCCTACAAGTAAGAAAGATGGACACTTCTTTCTTTCTCTTCACTGTCTAGTGGCTCTCAACCCACTGTTTCTACAACAGCAGATTGTACTCTGCGTTGTTTCCATGACAAAGTCTCTTTTTTACTTGGTCAGGTTGTTAGCCTGACTCACGGTCTCTTACCAGGAGAACCAACTAAGTATGATTGGGAGGGAGTTGTCACTGCACTGCCATTGGATGTGAATAAATCGGTGAATGTCAATCCAGCACTTGTCTGGATGGCGTGCAATGGGATTCAGTCTGTAAGCTTCCCACTCGAGGCTGAGATTGCCACCCACTCAAGGTTTACCCTTAAAGTGAACACACAAAAGTTTGATGAAAGCAAAGGCGATCCCTTGATGGAGAGGCAGTGTCATTCTGCACACTAAATACCAGCATCTGAGTTCACTGCCACAGCTCTGAACATGAAGAGACATGCCAAGCCCAAGCAAATTTCAGATAATGAACAATCTGATGAGGCGCAATACATCTCTATGGTTACTAACCCGTGATTTGATTGTGAGGTTTGCAATTGAGCTTTTTAAAATTTGGTTTACTGTGAACTTTTATTTTCTTCAAGTAGCAAAGCGGGATATTCCTGCTGCTCGCCTCCGCGGCTCCATCCAACCACATCCTCCGAGTGAAAAGCATTGATTCTTGCTCCTGTTGCTGGGGAATGGCATCCTCCTCCTTACTGCAGACAGGAGGGATTCCAGCAAAGCATCAGCAAGTCTGGCTGCTGCCCACATTTTTGAATCCATCCCGAACATGCCCGTACTCCCCTAAATGCCATTTACACATTGGCATTACACTGAATAAAACTTGTGATTGGGTCACGCTGGTGTACATCATGTCTGCTCTGCAGCTTGGAGAAGCAACATGTATTGCTTCAATCAGTTTGGGTCTTTATTTCTAAATGTAGTAATTTTGCAGACGTGCTTCTCCTAAATAGTCACGGGAAATGATTGAGATTGCGCACCTGCATCCCCTGATGCTACAATCAGATAAGCCCATTTGCTCAGCCATTTTGTTGTGGCAGTCTCCTTTAAGGACCTCTGAGTTGGCTGATTGTGGCCGGAGGAAATGGACCTCAGCATGTCCAGCGCAGTCGCCGTCACGTGTGACCAAGTGACTGAGACTGGCTTTGGGCCTTTGCATGAGCTCTGAATCTAATCGTAGTTGTGGGCATGTTCTCAGGGTAATTCTAGGATGTTGAAGCCAATTGGGCGCATGGCATTTTCCTGTTGCAGAAAGACTGCTGCACACATGCCATATTGGAACCTCCAGTCCCCAATTCCCAGGCAAACAGGAAGTGCTGCACAACTCAATTCCCAGGTTTGTACAGCTCCGCAGTTTGGAAAAAAATACCCGTCACGGATATTCCAACCATTCCCAATTTTCAATAATTATTCAAAAGCCACACTGACTGATCTCTTCCCCTCCCCCAGCCCCCAGACCCCAAATCCCACTAATCAGTTTGTTTTCCAGAGTATAAAAAAGACCTATCTGTAAATAAACATGGAAAACACACTTGCTCGCAGAAAGCTGCAAAAGAGGGCATGACATAATACAGGTGCTCCACCTTGACAGGCCCCAATGACTCATAAGACGTTGCCACAGTAACCATGACACAAAATCCCCATTTCTCTTGCATGTATTGCTGGAGGCTCCCTGTAAACGGAAAATGATTTTCACATATGAGTGCTGCCAGCACAACTCAGCACCAGACCATCGCGATCAGCTACTGTCAGTTTCTGATGGAAAAACCTGTGTTACTGATCATTGCATGCGCAATGTGTTTAATATACAGAGCCTCGCTGCAGCATCTTCCAGTAACTTCTGTTTACCAGAGGACCTGTCTGCAAAAGCATTGAACCAATTCACCAGCAGACAGAGCTAATTTACCACTTGATTGTACAGGAGAGTTTGAAAATCAGATCAGCCTGATCCATCCGCCTGTACTTCTACTCTCCAGAGAGCTGTCGGAGCTCATACAACAATTGATATATTTAACCAATAATTAACTCCAGCAATAGATGGAAAGGTTTAACCTTTAATCACCATTTTTATTCAGACATTTTTATATCACTAATACGAAGAACTTGTTCAAGTCTGGTGTAAAAGGAGAAATTGTGGACACTCATTTATTCCCCTTGCTGTTTCTTATCTCCACCCAAACTGATTCTACATCTTAATCTTCTGAGTCAAGATAATTTCTTGGTACTGTACAGATCTCATCCTTTATTAAGAGGGCTACCTAATCGCCTTTACTCTTTTTCTGGAATGTCAAATACAATTGTATATCCTGTTACCAGCCTTGGGCAAATTGCAACCGTATCTCCGTAATAGCTATCATATCATATACCCATTTATTTCTATTTGTTCAAATATCTCCCTGGCGCTTGGTGTAACTTTAAATTCAATTCAAGAATTTAATAAAATCTGGAATTGAAAGACAGCCTCAGTAATGGAAACCAACAATTATCATTGATCATTGTAAAAGCCCAGCTGGTTCACGAATGTCCTTTGGGGAAGGAAATCTGACATTCTTACCTGCTTTGGCCTACACGTGACTCCAGATCCACAGTAATGTTGATTATAAAGTGTCCTCTGAATTGGCCTAACAAGCCACTCAGATCAAGAGCAACTAGGGATGGACAGCAAATGCTACATAAAAAAAGAGTTTTCTCATATCGCTTTTGCTTCTTTTACTAATTACTTCCTGTCGTTCTGCCAATTCTGTATCCATATTGTTACTGTCCCTTTTATTCCGTGAGCTATAACTTTGCTCACAAGTCTGTTGTGTGGTATTGTATCAGACGCCTTTTGGAAGTGCCTATCAACTGCATCGTCTTTATCAACCTTCTCTATTGTCTCTTCAAAAACGCAAGTTAGTTAAACTTGATTTTGCCTCAAGAAATCCATGCTGGCTTTCTTTAATTTGTCCATGTGGCTATTAATTTTGTCCTGAATTATTGTTTCTAGAAGTTTCTCCACCACCAGAGTTAAACTGACTGGTCTATATTCGCTGGGCTTATCTTTAAACACTTTTTTGAGCAAGGGTGTAGTGTTTGCAATTCTCCAGTCCTCTGGCACCATCTCTATGTCTAAGGGAAATTGAAAAATTATGGTCAGTGCCTCTGCAATTTCCACTCTCACTTCCCTCAGTATCCTTGGATGTATCTCATCTGGTCCCAGTGCTTTATCAACTTTAAGTATAACCAGCCTATCCAATCCTCCACCTCATCAATTTGAAAGCCCTCTGCTGCTTGAATTGCCTCCTATTTCACCAGGGGCTGGGCAGCATCTTCTTCCCTGATAAAGGCATGTGCAAAGAGCTCATTTATCATCTCAGCCATGTCCTCTGTCTCCAGCCTTAAATTCCCTTTTTGTCCCTAATCAGCACTGATGCGCGATATAACTCACGAGGCTAGAGATGCTCAAGGAAATAAAGGCTTTTATTTACTATTACAATGAAGCTACCATGTATAGTACACGATCCCAGACTGAGGGGTCCCAGACAGAGCAGTGACCTTTATACCTCTCCCAGGAGGTGGAGCCCGACTGGGATGTACCATAATAACTATAATACAGGTAGAACAGCCCAACCCTAACCCCAACAGTAACATGTAGAACAGCCCAACCCTAATCCCAACAGCAACATATATACAGACTCATAGTACTGGCCAGACCCTGGCTCAGTACTACCTGGTGGGAACCAACAATGGTTCACCACAAGCACCTCTTCTCTTTTTGCCACACGTTTACTATTTCTATACCTATAAATTAATTTGCGATTCCCTTTAATGTTGGTTGGCCGACCCTTTCCATATGCCCTCTTTGCTTTTTCATTTACCCTCTGAACCCTCTATATTCAGCCTGGTTCTCAATTGAATTTTCTACCTGATATCTTTTTCTTCATCATTTTAATTTCTATCTCTGCTGTCATCCAGGGAGCTCTGGAGTTATTTACCCCATCTTTCTCTTCTGAGTGACTAAACTTTGGCTGTGCCCAAACCATCACTTCCTTGAAGCTAGCCCATTGTTCAGTGACCATTTTCCTTGCCAACCTTTGACTCCACTTTATTCAGCCCTTTCCTGTTCTTACACTATTGAAGTTGGCTTAAACCCAGTTAATTATTATTACCTTGGATTGTTCTTTGTCCTTTTCCATTGTTAACCTAAACCCTATGACACCGTGATCATTCGCCCCTGAATATTCTCTCACTGACACTTGATCTACTTGGCATACCTCATTTCCAAGGACCAAGTCCAGCAGCTCCTTCTTTCATGTTGAATTGAAACATACTGCTGTAGAAAATCCCCCTGAATACATTCCTGGAACCCTTGCCCTTCACTGTCCTTTCCTGCTATCATAGAAACATAGAAAACTACAGCACAAAACAGGCCCTTCAGCCCCACAAGTTGTGCCGAACATATCCCTACCTTTTAGGCCGACCTATAACCCTCCATCCTATTAAGTCCCATGTACTCATCCAGGAGTCTCTTAAAAGACCCTATTGAGTTTGCCTCCACCACCACTGACGGCAGCCAATTCCACTCGCCCACCACCCTTTGTGTGAAAAACTTCCCCCTAACATTTCCCCTGTACCTACCCCCCAGCACCTTAAACCTGTGTCCTCTCGTAGCAGCCATTTCCACCCTGGGAAAAAGCCTCTGAGAGTCCACCCGATCTATGCCTCTCAACATCTTATATACCTCTATTAGGTCTCCTCTCATCCTACGTCTATATCCTGGTCTATATTCGGATAATTAAAGTCCCCACCTAGCCAACCATCTAGCTGATTGGCTAGGTGGCCAATCAGCATTCCCCTTGCTGCTTATTGGATGTGTGCATGTTGGGGGGGACAGAAAATCAGTTACCTCTGTGTCACTTATAGACATTCAGCATCTCTTAAAGAGGAGGCCCACTCAGAATGTGGACAGTAGGTAGAAAATGTTGAACAGTGTAAAGTGGTTACTAGAGCTCCACAGAATGTACCTAAGTTTTCCAAAAGCAGTGTTCTAGGTGAAAATGTGAGCAACCCTCAACCGCTCGAGGACGGGCTAGGGGGGATTAACATGAGGAACAGGTCAAATTATGACTGTGGCCATCCACGTCAGACCATTAGCCATATTCTGATTTTCTGCCTCGAGAGATCCATTCCAGGCAACCATTCACACTGTCAGCAGAAGCCGCTGAATGGTCTGTTCTTCTCAACATTGAACTATAACTGCTTTCCCAGCCATACAAATACAAAAGAAACAATTGTTTCTGCAACCTCGCAACTCCTGTTGAACTTGGAGCAGTTTGTCACAGAAATCCCCCAGTGTTTAAAAAAGTGAACCTAGTTCAGACAGAGGAATGTAGTAAATGTATAAACTGATACATATACAGGAGATTAACAGGCTGGGAAGTGGTTATTGAGCTGTTTTCTACATCATAAGTAGCACCTTTGTAATTGATTCCAATAGGACTTACATAGTTCAAGCTGGGGATATGGGTTAGCATTGGGCATTAATTGCCCATCTCTAGTTGCCCTGGAGAAGGCCATATTGGGCCTTCTTGAACTAGGAGGAGAAAGAGCTCCCACAATGCTGCTGAGTAAGGAGTTCCAGGACTTTGCCCAGAAACAATGAAGGGGTAATGATATAAATCCAGCTCAGGGCTGGTGTGTGGCTTGAAGCAGTTCACATGCGTTGACTGCCCTGCTCCCTCAGAATGGTGGATTTGGTATTGAGAAACCTTGCTGAGTTGCTGCAGTGCAGCCTGTAATATGAATTGCAGTCGCAATGTGAGAGTGTGGTGGTGGAGGGACTGCTGATGTTGCAGCCTGATCTATGGTCTTTGTCTGATATAGGTGGCTTCCTGTAAGAAACTGTTCCGGGGACTGCGCCTCGTTGTCTGGGGCTTCTGGAGAGAGTCTAATACAGTGTTAAATATAAATCAATGTTCTATTCCTTTTCTGTTACTGCAGTGGAAGACTGTTTCAGAAAACCACGCTTATATTAGCCTGAGAGCACAGCAGTGCTTCCAGGGGTTTATTCCCTCTGAATACATTGCAACAAAGGAAGCAACATTTTCTCAGAACCTAGGACTGCTTGTATTTAGATGCTTTCAATCTTTTCACATTAAAATACTCTTTGAATTAACTTTTTAGTTTCAGTCAACTATTCTCAAAAGACATAAATAAACATAAATATTTACAACTATACTAGAACTGAATAGGCAGTATTAGCAGAGGACAGGAGTCCACCATTGTGCCAGAGTAGAAACATTCAGTTGCATCAAATCAGGCAACAATGATATTGCAAAACCAAATGAGGCAATCCTTAGTCTGGGTACCTGAGTCACACAGAAGGCATACTGATCTATGCACAGTGGCACAGTGGTTAGCGTTGCAGCCTCACATCGCCAGGGACCCAGGTTCAATTCCAGCCTTGGGTCACTGTCTGTGTGGAGTTTGCACATTCTCCCCGTGTCTGTGTGGGTTTCCTCTGGGTTCTCCAGTTTCCTCCCTCTGTGCAAGGATGTGCAGGTCAGGTGGATTGGCCATGCTAAATTGCCCCTTAGTGTCAGGGGGATTAGCAGGGTAAATATATGGGGTTTATGTGGATCGGGCCTGGGTGGGATTCTTGTCAGCGCAGGCGCAATGCCCAAATGGCCACCTTCTGCACTGTAGGATTCTATGAAAGTTCCGAGTCTATAACACTTTGAGATGTTGCACACACTCCAGGTGACATACCTCAGTGGTCACACAAATGCTGCATTTCAAAGAGAGCCAATCGTTCTTGTTGGTTTTAAGGCACATGTCGAGGAGTGTGATGGACTTCTCTCTACTTTCCCGAATGAGTGAAGCTTCAACAATATTAAAAAAGTCTATACAATCCAGGACAAAGCAACCCATTTGATTGGCACTCCATCCCCACCTTAATCATTCACTCCCTCCTCCACTGGCACACAGTGGCAGCCATGTGTATCACCTACAAGATAGACTGCGGAAACACACCAAGGTTTCTTAGGCAACACCTTCCAAACACATCACCTCTACCGCAAAGGACAAAAGCAGCGGATGCATGGGAACACCACCACCTGCAAGTTCTCTTCCAAGCCACACACAATCCTGACTTGGAAATAAATCGCCAATCCTTCACTGTCATTGGGTCAAAATTCTGGAACTTCCTTCTTAACAACACTGTGGGTGTACCTACACCACATGGAATGGCTCAGAGCTCGTCACACGGGGCAGTTGGAGGTAGCCAATCAATTCTGTTCACACCAGTGATACCCATGAATATAAAAAGTGTTGGAGAAGATTCCAGAACTCATAACTAGCAACCAATCTACAGAGAAACAATTGCTCTCCAATTGACCATGTTATGTGTCTGTCCTGATGATGCAACCTTACATACGAGCACCTCTGCTTTATCTTCCTTTTTCTGCAACTGAGAATTTCTTCTCACCATGGTGGTGTGTCCATTCAATTTCACACACCTCACTGCCTACGCCTCCTTCCCAGAACCATGTTAGGATTCCCATTGTCCTCACCTTCCACCCCATCAACCTCCATATCCAAGGACAATCTTCTCCCATCTCTGCCAGTGTGATCCCGCAACTAAATATATCTTCCCACCCCTCCCCTTTCAGCATCCTGCAGAGACTGTACCACTGGGCTACCCTGGTTCACTCCTCACTCACTGCCAACACCTCCTCCCCTCCCTACACACCTTTCCCTGCATGCACACGAGATGCAACACCAGCCCTTTGCCTCCTTCATTCTCACCATCCAAGGACCCAAACATTCCCTTCCAGATGAAACAGCGATTACTTTCACTTCTTTAAATGTAGTCTACAATATTCACTGCTCATAATGCAGTTGCTCCTAAACTATGGGGATTAAAGGATTCAGTCCACAAGCTTCCAGTCGTGTATCACTTTCATTCTTCACCTTAGGAACATAGAATTGGGCAAATTCAGCCCTTCGAGCCTGCTCCGCCATTCAATCAGATCTCTCCTTGGTCTCAAATCCACTTCCCCACCTATTCCCATATCCCTCTTTCCCTTTTTTAATTAGAAATATATCTATCTCCCTCTTGAAACCATTCAACGATTCAGACACCACCGCGCTATTGGGCAGCGAGTTCTCATTCAGACCTTTCTGTCCTTAACCTCCTGCAGGGTTCTGGTGAAACAGAATGTGACCATGAGAAATAACACCTTTTCCTTTCAACTGACCTTCCAGACTCAACAGTGAGTTCAACAAATATAGGTCACAATCTCTTCCCCAATTTTGGTTCCTTTTTTCTTTGATAATTTTGCCTTTTCTCTCTTGATTTTCTTTTTCTTTTTCAGATGGCAGCTGTTCAATGCTTCTGGGATTGACGCCTCCTCTATTAACATCTTTTGATTCTTTACTTGTTCCATCACCACTTTGACATTTCACCATCAGCCCTTTTGTCGTTTAATTTCTCCTGTCTTCCACCCTCTCACCGACAATCCCCTTTTGCCATTCCCATCTTCCCCCTTTCACTTGCTTAAAACCTATTAAACTCTAACTTTTCCTCGAAATAAAGTTTGTGCAAGTTAAGGCCAATTTCACTTACTGTGTGGTTTCAGTGGGATCATTTTGTCTCTCGGTGATAAGCAGTTCCTGTTAAAACCCCTCTCCTATTAAAGCCTGCAGAAACCTGGAGAGGTGTTTAATGGTTGCTGGAGTGACATTGTGCATTTTGCATTAACATCCAAAGTCAAAGTGACCTCCAGTGAGTTTCCTTTATGAACTTCACTTTTGTGAAGGAGACTCCGAACTCCTTGAGTGAGTTGCACACCTCTACAGCAATGGATACGAGTTACCAATGGTGTTCAGGGAGACTGACCACAGCTTCCTGGTCAGCTCATTTTTGTAGCAATTGACCCAAAACCTGTGTAGATGAGAGATGTGCTCAGGCGCCAACAGAAATAAGTATCAGGAGACCAGTTAAAAGGGCTGTCAATTCACTAACACCCCTTTTACATAGGAGGAAACTGAGGTAGAGAGACGCTGAGGTTTAGAGAAGGAATTCCAGAGCTTACAGTCCAGGCAGCTGAAGGCACTGCCATTACTGATGGAATAATTATAATTACAGATGTTCAAGGACCCAGAATTAGAGGAGTACCAATAGCTTAGAGAGAGCTGGAGACTACTGAGATTGTGAGAGACATTGGAGGGAATTGAAAACAAAGATGAAGATTTTAGAATCAAGGCGCTCTTTAAACAGGGGTTAATGTAGGGCAGTGAGCACGGGGGGGATGGAGAAACAGGAGTTGATGTGGGTCAGGGCAGAGACAGTAGAGTTTTAGATGGCCTCGGTTTCACCATCCTTGAATGGTGAATTTTCAAAGCACTACCTGTTTCTTCCAGATGAGAAGAATGAAGGTTCTATTGATTAAAAAGCAGAATATTGTGGATGCTAAAAATCTGGGATGAAGATAGAAAATGCTAGAGATACTCGGCAGGTTAGGTAGCATCCTTGGAGAGAGAAAACTTTTCAGGTGCGTGACCTTTCATTAGAACTGGGAAAGATATCTCCACTCTTGGCCCACTGCACTGTTCCAGTGAATTCAGTGTGGATCTCTGCCCTGGGCCCACTGCACTGTTCCAGTGAATTCAGTGTGGATCTCTGACCTGGGCCCACTACACTGTCATGATGTGGAGATGCCGGCGTTGGACTGGGGTGAACACAGTAAGAGTTTTAACAACACCAGGTTAAAGTCCAACAGGTTTATTTGGTAGCAAATACCATTAGCTTTCGGAGCGCTGCTCCTTCGTCAGATGGAGTGGAAATCTGCTCTCAAACAGGGCACAGAGACACAAAATCAAGTTACAGAATACTGATTAGAATGCGAATCCCTACAGCCAACCAGATCTTAAAGATACAGACAATGTGGGTGGAGGGAGCATTAAGCACAGGTTAAAGAGATGTGTATTGTCTCCAGACAGGACAGTCCACAAGTCCAGGAGGCAAGCTGTGGGGGTTACTGATAATGTGACATAAATCCAACATCCCGGTTTAGGCCGTCCTCATGTGTGCGGAACTTGGCTATCAGTTTCTGCTCAGCGACTCTGCGCTGTCGTGTGTCGTGAAGGCCGCCTTGGAGAACACTTACCTGAAGATCAGAGGCTGAATGCCCGTGACTGCTGAAGTGCTCCCCCACAGGAAGAGAACAGTCTTGCCTGGTGATTGTCGAGCGGTGTTCATTCATCCGTTGTCACAGCGTCTGCATGGTTTCCCCAATGTACCATGCCTCGGGACATCCTTTCTTGCAGCGTATCAGGTAGACAACGTTGGCCGAGTTGCAGGAGTAGGTACCAACTACACTGTTCCAATGAACTCAGTGTGGATCTCTGTCCTGTCCCACTGCACTGATCCAATGAAGCTCAGTGAGGATCTCTCCCCTGGACCCACTGCACTGTTCCAGTGGACTCAGTGTGGATCTCTGCCCTGGGTCCACTGCACTGATCCAGTGAACTCAGTGTAGATCTCTGTCCTGTCCCACTGCACTGATCCAGTGAACTTAGTGTAGACCACTGCCCTGGACCCACTGCACTGTTCCAATGAACTCTGTGGATCTCTGTCCTGGGCCCACTGCACTGATCCAGTGAACCGTGTGTCGATCTCTGCTCTGGGTCCACTGCACTGTTCCAGTGAACTCAGTGTGGATCTCTGTCCTGGGCCCACTGCACTGTTCCAGTGAAGCTCAGTGAGGATCTCTCCCCTGGACCCACTACACTGTAAGAAGTTTAACAACACCAGGTTAAAGTCCAACAGGTTTATTTGGTAGCAAAAGCCACACAGGCTTTCGGAGCTGCAAGCCCCTTCTTCAGGTGATTGGGAATTCTGTTCACAAACAGAGCATATAAAGACACAAACTCAATTTACATGAATAATGGTTGGAATGCGAATACTCACAACTAATCAAGTCTTTAAGAAACAAAACAACGTGAGTGGAGAGAGCATCAAGACAGGCTAAAAAGATGTGTATTGTCTCCAGACAAGACAGCCAGTGAAACTCTGTGGGGGTTACAAATAGTGTGACATGAACCCAATATCCCGGTTGAGGCCGTCCTCGTGTGTGCGGAACTTGGCTATCAGTTTCTGCTCAGCGACTCTGCGCCGTCGTGTGTCGCGAAGGCCGCCTTGGAGAACGCTTACCCGAATATCAGAGGCCGAATGCCCGTGACCGCTGAAGTGCTCCCCAACAGGAAGAGAACAGTCTTGCCTGGTGATTGTCGAGCGGTGTTCATTCATCCGTTGTCGCAGCGTCTGCATAGTTTCCCCAATGTACCATGCCTCGGGACATCCTTTCTTGCAGCGTATCAGGTAGACAACGTTGGCCGAGTTGCAAGACTATGTACCGTGTACCTGGTGGATGGTGTTCTCACGTGAGATGATGGCATCTGTGTCGATGACCCCGCGTTGGAGATCTCTACTGCCTCCCGAAGATACACAAGGCAAACACACCCGGCCGTCCCATCGTATCGGGCAATGGGACCCTGTGCAAGAACCTCTCCGGCTTTGTCGAGGGCATCCTGAAACCCATTGTACAAAGAAACCCCAGCTTTTGTCGCGACACGACGGACTTCCTACAGAAACTCGGCACACATGGAGCAGTTGAACCAGGAGCGCTCCTCGTCACAATGGATGCCTCGGCACTCTACACCAGCATCCCCCATGACGATGGCATTGCTGCAACGGCCTCAGTGCTCAGCGCCAACAACTGCCAGTTTCCAGATGCAATTTTACATCTCATCCGCTTCATCCTGGACCACAATATCTTCACCTTCAACAACCAGTTCTTCATCCAGACACACGGAACAGCCATGGGGACCAAATTCGCACCTCAATATGCCAACATCTTCATGCACAGGTTCGAACAAGACTTCTTCACCGCACGGGACCTTCAACTGATGCTATACACTAGATACATCGATGACATTTTCTTCCTTTGGAGTCATGGTGAACAATCACTGAAACAACTCTATGATGACATCAACAAGTTCCATCCCACCATCAGACTCACCATAGACTACTCTCCGGAATCGGTTGCATTCTTGGACACACGCATCTCCATTAAAGACAGTCACCTCAGCACCTCACTGTACCGCAAGCCCACGGATAACCTCACGATGCTCCACTTCTCCAGCTTCCACCCTAAACACGTTAAAGAAGCCATCCCCTACGGACAAGCCCTCCGAATACACAGGATCTGCTCGGATGAGGAGGATCGCAACAGACACCTCCAGACGCTGAAAGATGCCCTCATAAGAAAAGGATATGGCGCTCGACTCATCGATCAACAGTTCCAACGCGCCACAGCGAAAAACCGCACCGAACTCCTCAGAAGACAAACACAGGACACAGTGGACAGAGTACCCTTCGTTGTCCAGTACTTCCCCGGAGCGGAGAAGCTACGGCATTTCCTCCAGAGCCTTCAACATGTCATTGATGAAGACGAACATCTCGCCAAGGCCATCCCCACACCCCCACTTCTTGCCTTCAAACAACCGCACAACCTCAAACAGACCATTGTCCGCAGCAAACTACCCAGCCTTCAGGAGAACAGTGACCATGACACCATAGCAACCTCTGCAAGACGTGCCGGATCATCGACACAGATGCCATCATCTCACCTGAGAACACCATCCACCAGGTACACGGTACATACTCTTGCAACTCGGCCAACGTTGTCTACCTGATACGCTGCAAGAAAGGATGTCCCGAGGCATGGTACATTGGGGAAACTATGCAGACGCTGCAACAACGGATGAATGAACACCGCTCGACAATCACCAGGCAAGACTGTTCTCTTCCTGTTGGGGAGCACTTCAGTGGTCACAGGCATTCGGCCTCTGATATTCGGGTAAGCGTTCTCCAAGGCGGCCTTCGCGACACACGACGGCGCAGAGTCGCTGAGCAGAAACTGATAGCCAAGTTCCGCACACACGAGGACGGCCTCAACCGGGATATTGGGTTCATGTCACACTATTTGTAACCCCCACAGAGTTTCACTGGCTGTCTTGTCTGGAGACAATACACATCTTTTTAGCCTGTCTTGATGCTCTCTCCACTCACGTTGTTTTGTTTCTTAAAGACTTGATTAGTTGTAAGTATTCGCATTCCAACCATTATTCATGTAAATTGAGTTTGTGTCTTTATATGCTCTGTTTGTGAACAGAATTCCCACTCACCTGAAGAAGGGGCTTGCAGCTCCGAAAGCTTGTGTGGCTTTTGCTACCAAATAAACCTGTTGGACTTTAACCTGGTGTTGTTAAACTTCTTACTGTGTTCACCCCAGTCCAACGCCGGCATCTCCACATCATGCCCACTACACTGTTCCAGTGAACTCAGTGTGGATCTCTGTCCTGTCCCACTGCACTGATCCAGTGAATTTAGTGTAGATCTCTGTCCTGGGCCCACTGCACTGATCCAGTGAACCGTGTGTCGATCTCTGCTCTGGGTCCACTGCACTGTTCCAGTGAACTCAGTGTGGATCTCTGTCCTGGGCCCACTGCACTGTTCCAGTGAAGCTCAGTGAGGATCTCTGTCCTGGGCCCACTGCACTGTTCCAGTGAACTCAGTGTGGATCTCTGCCCTGGGTCCACTGCACTGTTCCAGTGAACTCAGTGTGGATCTCTGTCCTGGGCCCACTGCACTGTTCCAGTGAAGCTCAGTGAGGATCTCTGTCCTGGGCCCACTGCACTGTTCCAGTGAACTCAGTGTGGATCTCTGTGCTGGGCCCACTGCACTGTTCCAGTGAACTCAGTGTGGATCTCTGCGCTGGGTCCACTGCACTGTTCCAGTGAACTCAGTGTGGATCTCTGCGCTGGGCCCATTGCACTGATCCAGTGAACTCAGTGTGGATCTCTGTCCTGGGCCCACTGCACTGTTCCAGTGAACTCAGTGTGGATCTCTGCGCTGGGCCCATTGCACTGATCCAGTGAACTCAGTGTGGATCTCTGTCCTGGGCCCACTGCACTGATCCAGTGAAGCTCAGTGTGGATCTCTGTGCTGGGCCCACTGCACTGATCCAGTGAAGCTCAGTGTGGATCTCTGCGCTGGGCCCACTGCACTGATCCAGTGAAGCTCAGTGTGGATCTCTGCGCTGGGCCCACTGCACTGATCCAGTGAAGCTCAGTGTGGATCTCTGCGCTGGGCCCACTGCACTGTTCCAGTGAACTCAGTGTGGATCTCTGCGCTGGGCCCACTGCACTGATCCAGTGAACTCAGTGTGGATCTCTGTCCAGTCCCACTGCACTGATCCAGTGAACTTAGTGTAGACCACTGCCCTGGACCCACTGCACTGTTCCAATGCAGCACAACATGTTGCTGAGGAACAGTACCTCATCTTGAAATCGGCACTTTACAGCCTTCTGGATTGAACACTGAGTTCAACAATTTCAGACCATAAGCTCAGCGGCCATTTTGTTTCCCTTTTTTGCTTCTTTCAGTTTAATTCTCTTTTGTTTTGCTTTCTGACAGCAGCACATCTGACCTCAGCCCAACCTTTGTTTCTTTGTTTCCCTTCTTTCCCCATTTTCATTCCCTTTGGCCTCAGAAGGTAACTTTTCTTTCATTCAATCTCTCCTGTCTTCCACCGATCACAGAGTTTCCTTTTGTCCTTGTCAAATCCAACCGTTGCTTAAAACCCATTACCCAAACCTAACTTTTCCCAGTTATAATGAAAGGTCACAGGGCACGAATCTCTCCACAGACCCTGAGGGGGCGATCTTACCAAAAAATCCTAAGTGCCGAGTGAGTGTGAAAATAGGGGAGAATCGTGTCGATTCTTTGGGTGAGCTCCCAGACACAATCATACCGCACTTAGGAAAAAAACAGCCCAGACGTGATTCTTGCCAATAGGGGGAGTGGGTGGAGTCTATTCTTGCCAGGAGCCGGCTGCTGAGCTCTAGGGCACCATTGCCCAGGTGCCCTCATCCCCCAGTGGACTTTGCACAGTGTATACACAGTGCACTGAGAGATCTGTCATTCCCCCTCACTCCTCTGGGCATAAACCCCCACCCGGACATTGCACCCCTCACCCCCGATCGCCGCCTTAGCCAATTCCCCCCCCCCACCGATCATCACTCGGCCGATCCCTCCCCCCCAATAGCCGCCTCAACTGATCCCTCCCGATTGCTGCTCCGGCTGATCCCCACCATCCAAGACCAATACAGAGTACCCCCTTCCCTCCCCCCTACAGAGCTCCCCCCACCTTCCCCGTCATGGCCTCACCCCATCAGGCCCACCCCTTCAGGCCCAACCCCCTCAGGCCCTGCCCCCTTGGCACTGTCCAGTGGGTAGTGCCAGGGTGTCAGGCTGGTGATGCCAGGTTGGCACTGCCAGCCTGGCACTGCCCAAGGGGCACTACCCAGTCCTGCCTCCGACCACCTTGGGGGCTTTAATGACCTCCGGTCCGACTAGCGAGACCATCAGGTCAGGTCCCCGAAGGTGAGGACCATACAAGATCCTCGCTGGTGAGGACATTGACCGGTGAGCAGGTAAGTGTAAGTGAGGCCGGACAATAGCACCCAGGATTCACTGATTAGATTTAAATAAGATCCTGATCATTCAACATGGTGCGAAGCTGGTTTCGCCGGCAATTCAGTGCTGGTAACATCACGAGTGCCAAAAAACCGGGCGCAAACCTGATTTTTGCCTCTCGCCTGATCTTATCGGCTTGCCTCACTGCTCGACTGGCATGATGAGCCCCTGAGTATTTCCAGCATTTTCTGATTTTATCAAAGATTTATTGATGGTCATTTCCACTATTGCTGCCAGCACTGTAAATACAGTAAGAGTTTTAACAACACCAGGTCCAACAGGTTTATTTGGTAGCAAATACCATTAGCTTTCGGAGCGCTGCTCCTTCGTCAGATGGAGTGGAAATCTGCTCTCAAACAGGGCACAGAGACACAAAATCAAGTTACAGAATACTGATTAGAATGCGAATCCCTACAACCAGCCAGATCTTAAAGATACAGACAATGTGGGTGGAGGGAGCATTAAGCACATGTTAAAGAGATGTGTATTGTCTCCAGACAGGACAGCCAGTGAGATTCTGCAAGTCCAGGAGGCAAGCTGTGGGGGTTACTGATAGTGTGACATAAAGCCAACATCCCGATTTAGGCCGTCCTCATGTGTGCGGAACTTGGGACTGTAAACTGGCAGGGAAGAGTGCACAATGTTGTGAAACAGGCTTATCTTACATGGCAATCAAATCAAAAATGGCTGTTACTGAACTATGCGTGACTGTTAGGTTTTGGTCAGTGTAGCTATAAGCTCAGCTATCTCCAATTGGTGACACTACCAGATCTCTCAATCTGGCCTACAATTTGTCCACCAATGAGGAAACAGTGCACAGAAAAGCCCTTTTCAAGTCTCCAGCCCACAGAACTCAGGACACAGTCAGAATCCACAGAATGAAAATAACAGGGAAAATGGGGAAATGAGAATACTGGTCCAAACTGGCCTTGTGTACCTTAAAATAGAACACCAGTAAAAGCTGGGAGATGAGAATACTGGTCCGCACTCTGTTTTTTTCCTATTGGGGCAGGGTAGGGTGGCTGAGGAGCCCAGGGCTGCAATGTTAGGGCGTGTGGTTATCCAGTAAAAGGCAGGAATTCAGGCGTCTAAAGACACGTTGAATTATTACTTTGCACTTGAAATCTCAGTGAGTTTTCAACATGTTCAGTGAAAATCATTCTTGATGGGTTTGATCCTGGGGCTGAGTGAAAAGCTTGTGTGTGTAGGAGGATATGGAAAAGGACAGCGTTAACAAATGTAAATGGAGAAGTCAGAGTATCGGAACAGTAAATCTCACTGAGATCCCTCAGTTCATAGAATCATAGAATCCTACAGTGCAGAAGGAGGCCATTCGGCCCATCGAGTCTGCACCGACCACAATCCCACCCAGGCCCTATCCCCATAATCCTCAGCTGATGCACTTCACACCGGGCTCTACACATGTTAGAAATCAAAGTTAAAACTGACAATCTTTGCCGACCCCTTGGGATATCAAAATCTTTGGACAATTGTCACATCCCTGTAGAAACATTTATCAGCTGAATGCACTAGAAATCTTGGCGTGAGGATTGTTTTAAAGGGAAAATTGCTCCTCTGATGGGAAGATGCATCAGGGCAGTTTTGTTTACATTCCATCAGACATTTGGGATTTTTTTTGAAGTGACAATGATGAAACATTGATTCCTGTAATGAAAATAGGCTGGTCAATCTGCAGGGTTGTTATTGTATCGATCTGTTATATGTGAGGTAAACAGGCCATGTGCTATTCTCCTGTTTATCCAGAGCCTGGTTGCCAGTTCTAGTACAATATTACTCATCAGTTACTTGGCTTAGTGTAAAACATGTTACTCTTCCATGAGCTGTGAGGCAATGTGCATTTACTTGCATGGTGACAACACAGCGAGGCAGAAATGGTGACGAAGAAAGATGTGATAGAGAGCAGGGAGGATAAATGGTGTATGTGTTTGGATGTAAAATCTCAATCCTGTTATATTTATGTGGCAGACTTGGGGCTTCATGGAAAGGGATTATACGTCAGGCAGCCTGGTGTGGAGATCAGAATCGAGGGGAAATTGTGCGTCGAGCATACGAAGCTGCAAAGCAGCAGTATTAAAATCTACCTCATAAAATGCACGTAAGTCGTAAGAGTGTCTTAGGACACATCAAGGAACTCAGCTATCATCGCTTTCTGCACCTTCTCCAGAGAACAGAGAGAGCTGAAAGGTTTCCTGTCTCGAGATATTGTCTATATTCTGATTAACTGTATGAATTTACTCATGGAATGGATCCACTCCATCTGACGAAGGGGCAGCGCTCCGAAAGCTGATGGCATTTGCTACCAAATAAACCTGTTGGACTTTAACCTGGTGTTGTTAAAACTCTTACTGTGTTTACCCCAGTCCAACGCCGGCATCTCCACATCATGAATTTACTCAGACAGGCTGACAACTGCAAACTCCTTGGAGGGACCTATCTACTAATGTAAAGCAATAGTATTCATATCCATCCATAGTATATAGAGTCATACATACGTATGGTATTGTTAATAGACCCCAGATATTCCTCACTATCTTTAAAAATGTTCGCAAAAGCCATCTTTTTGGCACTTCCAGCTCCCCCATTCCGCCCCTCGCTGCCCCATTCCCCCTCCCTCCCCATTCCACCCCTCCCTCCCCATCCCCCCTCCCTCCCCCATTCCCTCCTCCACTCCCTCCCGCCCTCCCCCATTCCCCCCTCCCTTCTCCACTCCCCGCCTCCCGCCCCATTCCCCCTCCCTCCCCCATTCCACCCTCCCTCCCCATCCCCCCCCTCCCCATCCCCCCTCCCACCCCCATTCCGTCCTCCCTCCTCCACTCCCCCCCTCCTTCCCCCATTCCCCCCTCCCTCCTCCACTCCCCGCCTCCCGCCCCATTCCCTCTCCCTCCCCCATTCCCCCCTCCCTCCCCATCCCCCCTCCCCATCCCCCCTCCCACCCCCATTCCCTCCTCCCTCCTCCAATACCCCCCTCCCTCCCCCATTCCCCCTCCCTCCCCATCCCCTCTCCCACCCCAATTCCCTACTCCCTCCTCCACTCCCCCCATTCCCCCTCCCTCCGCCATTCCCCCCTCCCTCCCCCATTCCCCCCTCCCTCCCCCATTCCCCCCTCCCTCCCCATTCCCCCTCCCTCCGCCATTCCCCCTCCCTCCCCCATTCCCCGTCCCCATTCCCTCCTCCCTCCCCATTTCCCCCTCCCCCATTCCCCCTCCCCATTCCCCCCTCCCTCCCCATCCCCCCCTCCCCCATTCCACCCTCCCCATTCCCCCCTCCCTCCCCATTCCCCCTCCCTCCCACATTCCCCCTCCCTCCCCATCCCCCCTCCCTCCCCCATTCCACCCTCCCTCCGCCACTCCCCCCCTCC